>NC_088837.1:26875295-27275295 GCF_904066995.2 Poecilia reticulata | reverse complement strand
GTTCAGCCTGATCTGCAGAGGAGCGCTGAGGGGACGCTGGGGGACGGGGGGACGCTGGGGGACGGGGGGACGCTGAGGAGACGCTGGGGGATGAGGGGACGCTGGGGGACGGGGGGACGCTGAGGGGACGCTGGGGGACGGGGGGACGCTGGGGGACGGGGGGACGCTGAGGAGACGCTGGGGGATGAGGGGACGCTGGGGGACGCGGGGGCTGAGGAGACGCTGGGGGACGGGGGGACGCTGAGGGGACGCTGGGGGACGGGGGGACGCTGAGGAGACGCTGGGGGACGGGGGGACGCTGAGGGGACGCTGGGGGACGGGGGACGCTGAGGAGACGCTGAGGAGACGCTGGGGGGTGGGGGGACGCTGAGGGGACGCTGGGGGATGAGGAGACGCTGGGGGACAGGGGGACGCTGAGGAGACGCTGGGGGACGGGGGGACGCTGAGGAGACGCTGGGGGACGGGGGGGACGCTGAGGAGACGCTGGGGGACGGGGGGACGCTGAGGAGACGCTGAGGGGACGCTGGGGGACGGGGGGGACGCTGAGGGGACGGGGGGGACGCTGAGGAGACGCTGGGGGACGGGGGGACGCTGAGGTTTTCTCTGCCTCTTTTGGGTCTTTCTGATTTTTCTGCTCTTTTTGCTATAATTCATATTTTTCATATTTTCATGTTGATTTCTGCTGGTTTGTGTTGAAAATGTTTTAATAATCACCGTTGATAATATTCAGATAATATTCATCAAAACAAACAAAAGATTTAATCGCTGAATTTGTTGCCTGAAACTGCAGAGCAGAGAAACATTTTTATCTTTTCTTCAAACTTTAATTTGTTGCTAAATGAAATAAAAAAATAACTCAAGGAATCATTTCAGTTTCTGGGATTTATTCTGAAATTCAGCATGAGAATAAAATCTCAACATGTTTCTCTGGTTCCGTCTGTCTGTGCTACCTCGTCAGGTTTCCCTACCGTAGCACGGATAGATGGCTACGTCCGTCTGTCCGTGCTACCTCGTCAGGTTTTCCTACCGTAGCACGGATAGATGGCTACGTCCGTCTGTCCGTGCTACCTCGTCAGGTTTCCCTACCGTAGCACGGATAGATGGCTACGTCCGTCTGTCCGTGCTACCTCGTCAGGTTTTCCTACCGTAGCACGGATAGATGGCTACGTCCGTCTGTCCGTGCTACCTCGTCAGGTTTCCCTACCGTAGCACGGATAGATGGCTACGTCCGTCTGTCCGTGCTACCTCGTCAGGTTTCCCTACCGTAGCACGGATAGATGGCTACGTCCGTCTGTCCGTGCTACCTCGTCAGGTTTCCCTACCGTAGCACGGATAGATGGCTACGTCCGTCTGTCCGTGCTACCTCGTCAGGTTTTCCTACCGTAGCACGGATAGATGGCTACGTCCGTCTGTCCGTGCTACCTCGTCAGGTTTTCCTACCGTAGCACGGATAGATGGCTACGTCCGTCTGTCCGTGCTACCCGTCTAAAACTGCTACCGTCATGTTTACAAACTACAGCAGGTTGTTAATGTTACATGTATTGGATTATTTGAGTGGCTGGAGTGGAAGCTTAGCAGTTACGGTTAGCTTAGCATTAGCTTAGCATCGGAACAATTTATACACGACGGAGCTACAAGAAGATCACTTCCTTCATCTGAATGTGCTACCTGTTGAAAATGTTTGCACTAACCCTTTATTAGAACATCCTGTTAAATTATTTTACATGCAGAGGCGTCTGTAAGGATAAAACGGTTTCAGAAACAGGTTTTTACTGGAATCAATCAGACACATTCAGATCTCTGTGACTCTCTGCATGGATCCGTTTCATCGCGTTTCTGAGTTTTTTCTTCTTCATCCCGTCAGGATTTCATCAGCATCTCGTTTCCATTCTGGCCCAGTTTGATCTGAACTGGAACCAAACCAGTTTGTTTCCTGGTCCAGAATATCTGAGCTCAGCCGTTTCCTCCCAGCTGAATTGTTTCTGGATGTCTGAACTCGGGATACAGAGCAAATGTCCTTCAGAACCGACCTGATCAGAACATTTATGGGCTGTTAGAAGGTTTCACATGTTTCCTTTTTGGTGTCTTTATGTTCGATTAAATGTAAAGATATAGGATCCGACTTCTGGCTCTGCTCTTCGTCTCTCTGCTGTGCTCCCCCTGGACTGGAAGCTGTTTTTAGTTCTACCTCAGAGTGGCCAGCTGTCTGTTACTCCTATCTTTATTTGATACAACAGAGGCCTCCGCTCCATATCGGTCCCTTTTTTCAGCAGTTTCAGCAAGCGGGGCCCAATCAGCGGCTTCCAGAACCACATGTGTCCCTTTACCTGGTGACGTCTAAAGACAATTGTTGGATCCAGTTTTTTATCGAAAACAGAAACTTGATCTTGAATCACCACCGAGATGAATTAGAAGAAATGTCTTGAACACGATTGGTCCTGGGTTTTTGAGTAGTTGGCTCCCCCTGGTGCCGGAACCGGGTCACAGCGTGGAGAAATAAAAATGTAATAAGTATATTGAAGCTTTGAGGGCGTTTTACATATTTTGAATATCAGATGTTGCTGCATTGCGTTAACCCTTTAGAAAGTTGTATTCTCATTATGGTTTGAAATATTTCAGCTGATGATAAAATAAAAACATTGATCAGAAAATGTGGTTTAATCTTTTATTTTACTGTCCAGCAAAGAAAAAACATGTTTACACTGTAAAATATTTACAGATTTAATGATCATAACTCAAAGTTTTTACAGCTCAATTGTGATCATGATGAAGACTCGAGAACATCTGAAATTAGTGTTTAAACATATTTCGTAACAATAAACAATCTGGAATAGTTTTTCTCACCTTTAAGATGAAAAATACATTCAGATGCAAATTATATTTAGAAACAGGAAGAAAAACTTGAAGGTGAGAAAAGGCGAGACCTCCAGTGGCCCTTCAGTCCACCTCCTCCACAGTGGGCCCCTGGCTGTGGGCCCCTGCCTGCTCTCTGCAGCTCCCAGTGGGCCTCCCTCCCTGGTACAACCTGCTGATGATGGGGTTGCACACCTTCTCCAGCTCTTTCTGCTGGTGTTGGTACTCGTCTTTCTCAGCCAGCTGGTTGTTCTCCAGCCAGCTGATGGTCTCCTCGCACTTGTCCACCACCTTCTTCTTGTCCTCCTGGCTGATCTTGCCCTTCAAGCTCTCGTCCTCCACGCTGCTCTTCATGGTGAAAGCGTAGGACTCCAGGGAGTTCTTGGCAGCCATCTTGTCCCTCTGCAGCTCGTCCTCGGCTTTGTACTTCTCGGCGTCCCGCACCATCCTCTCGATCTCCTCTTTGCTCAGTCGGCCCTTGTCGTTGGTGATGGTGATCTTGTTCTCTTTGCCGGTGCTTTTGTCCACCGCGGACACGTTCAGGATGCCGTTGGCGTCCACGTCGAAGGTGACCTCGATCTGCGGGACCCCTCGTGGAGCGGGCGGGATTCCCGTCAGCTCAAACCTGCCCAGCAGATTGTTGTCCTTGGTCATGGCTCTCTCCCCTTCGTAGACCTGGATCAGGACCCCGGGCTGGTTGTCGGAGTAGGTGCTGAACACCTGGGTCTGCTTGGTGGGGACGGTGGTGTTGCGTTTGATCAGGGCCGTCATCACTCCTCCGGCCGTCTCGATCCCCAGGGACAGAGGAGCCACGTCCAGCAGCAGCAGGTCCTGGACGTTCGCCGACGTGTCGCCCGTCAGGATGGCGGCCTGGACGGCGGCGCCGTAAGCCACCGCCTCGTCCGGGTTGATGCTCTTGTTCAGCTCCCTGCCGTTGAAGAAGTCCTGCAGCAGCTTCTGGATCTTGGGGATTCGAGTGGAGCCTCCCACCAGGACCACGTCGTGGATCTGGCCCTTGTCCATCTTGGCGTCCCTCAGGGCCTTCTCCACGGGCTCCAAGGTTCCCCTGAACAGGTCGGAGCACAGCTCCTCAAAGCGAGCCCTGGTGATGGAGGTGTACAGGTCCACGCCCTCGAACAGAGAGTCGATCTCGATGCTGGCCTGGGAGCTGGAGGACAGGGTCCTCTTGGCCCTCTCGCAAGCTGTGCGCAGCCTCCTCAAGGCTCTCTTGCTCTGGCTGACGTCCTTCCTGTGTTTCCTCTTGAATTCCTCCACAAAGTGGTTGACCATGCGGTTGTCAAAGTCCTCTCCTCCCAGGTGAGTGTCTCCGGCCGTGGCCTTCACCTCAAAGATGCCGTCCTCGATGGTCAGGACGGACACGTCGAAGGTGCCTCCGCCCAGGTCAAAGATCAGGACGTTTCTCTCTCCCGACTTGCCTTTGTCCAGACCGTACGCGATGGCGGCCGCCGTGGGCTCGTTGATGATCCTCAGGACGTTGAGTCCCGCGATGACGCCTGCGTCTTTGGTGGCCTGTCGCTGGGAGTCGTTGAAGTAGGCGGGGACCGTGACCACGGCGTTGGAGACCTTGTGGCCCAGGTAGGCCTCGGCGATCTCCTTCATCTTCACCAGGACCATGGAGGAGATCTCCTCGGGGAAGAAGGCTCTGTTCTCCCCTTTGTACTCCACCTGAATTTTGGGTCTGCCTCCTTCTGAAAGCACCTTGAAGGGCCAGTGCTTCATGTCGGCCTGCACCACCGGCTCTTCAAACTTTCTGCCGATCAGCCTCTTGGCATCAAACACCGTGTTGCTGGGGTTCAGGGCCACCTGGTTCTTGGCCGCGTCCCCGATCAGCCTCTCGGTGTCGGTGAAGGCTACGTAGCTGGGGGTGGTCCTGTTGCCCTGGTCGTTGGCGATGATTTCCACTTTTCCGTGCTGGAAAACCCCCACGCAGGAGTAGGTGGTGCCCAGGTCGATGCCGATGGCCTCGTTTTTAGCTGCACACATCTTGGCTGGGTTTCCTGTCAGGCCTAAACCAGCAGAGACACACAGGAGGAGGATTATTCCCTCTCAGAAACATATGCTACACTTTAGGTTCTTACTGGACTTTGTAGCAGGTTTTGCTCCAATCCGACTGCTTCTGTAAAGCTGCGTTCAGCGACGTTCAAACATCGTTTGCTCCACTAATCTGTTCGGCATGTTTCTGTCTTTGACTACACTCTACAAAGTGCGTTTCTATTTTGGCTCTGCTCTTTTACACAAAGGTTCTGGTCAGAATTTAGCAGGTTTATTAATGACCATATTTTACAGAATTTTTCCTTATGCTGGGAAAATGTTTTATTCTGTTTCTATAGATTCCATAGAAAGGATGCTAAACATTTCTTTATAATAAACCTGCTAATACTCTTTGCTAAATTTTACATTCATAAATGCAAATTTGCTAATAAAACACTTTGTTTCTCTCTTTTCATTAAAGATATGGAACTATATATCAAATCAATAGCAGAATCTACAAATGAAAAGGCTCTAAGGACAATTTCAACATGTACGTCTTTGCATGTTCTTATCTAATCACCCCTGGCTGTTCTGTTTACTGTTGTGTTGTGTTGTATACTTCACTATGTTAATTTGATGTATACTAATTTAACTTAAATAAAGTTCATTGGAAAAAAAAAGTGCGTTTCTCTCCCTCTCTCTGCGGGAGCAGAGAAGAAGAAGAGTGAGAACTTACTGCAGTCCAGAGTTTCCTGCGCTGTGATGCTTCTTTCTCCTCTGCTGGATCTTCTGATGCTCTCTAAAGGTCTCTGAGTCTCTAACTGCCCCAGCTTCACCCTCACCGCTATTTATACCCCTCACTCACTTCTTGTCGCTTCTCCAGCCTTCGGCCAATCACAGAGCGCCTGCGTCATGACGTCACCCGCTAGAAGTTTCTCCCAGCTTCTGGTCGCTCCGAGAAAAAGTCAGAAAGTGACAGAAAAGCCCGATGAATTCACAACATTTCCAGAAGCTCCCAGAGCGGGAATGACGGCGACAATATTAGAGCAAAAATATCAACATGTTGTTTTCATAAAGCGCAGAAATCCTCCTGAAGGCCGAAGGTTGATTCAATCTGTTGATATTTCAGGTTTCAGACTGAAGGAGACTCGGAGGACCTGGAGCCGCTGCAGGACTGGGACTCTCCAGGTTCGGTTCCGCTGGGATCCGATCTGTTTTAAGGAGAAAGTCGTCTTATGAAAAACACTATATTATAAACACTATTTAATTTCATCTATTTAAAAATGTCTCGCAATTAGACATAATTATTCTGCTCTGTTTATTTACACCTGAGCAGTTTATTTATGGTTGTTCTTCGCTTCATAGTTTTTAAATCCAGCCATGAAACAGTTTTATACAGATCTGAAGGTTCTGGTTCTGGTTCTTCTCTCCAGAACCTTCTCCGTCGATGCGCTCCGGCCTCTGATTGGTCGGGGTTTCCAGAAAAAATACAAAACTACAGAAACATACCGGAAAAGGGCGACAGGTCCTTCAAAATAAGATGAATCTGCGTGTGATCATTTAATTCTGAACCTTTTATTCTGAAGGATGGTGCCGGAAACTGGATGGTATCGCCACAACGTGATGGTGCTGAGAGAGAAACGTCCAGAAGCTGCTAGACATCAGAAGGGTCAGCATGAAGAGGAGCTGCTGGTCAGAGATGAAGAAGGCCGTCCACTGGAGGTCTCACACTGTGAAAGTCAAACTGTTCACTTTGTTCTGTCCATGAGGCCTGAATATATTTTTGCTCTTTGCTTTTTGTTAATAAACTGATTGAATTTCGTTTGTCTGGTTTCTTTGCTTGATGCTGAATAATAATGTTTCTCAGATTGACGTCATGGTGGCTGAATGAGAAAACGTGTTTTCATTCCAGTGGTTCATCTTCATCCTGTTAATGTTAATTTAAATGGTCAGAAGTTTTCATACCTGGTTTAGTTTCAATGTGACCAACACGTTTCTGACCACCACTGATTTTTGGGTTCTGGAGCGGCCCAGTCAAAGTCCAGCTCTGAACCTGTGGAGGGAGCTGAAGATGAGGGTGAGGCCAGCAGAGGGAGTTACCGTGTGACCTGTGGCGCCCCCTGGCGTCCTCCTGGCTCCACTACATGATTTTAGGAGTTTTATTCGTCTTCATATTTTCTGGATGTAAACATGAATCTTTCTCCTGAATGTTTATTCACCGTCAGAATTCAACACAAACTAATTATAAAGCAGAAGAAAGAAGCCAGCAGGGTTAACATATTTAAATCAGTGCAAACTTTCACATTAATGCTCAGAAATGAATCCACTTCCTGATCGATCAGAAACAGGTCAAAGCTGCAGTTATGTTTTCATTTATTAAACATTTGTTCTTCAAAACCAACTCATTCATTGTTGCTTTTTAAACTAAAACATTCAAAGTTCATTGGTAAGATGTCATTTGTTTTATTTTTAATGGAAAAATAATTTTGATGCAGTTTTTATAAAGTGATGTTTTCATAGAATGATAAAAATTAGATTTCCCAGAACATTCACTGAACATTAATATATTCATTGCTGTGCTTTTATTTTCATATTTTTACAACTTGAAGTTGACAGAAAATAATTTTGTTGATTGAATTATTGGTTTGCATCAAATAGTAAATATTATTAACTGACCATAACCAGAAATATAGATCATGTTGGTCAGGTTCTCATTCAGTTTGTGATCAAAAGCTGATTAAAGAGAAAATAACTTCATGTTTGGTTCTGTAGACTAACCCATCAGAACCCATCAGAACCCATCAGAACAGGACCAGCAGGCAGCAGAGGGCTGGTAGGACGGACCCGGCGGCCCAGTGCGGCGCTGCGGACGGTGAGCCTCTGAAGGTGACGAAGCCCAGCGGATCTGCGCCGAGCTGCTTGCTGATCCAGTCCTGGTACCGAGACACCCGGGCGTAAACCCCGGGGTAACCAGGCCGGGCGCACTCGAACCCAAAACTCACAATCCCAGACTGGACCCACCTGGTGCCGTCATTGCTGACCATCGGACCGCCGGAGTCCCCCTGCACACAGTAAGACCAGTTAGAACCAGTTGGAACCAGTTGGAACCAGTTGGAACCAGTTAAAACCAGTTAAAACCAGTTAAAACCAGTTGGAACCAGTTAAAACCAGTTGGAACCAGTTGGAACCAGTTAAAACCAGTTAAAACCAGTTGGAACCAGTTGGAACCAGTTAAAACCAGTTAGAACCAGTTGGAACCAGTTAAAACCAGTTGGAACCAGTTGGAACCAGTTGGAACCAGTTGGAACCAGTTAGAACCAGTTGGAACCAGTTAAAACCAGTTGGAACCAGTTGGAACCAGTTGGAACCAGTTGGAACCAGTTAAAACCAGTTGGAACCAGTTAAAACCAGTTAAAACCAGTTGGAACCAGTTAAAACCAGTTGGAACCAGTTAAAACCAGTTGGAACCAGTTGGAACCAGTTGGAACCAGTTAGAACCAGTCAGACCAGTTAGAACCAGTTGGAACCAGTTAGAACAAGTCAGACCAGTTGGAACCAGTTGGAACCAGTTGGAACCAGTTTGAAACAGTTGGAACCAGTTGGAACCAGTTGGAACCAGTTAAAACCAGTTAAAACCAGTTGGAACCAGTTGGAACCAGTTAAAACCAGTTGGAACCAGTTGGAACCAGTTAGAACCAGTTGGAACCAGTTAAAACCAGTTGGAACCAGTTGGAACCAGTTAGAACCAGTTGGAACCAGTTAAAACCAGTTGGAACCAGTTGGAACCAGTTAAAACCAGTTAAAACCAGTTGGAACCAGTTAAAACCAGTTGGAACCAGTTGGAACCAGTTAAAACCAGTTGGAACCAGTTAAAACCAGTTGGAACCAGTTAAAACCAGTTAAAACCAGTTGGAACCAGTTAAAACCAGTTGGAACCAGTTAAAACCAGTTGGAACCAGTTAAAACCAGTTAAAACCAGTTGGAACCAGTTAAAACCAGTTGGAACCAGTTAAAACCAGTTGGAACCAGTTAAAACCAGTTGGAACCAGTTGGAACCAGTTAGAACCAGTCAGACCAGTTAGAACCAGTTGGAACCAGTTAGAACAAGTCAGACCAGTTGGAACCAGTTGGAACCAGTTGGAACCAGTTGGAACCAGTTTGAACCAGTTTGAACCAGTTGGAACCAGTTGGAACCAGTTTGAACCAGTTGGAACCAGTTAAAACCAGTTGGAACCAGTTAAAACCAGTTGGAACCAGTTAAAACCAGTTGGAACCAGTTGGAACCAGTTAAAACCAGTTGGAACCAGTTGGAACCAGTTAAAACCAGTTGGAACCAGTTGGAACCAGTTGGAACCAGTTGGAACCAGTTGGAACCAGTTGGAACCAGTTGGAACCAGTTGGAACCAGTTTGAACCAGTTTGAACCAGTTTGAACCAGTTGGAACCAGTTGGAACCAGTTGGAACCAGTTAAAACCAGTTGGAACCAGTTAAAACCAGTTAAAACCAGTTGGAACCAGTTGGAACCAGTTAAAACCAGTTGGAACCAGTTGGAACCAGTTAAAACCAGTTGGAACCAGTTGGAACCAGTTGGAACCAGTTAAAACCAGTTGGAACCAGTTAAAACCAGTTAAAACCAGTTGGAACCAGTTAAAACCAGTTAAAACCAGTTGGAACCAGTTGGAACCAGTTAGAACCAGTCAGACCAGTTAGAACCAGTTGGAACCAGTTAGAACAAGTCAGACCAGTTGGAACCAGTTGGAACCAGTTAGAACAAGTCAGACCAGTTGGAACCAGTTGGAACCAGTTGGAACCAGTTGGAACCAGTTGGAACCAGTTTGAACCAGTTGGAACCAGTTGGAACCAGTTGGAACCAGTTTGAACCAGTTGGAACCAGTTGGAACCAGTTGGAACCAGTTAAAACCAGTTGGAACCAGTTAAAACCAGTTGGAACCAGTTAAAACCAGTTGGAACCAGTTGGAACCAGTTAAAACCAGTTGGAACCAGTTGGAACCAGTTAAAACCAGTTGGAACCAGTTGGAACCAGTTGGAACCAGTTGGAACCAGTTTGAACCAGTTGGAACCAGTTGGAACCAGTTGGAACCAGTTTGAACCAGTTGGAACCAGTTGGAACCAGTTGGAACCAGTTTGAACCAGTTGGAACCAGTTGGAACCAGTTAAAACCAGTTGGAACCAGTTGGAACCAGTTAGAACAAGTCAGACCAGTTGGAACCAGTTGGAACCAGTTGGAACCAGTTGGAACCAGTTAAAACCAGTTAAAACCAGTTGGAACCAGTTGGAACCAGTTAAAACCAGTTGGAACCAGTTGGAACCAGTTAGAACCAGTTGGAACCAGTTAAAACCAGTTGGAACCAGTTGGAACCAGTTAAAACCAGTTAAAACCAGTTGGAACCAGTTAAAACCAGTTGGAACCAGTTGGAACCAGTTGGAACCAGTTAAAACCAGTTAAAACCAGTTGGAACCAGTTAAAACCAGTTGGAACCAGTTAAAACCAGTTGGAACCAGTTGGAACCAGTTAAAACCAGTTGGAACCAGTTAAAACCAGTTAAAACCAGTTGGAACCAGTTAAAACCAGTTGGAACCAGTTAAAACCAGTTGGAACCAGTTGGAACCAGTTAGAACCAGTCAGACCAGTTAGAACCAGTTGGAACCAGTTAGAACAAGTCAGACCAGTTGGAACCAGTTGGAACCAGTTTGAACCAGTTTGAACCAGTTGGAACCAGTTTGAACCAGTTGGAACCAGTTGGAACCAGTTGGAACCAGTTGGAACCAGTTTGAACCAGTTGGAACCAGTTGGAACCAGTTGGAACCAGTTTGAACCAGTTGGAACCAGTTGGAACCAGTTGGAACCAGTTGGAACCATCACCCTTGCTGCTTCCTTGTTAAACATGTTCAGGTTTATTAGAGGTGAACTCTCCTGCTCCTTGTGGCCTATTTAAAACATCTTCATTACATTATACATAATACATACATAATCAGATTTCAGTCAATCAGGCTGACCTGCTAGAATGACCTGCTGCTGACCACGCCCCCAATGACCGCTGACCCGCCCCAGTGACTGACCACGCCCCCCACTCACTGACCACGCCCCTTATCACTACTAACCACGCCCCCAGTGACCGCTGACCACGCCCCCACTCACTGACCACGCCCCTTATCACTACTAACCACGCCCCCACTCCATGACCACGCCCCTTATCACTACTAACCACGCCCCCAGTGACCGCTGACCACCTATTTGTTCGTCTTTAATCTAATTCATTGTGTTTCTGCCTCCAGCTCTCTGGCTGCTCCATGTCAGTGAAACAGGTTTTTGGCTCAGTTGGATCTTTCTGGTTCCATAAAAACCAAATCAAAGCTGCTGTAAAGCTGCTGCACCTGCTGATTGGCCAGAACTCACCTGGCAGGTGTCTCTCCCTCCTTCGGTCAGCCCGGCGCAGATCATGTTGCTGGTGATGGAGTCGTAGGAGGTGCTGCACTGGGAGTTGGACACCACTGGGATTTCCGCTTCCTGCAGCGTCTGGGGGAAAGGCAGAGGGCCTGGACAAGAGAGCAGACTGCTTACTGGTTCTGACTCGGTTCTACTGGTAGACTGGTTCCAGGTTCTGATGGGGACTGGTGGCTGTTTTACTGAATTCATGATGAAATTGGGAGAACTGGTTGGACTGGGAGAGGTTTTCTATTGCTGGATGACCTTTATTAAAAATGTATTAATTAATAATGATTATTATAATTGATTGATAATTATTAATCCTCCAGTGAGTCTGAATAAAATCAAATCACCAGAGGTCAAAGGTCAACCTCAGCAGCATTAGAGACTGGACCCAGTTATCAGCTGCAGAGGGACGATGGGGGTCCTCACCCTGGAAGCGGACGTCGCCCCAGCCGGTGATCCAGCTGCTCTGTCCGGCCGGGAAGTCGCTGCCGGCCGCCGCCAGGCAGACCGGCCGGATGTAGTCGGTGAAGGTCACGGCCTCCTGCAGCTGCAGCAGCGCCACGTCGTTGTCTTTGGTCTGGTCGTTGTAGTCCGGGTGCGTGATGACGCGGCTCACCCTGCGGGACTCCTCATTGGGGTTGGAGGACTGCTGGGTGAGCCGTCCGAGGTAAACCATCAGGTTCGCGGTGACGGTGCTGAGGGACGGAGGAAAGCCGTCAGCCGTGGCGTGATGCCAGGCCGCCAGGTGATCGGAGCCGCCAGGTGATCGGAGCCGCCAGGTGATCGGAGCCGCCAGGTGATCGGAGCTCACCTTGGGAAGCAGTGGGCGGCGCTCAGGACCCACTGATGGCTGATCAGGGAGCCGCCACAGAAATGGCCGCCCTGGTGCAGACTGACCTGCCAGGGCCAGGCGCCGGCCGCCGCGTCCTGACCGCCCACAATCCGAGGGCCGCGGCTGGAGCCGAGCGGCGCGCTGCCGCAGACTGCAACAGAGAGAGGTTGCAGCAACCAGCAACTGCTGTAGGAAGCCAGCATACCTGGGTGGGCCCCATACGGGATGAACATGGGCTACAATACGGGACCCATGTGGGTCACAATTATGGGGGTCCATGTTTATCTCATATGGGGCCCACCCAGGAGCAACCGGCAACACACAGAGCAGCAACCGGCAACACACAGAGCAGCAACCGGCAACACACAGAGCAGCAACCGGCAACACACAGAGCAGCAACCGCCAACACACAGAGCAGCAACCGCCAACACACAGAGCAGCAACCAGCAACACACAGAGCAGCAACCGGCAACACACAGAGCAGCAACCGGCAACACACAGAGCAGCAACCGGCAACACACAGAGCAGCAACCAGCAACACACAGAGCAGCAACCAGCAACCGGCAACACACAGAGCAGCAACCGCCAACACACAGAGCAGCAACCAGCAACACACAGAGCAGCAACCAGCAACCGGCAACACACAGAGCAGCAACCAGCAACACACAGAGCAGCACCCGGCAACATCAAAAAATCAGTTGTGTTTATTAATAAAGTGGATTATTAACTCATGTTTTTATTCTCATACTGCAACGTTTACATTTAAAATACTGTAAATATTGTGGAAACTTTTCCTTCTGCAATTCAGAAATGACTGAAGCTAAAAGTCTAATTTAATCCATGTTTCTGGATGCTGCTGCGCTCTGATCACATAAAACCCAGTTCAGTTTTCTGACTTGGTCTTGACCCAGTTTGCTAAACGAGACCAAAACCAGAACCGAGACCTGCAGAACCTGCAGAACCTGCAGAACCTGCAGAACCTCTGGACCCTGATGGAAACATCCAGGGGGTGAAAACTTTTCATACAGATTTTATTTGAGATTCAAACTTTACAGGAAAAGTTAAAATTTAACCTGAAACATCAGAAGGAAAAGCATCAAAGCTCCTTGAGAACATTTACAGACCTCATAAAATTGGCTGCACAGAGTGACCTTTGACCTTTATGGCTAAATGGTTTCATTCCTGAAAGGAACCAACTGCCAGATGCTAAGGGCTGCTAACTAGGTTCTGCTCAAGGTTCTGAACCTGCGCTATTGCTCTTAGCTAATTACGGTTAGCTCTTAGCTAATTAGCTCTTAGCTAATTACGGTTAGCTCCTAGCTAATTAGCTCTTAGCTAATTACGGTTAGCTCCTAGCTAATTAGCTCTTAGCTAATTACGGTTAGCTCCTAGCTAATTAGCTCTTAGCTAATTACAATTAGCTATTTACTAAGGATGTTCCGATCAGGTGTTTTGCTGCTGATTCTGATCACCTGGATTGACTGTTAAATTTTTTTGCTTTAGGTATAAATGCTGCTATGTGACCTGGCAAAATTTAAGAATGATCTGGTAATAAATTCACCTGATTTAGACATAAAACATGCAAAATACTTGCAGGCATAGAACAGCAGCTTTTTAGTCAAAAGGACTGAAAAACCTGCAATCAGTTAAATAATATTTAACAGTTAAATAATATTTAACAGTTAAATAATATTTAACAGAAAGGGTCTCAGTGCCATAAGTTATACACGAGTCAAATAAATCTCACAACACTGCCGGCATCAAATAAGGCAGATTTGATATAAGCAAGAAAAATGAAATATTAATTTGCACGTCAGCTTCCGCGTTGGGGGAAAAGCGGCTCGGTTGTTTCCGATCCAATAAAAATATCATTTTACCCTCGGTGCCTGCAGCGCCTGGCCGAGGTTTGAACATCGATCCGAAGCCCCAACCAGTGAACTGGAGGAAGGTTTTAAGATGTAGCCTCGTTATACATTCACTGATACGAGGTGAGTTTAAACTCTGTGGCTAACATTAGCTTTAGCTTATGCTAGTAGGTAATATTCTCTGGCGTTGTTCTTGTAAAAATGTGCTATTTAAGTATCTAAACATTCTAACAATGTTTTTACCTGATTTTCTAGTATGAATGAAAACTTTAAAGCCCTTTATATCAGGAAGACAACAATGTTCATAGTTTTGCTTTTTTTGCGTTTGAAATACGACTCAGTCTTTTCTAGCAGTCATGGTAACTCAAAGCGGAAACAAGTGAACCGCATTGGCTCATGCAGATGTGACGTCAACGCAAAGAGCCCATTGGCTGACTAACTAATACTGGCTCTGATTGGTTGGTTTTGACTTAGTTGAGTAGTTCTGCAGCATGCCAGGCAGGAGATCGAATATTTTCAGCGTTTATCTGTCTCATGCTAAGACAGCTAAAGTTTATACATCTAAAATCTTTTTTCTTTTTTTCAGTTCCTTTTTGCTGTGAGAGTCTGGAGGCTGAGCGGCTCCGTCTGGGACATGTTACCACCGACAGCAGAACCAGAACCAGAACCAGAACCAGAGTCTCCTCCGCAGCTCCAAGGTTATTTGTTTAGCTTGTTTAGCTTTCCGGTCGTGATGCTGATCCGGTGAGTAGCTGCGCTGCTTCACCTGCTGATGGTTCCGGATGCAGCCAAATAAATCAAGTTCTTGTTTTTAAATATCATATTAGATTCTCTGTGTTGACGCATTGTGACGTCATTCTCCGCCGCAACACGCAACAGCGTCCCGGTTCACTCAGCGTTAAAGTTTCTCACCACGTCCAAGTCCACCTCGCTGCAGCAAACAGGAAGGGGCGGGACGGACCGCTGTCAGCCTCTTACCTTATTTGGAAATGGAACCATTGCACTCCGGAAGTGATGGGGGCGCTATTTCCTATAGTATCCGCGGTCTCCCGTTTAAATTTTCTTTTGAAACCTGTGATGTAGCTTCATCTGTAGGAAGGAGTTTCACTCTCAGCATGTATTTCAACTTCTCTGTTTTATTCACTTCAGCGCAGCTCACAGCTTTTAACAAATTCCGTAGCTTTCTGTGTTCTTCTAAATCTGCTTCTTAGTCGCATCTTTTCGGGCCTGCTGCTGCCTCCAGTGGCGTGGGGTGGTAACACAACTAATATAATTACGTCACTGAACGAGAATACCACAAAATCTTTATTATTTACTATTTCGCCATTACTGGCAACGTGAAAGATTAATTATCTTCTAAAATACCATATTTTCCTTCAGAATGTAACATGTGGAACCACCAGGGGTCGCTCCCATAAAAGGGAGGCTGTCAGGCTGGTGGCCTCTGTGCTCGTCCAGGTGTGTTGGCCCACGCGTTTGTGATCAGGTTTGTGTGTGTTGTTTTTTTTTTTTGTTGTAAAGACAAAACTCTTTTAATTTGATTATACTAAGTCAGTGTTTGTGGTGTTTCTATATAGGGCCACATTTCATGTTTTGATCGGACGATTGCTCTACCTGGGCGTGCGGTTGATCGACGCTGCAGGTAGGCGTTGTATATTTTTTAACCGGATTGAATTGCATGTTTTTTATTTCAAAGATTTAATAGGCGTTTGGTAATTTTTATTTTTTTTTTTGCAGTTGTCGCTGCACCCTGCTGTTCCTTTAGAATTTGATTTTCTTTTTCTATTGTTTTTCATTTATTTTGTTTATCTATTGTTCTTGCAAACACACATCCTCTTATTTTGTAATTATAAATATTGTCCCTTTTTTATACTGGTTGTTTTTATTGTACTATAAGTGGCCGTAACAAGAATGTAAAGCTAATTAGGTGACATAAACAACACCTTTATTATACATTATAAATAATATCTTTGTATCTCCATCACTTATAGGAGGAAGAAAAGAAATAAGACATGAAAAACAACATTATCAACAACAATAAAAATACCATATACAATGTATGCATAAGAAAATTTAACTGAGTAAAAGTCAATAACAAACAAATTAATTAGGTTCACAGATGAATAACCAGGATTGTTAAACAAGCAATAATCCACATTTTTGTTTTGTTGGTAGAGGAAAAATATGATTAAACTATTTAGTCTTCCAAGGTGGAAATTTTTCTTTTACTCTAAAACAATAAAATAAAACTAATTAATGGAATCATAATATAAACAATTAGTGCATAAAGTAAACACTTAGCATGCTGAAGATAAATGTTATCATTTAGTTTGGCTAAGAATAATTATTGCACCGTCAGTGAATGACGTCTAATAGATGTTTTATATTAACCAGAGGAAACAGCGACGCCTTCAGGAGCTGATGAATAAAGAGGATGGATGATCTAGTTTAGACACAGATGTTTTTGGTTTCACCACCTTTACCTGCTGTTATACCTGCCATTGAAACTATTCTTAAAGTTTGTCTGTTAGTCTGCAGCTCATGTGACCAAACCAACCGGAGATGAAAAGCTAAAACTCAGCAGTTAAAACTTGAGATGACTTAAAACTTTAGTTAAATTTTTAGGTTTAAACATTTTAACTCATTGTTAAAATGTTAACATTACTTAACTAGAGGTAATGTTAGCCAATGTTACCTCTAACTAACTAGAGGTTTTGCACAAGTTGCACTTGTTAGGTAACCCCTAACAAGTGGGTCTTCTTAAAAGATAAAGTGACGTTTCTTAAAACATGTAGTCAGTGTTTTCAGCCAAGTTGAGCTGAATGTCCAGTAATGATCCAAGGTATTTAAAACTTTCCATAGTTTCAACAGGTTGGCCAACGAGAGAAACTGGAACCACTTTCAGGTTTTGTCATTAAATTGGCTCTACTTCCTTAAGAAAATTAAAAGGTTTGGTGTTTTGTGACGGACTTTATCTTTTGCGGTTCCAGTGATGCCAGAATTAATAATAAATAATAGACTTTGGTATTCTGACTTAGTAATGTACTTATACTAGTTGTGCTACCACCCCACGCCACTAGAGGCAGTAGCACTGCAGGCCCGAAAAGAAGCGACTAAGAAGCAGATTTAGAAGAACACAGAAAGCAATGGAAATTGTTAAAAACTGTGAGCTGCACTGAAGTAAATAAAAGAGAGAAGTTCAAATACAGACTGAGAGAGAAACTTTTTCCTAAAGATGAAGCTACATCACAGATTTAGAAAGAAAATAAAACGGGAGACCGCGGATAATACAGGAAATAGCGCCCCCTTCACTTCCGGAGTGCAATGATCCCATTTCCAAATAAGGTAAGAGGCTGACAGCGGTCCGTCCCCGCCCCTTCCTGTTTGCTGCAGCGAGGACCTTCTCACCACGTCACTTAGCGTTTGTTGCAAAAAAAAAAAAAAAAAAAAACTTAGCGTTTGTTGCTGCGCGCCTGCGCAGTGTGAAGGAAAAACGCAGGCTGAGAAGTGAGATACTTGTGATCGGCAACACGAGACAGTGATCGATCACCGATCAGACACTTTTTCACGGAAATCGGCCGTGAAAAACGATAATGATTGGTGACCGATCGATCGGAACACCTCTACTATTTAAAACAGTCTTATTTTAAATATTAAACTGTTTTAAAAAACAGAAGTGAATTTTCTAAATGACGATGTTTCAGAGTGTTTATGGATGTTTGGCTGGTTTGACTAGCACTGATGGTTTATATTTTGTTTAAATTTTTTCTCTTTGTAATGTTTGTTTATGTTGCATGTGCCTCCCAGGCTGCCGTAGCCAATGAGGGCAGGCCTATAAATCTGGCCTCGCTGTTCGTACCAATGACTTGAACTGTCAAGATGTTTGGCACAAACAAACCAAACTTCGTGTGAAAAGCAGCGAGGCACGTTTTGTTTTATTTGTATTGTAAGTTTATGTTTTGTATTCTAATGTTTGTATATGTTTTAGTTGTCATGGTGACGATCTGCATCCAAGAAAATAAACAAAACTCTGAAAATCACCTGTCAGATTCTGCTGAGGAATCCACCAGCCTTATCAGGTGTTTATTAACAGACTGAACTATTCGTGGCCCCAACTTGGCAATTTTGATGTAAATTACAAGTTTTATTAATAATTTCCCACAGCTGTTGCACAACGGGTGGGCGTGTTGAACTCACCATCGATCTGCGCATCACTTCCTGTAAAACACAGAGAAAGTTAGGAAAACACAGTTCTTCCTCCCTGAGGCTTTGTGATGGAACAACAATCTAAATATTCATCTAAACTCTGAGAAAAACTGGAGCCTCTGAACTAAACATGTTATAACATCTATAGAATCAAATTATTTCAAATTATTTCTGCCAAATGATTTCATCGATTGTTGGTCAGACATTTATAGCTTCATGTAATCTGAAAGTGAAGGGATCCATCCATCATCCATCCATCCTCCATCCATCCATCATCCATCCATCATCCATCCATCATCCATCCATCCATCATCCATCCATCATCCATCCATCCATCCATCCATCCATCCGTCCATCCATCCATCCATCCATCATCCATCATCCATCTCCATCCATCCGTCCATCCATCCATCCATCCATCATCCATCATCCATCCATCCGTCCACAGCCTGATTGATACTTTATCTCAACAGCTTTTGAACAGTTTTCTGCTTCCTGACCTGGATTGAACTGAACTGCAACACCAGACTAGATGTTAAAGGATCACAAATAAAAATGCTTAAAAACTTGAGCTGTTTTTTTGGTGAGAGGTTTGAGGACGTCCTTCAGGAGACAGACTGAGTCTGTTAATGAAAAACCAGGAAGGTCCAACAGTAACAGAAGCTGTCGTTAAATCACATCTGATTTTAAACACAGGAAGCAGTTTGAGCAGGTTTCTGTCTGAACCGTCGTCCAGGTGAGACTCACCTGCAGCCCAGAGGGTCAGCAGCAGCAGCAGGACTCTGGAGGAAGACGACCCGACCTTCATCATGAAGAGACTTCAACCTGAATCAATAAGGAAGTAACCTGCCTGGCCTTACCTGAGGAGGAACGCCCACACACACACACACACACACACACACACACACACACACTACTCCTCCCTGCAGAGCTAAGCACCAACCACAGACATGTGGCTGATCCAGCCACATGTCTGTGGTTGGAACAGCTGGCGGCCTTCACGCTGCCAGATATTCAAAGGAAGTTGAGCGTCTGGCTGCTGAAGTGCATCATGGGAAGGTGAGTCCTGATCTTCTCCATGGACCTGAACTCTGATAACCTCCAGAGGGAAGTGAGGCCTGAGGTTCTATTGCAGGTTTATTGGGTTCAATGTGTCAGCAGGCTGGAAAGCAGCAAGATTCCCTCCAACCTGCCAGAAAGGAAGCGTTTGTAGAGAACAGGATCCTCCTCAGAGTGTCACAGCAAGGCCACCGTAGGCTGCTTGGAGCGCCGTCTGCAGTGAAGCTGAGCCAAAAGGCAAAGCTCTCCATTAACCGGTCCGTCTTCATTTCTGCCTTCGTCACCAGCTCTGGATCATAAGCAGGAGTGAAAGTAGTTTTAAATTCTTCTTTGTCTGCTTTGGAGTTTCTGTGCTGATAATTTTTTTTGCGAAGCAATAAAAGCTGGTGTCTCTTGAACTGCTACAAAATAAAGCTGTATTTCCTCCTTCAGTCCACTGGCTGCAATGTTGACACCTTGAGATGCCATGAGACCTAAATCCTGCCACCAGAGAAAGACGATGCTGTTTGACCAAAGAGAAAGAAGCAGATTAAATATTCCCCAAGAAAATTAGGTAAATCATTTTTGTGTTACTATTTTCTGCAGGTGAAGTTGGGTGGAACGGGCAGGTAAGTGGGGGAGGGGGAGCAGGAATCAACATCCACCAGCTGAGTTAACAAGTTACGTTTTAGACAACTAATTGTTGTCAAATGTAAAACTGGTGTTTAATCTATTGATTTATTAATAAACTTCATAAGCCATAAGCCAGAGTATCTGGGTAGAAATAAGATTGAATACTCATTAAGTGAAAAGATGCACTCATGTGCCTAAAACTATAACAGGCTGTAGGAATTTCTGGAAACAAATATCTGATCAGAATTATTTTGTTCAGCTCTAATCATTATGCTACTTGTATTAAGAAATAATTGTATTGCACTCCAACCAGTCATGTTAACTAGACGTGTCTGCCAGTCTACCATTCTGACAGTGTGTAGAAAGGGGCATTTTTGGAATGGTATTTAAATAAATGCTGAATTAAAATCACATTGTTTTTTTGGTTTTGTTCTTTTTTTAAGTGACCACAATTAATTGAGTCGTGACCGACTGAGAATGTCCAGAGATTCACCACGTGTGAATTCATGAAAAGGTTTTCACCGTGATTAACTATTCCAAGAACAGCTGTAATTTCTGAGCATTTCTGGACACCTTCAAAGAGCTGCTGCCAGAAAATGAAGACAGGAAGAAGATCTCCGGTTTTCAGAGCATTACAGGAAGGAGATGGCTGACATAATCAAAGCAAAGCATGTTACTGTTGAAAGAACCTATTTTCTTAAGTTAAACAATAAATAATTCTGTTTTAGTTTTTTAATGAGTATTTCAGAGCTATGCTGACCAAAGGTTGAACCCTCTGTTTACCATTTGTTTATTGCAACGTACAAAGGGTTTGTTGTACAGCTATGATGGTACTTATAAGTAGTTCAGTGTTTTCCACTTCACTTGTGGTAAGACTTAATATTAATGATTGTTACTATAGCATTGACACTGTAATTACACTTAATGACATCTTTATAATTGTTGCTACTAGTTTCACTTTAGTTAAGGAAAGAGTTGAATTAATGACACTTAATGACGTCTTCATAACTGGTGCTACTTGTTCCACTTTATTTCAGGTAGGGGGAAACATTAATGACTGTGCAGTTAAAGGTTTTGACAGTGTAATTACACTTTATGACATCTGTAACTAGTATGCTTAAGGGAAAATATTAATCACACAATTATAATGATCTCGTAACTGTCACAGTTAAGACTGACAACAAATGACATGGTAATGTAATACACAAAGATACATAACATTTCAAATTTTGATAACTATTATGACATATTTATGACAGATGATGATTCTTGGTTAATGTCAGGTTTTCATAACGAAGACATTTTGAATAATGTCAACTTTGCATAAAGTGTCATTATTTACCGAATGACATTTTATGACAGCAGTCATAAATATTCATGAAGACGTATTCATGTTCTTGACAGATGTTATGTCATGTTTATGACAGTCTTAATGTGAGGATTTGAGTTTTGTGTGTGTTTATTTTGGTTTCTGTCAGCCGAGTCTCCAGTTTGTCCCGTCTAGCCCTTGACTGATCCCAGCTGTCTCTTGGTCCTTGTCTTGTCTGTTCTGCCATCATTTCCAGTTGCTACCAGATCTGAGCTCCTAGCCTTCTGCTCACCTGTGCTGCCTGGATTTTGTACTCTTCGTCATCATTAAACTGCAAATTATTCACCATAACCTGGGTCCACTGCGTCTACCTCACCACTTTACAACCGCATATCATGACACTTAGACACACCCCGTAAAATAAAGTGTTCCTGAGACTTTATAAAAAAATAAGTCAGACGCTGCAGCTGACGGTTGGTAAACACAGATGAAGTATTCATGCAGCTGCAGATTTAGTTTTGGTTTTTTAATGTAACATCTGCAGCTTGTGGAGAACCTGGTGGGGCCACAGTCACATGAAGGGGTGACAGTAGGGGGTACGGGCCGGCAGGTGCTGCTACCCCTAAAGGATTTAGCGGGTCCGCAGTACCTGCTAGAGAGGAGCGGCTGTCAGCTGTAAAGATCAACGGTTCACTGTGAGCCGTGACTGGTTAGTTTCTCAAGAAACATCTAAAACAGACTTAATCAGTTAATAAAGAACTTTTTCTCATTTCATATCGTTTCTGAACGGATCCTGCTTTACTAGAGCAGCAGGTCCTCTGATTGGCTGAGAGCAGCAGGTCCTCTGATTGGCTGAGAGCAGCAGGTCCTCTGATTGGCTGAGAGCAGCAGGTCCTCTGATTGGCTGAGAGCAGCAGGTCCTCTGATTGGCTGAGAGCAGCAGGTCCTCTGATTGGCTCAAAACGTTCAGAACTTTATTAAAGAACAACAACAATCAACATAACATGTTCTTCGGTTCCATCACCAAAATAACAGCAGAGCAGGAGATTAAAGTGAACTAACCAACCACCGCTGTGTTCATGAGGATTATTGATGATAAATATCAAGCCTGAAAACCTGATATCGGACTGAATGTTATGTTTTAACATAATCTCTGGTCGGGAGGTTGCCATGGCAACGGCAGTGCTTAAATGACAGAGTAAAAATGTGCGACTGGTTTAGAGCTGATCACCTGTTCAGGTTGTTTTCCTTTCCTGTGTCTCATCACAGCTGCTGTAGTTTCTGAACGTTCAATAAACGACAAACTTGGACTAATTACCTCGATCTTTGTGATTATAAGTCATTTATAACAAACAAACACAGTAAATATGTTTCATTAAGTATTTAACAAACAAATGGCTTCTACCGCCATAATTATGTGAAATTAAATTAATTGATGTAAAAAAATAGTTTGGTGCTTTGAGCTCAGAGTCTGAGAGGCTTTTTCTTTATCAAACTATTTTTTGCCTCTTATTTATAGGAAATATTGATGTGGATGAGATTTCCTCCAAAATAATAACGTTTTTCAGCCTTTATAGCTCCACTGTTGAAACTCTAACATTCACAAATGAAATAAAATCCAGTCCAACATCTGGTCTGAGGTGATTCCTCTGGAACCTGTTGGAGGAAAAACATCCCAACTTCAGAAGATGAGCTTTAACCTAACAGAGCTCTGTGGTTCCTCCTGTCAGTCTGAGAGTCAGGGTGAGGAGGCGCCATGTTAGGAAGAGAAGCTGCAGGATCTTCAGAACCAACAGGTCATGATGCTGGGCTACTGATTATCCCTCTGTCTGGACACAGGACCAGTAGAACCAGTTTAAAAGCTAAACTGAATGGTTATAAACCAGACATGGAAAACTGGGATGGACTCCATGCCATGATGTTCAGAGTTTAGGTCTCATGGCATCTCAAGGTGTCAACATGGCAGCCAGTGGAGCTGAAGGAGGAAATACAGATTTATTTTGTAGCAGTTCAAGAGCTACCAGCTTTTATATATATATATATATATATATATATATATATATATATATATATATATATATATATAAAAAAAAAAAAATTCCCTTCTCACCCTCCGCGGGTGGTCTGTTTCATCCTCTGAGCTCGGGTCCTCTACCAGAGGCCTGGGAGCTTGAGGGTTCTGCGCAGTATCTTGGCTGTGCCTAGAACTGCACATTTCTGGACTGAGATGTCTGATGTTGTTCCTGGGATCTGTTTGAGCCACTGCTCCAGTTTGGGGGTGACTGCCCCGAGGGCCCCGATGACCACAGGCACCACTGTGGTCTTCACCTTCCAGGTCTTTTCCAGTTCCTCCCTGAGGCCCTGGTACTTCTCCAATTTCTCATGTTCCTTTTTCCTGATGTTGTAGTCACTTGGTATTGCTACATCCACCACAACGGCTTTCCTCTGTTCTTTATCCACCACCACAATGTCCGGTTGGTTCGCCATTACCATCTTGTCTGTCTGGATCTGGAAGTCCCACAGGATCTTAGCTCGGTCATTCTCCACCACTTTTGGGGGTGTTCCCCACTTTGATCTCGGGGCTTCCAGTCCATATTCTGCACAGATGTTCCTGTACACTATGCCCGCCACTTGGTTATGTCGTTCCATGTACGCTTTCCCTGCCAGCATCTTGCACCCTGCTATTATGTGCTGGACTGTCTCAGGGGCCTCCTTGCACAACCTACACCTTGGGTCTTCTCTGGTGTGGTAGATCTGAGCCTCTATTGCTCTGGTGTTTAGGGCCTGTTCCTGGGCGGCCAGGATGAGAGCCTCTGTGCTGTCCTTGAGTCCAGCTTTCTCCAGCCATTGGTAGGTTTTCCTGACATCAGCCACTTCAGTTATTTGTCGGTGGTACATCCCATGTAGGGGCTTGTCCTCCCATGATGGTACTTCCAGCACCTTGTCTTCTGTTCCCCATTGCCTGAGACATTCGCTGAGCACATCGTCTGTTGACGCTTTGTCCTTGATGTATTTATGGATCTTGGATGTTTCATCCTGGACAGTGGCTCTCACACTCACTAGTCCTCTGCCTCCTTCCTTACGGCTCGTGTACAGTCTCAGGGTGCTGGATTTGGGGTGGAACCCTCCATGCATGGTTAGTAGCTTCCTAGTCTTAACATCCGTGGCCTTCATCTCTTCCATTGGCCAGCTAATTATTCCGGCAGGGTATCTGATTACTGGTAAGGCAGCTATGCCTTACCAGTAATATATATATATATATATATATATATATATATATATATATATATATATATATATATATATATATATAAATTCCCTTCTCACCCTCCGCGGGTGGTCTGTTTCATCCTCTGAGCTCGGGTCCTCTACCAGAGGCCTGGGAGCTTGAGGTTCTCCTCCAGTATCTTGGCTGTGCCTAGAACTGCACATTTCTGGACTGAGATGTCTGATGTTGTTCCTGTTTGAGCCACTGCTCCAGTTTGGGGGTGACTGTCTGCCCCGAGGGCCCCGATGACCACAGGCACCACTGTGGTCTTCACCTTCCAGGTCTTTTCCAGTTCCTCCCTGAGGCCCTGGTATTTCTCCAGTTTCTCCTTTTTCCTGATGTTGTATCACTTGGTATTGCTACATCCACCACAACGGCTTTCCTCTGTTGTTTATCCACCACCACAAAGTCCAATTCCGACTACATATATATATATATATGTAGTGTAATTCCTAGTAGTAGTTACAGTACTACAGCAGTAGCTTTATTATTATTCCAGCTTCATGTAAGAAACTCAAAAATCTTCATCACTGAAGAAGATGTTGAGCTTCAAAATAAATGATTTATTACTTCCATATTTGATGAGAAAATAAACCTGATTTATTCAGTTATAAAACCAAAGAAGCATCAGCTGTCATAGTTTGATTAAAATAAATTAATCTAAAGATGACCTCTGACCCCGGAAAGCCTGATGATTCCAACGAACAACCATAAAAAATGTAAATAAACTGCTCAGGTGTAAATAAACAGAGCAGAATAATTATGTCTAATTGCGAGACATTTTTAAATAGATGAAATTAAATAGTGTTTATAATATAGTGTTTTTCATAAGACGACTTTCTCCTTAAAACAGATCGGATCCCAGCGGAACCGAACCTGGAGAGTCCCAGTCCTGCAGCGGCTCCAGGTCCTCCGAGTCTCCTTCAGTCTGAAACCTGAAATATCAACAGATTGAATCAACCTTCGGCCTTCAGGAGGATTTCTGCGCTTTATGAAAACAACATGTTGATATTTTTGCTCTAATATTGTCGCCGTCATTCCCGCTCTGGGAGCTTCTGGAAATGTTGTGAATTCATCGGGCTTTTCTGTCACTTTCTGACTTTTTCTCGGAGCGACCAGAAGCTGGGAGAAACTTCTAGCGGGTGACGTCATGACGCAGGCGCTCTGTGATTGGCCGAAGGCTGGAGAAGCGACAAGAAGTGAGTGAGGGGGTATAAATAGCGGTGAGGGTGAAGCTGGGGCAGTTAGAGACTCAGAGACCTTTAGAGAGCATCAGAAGATCCAGCAGAGGAGAAAGAAGCATCACAGCGCAGGAAACTCTGGACTGCAGTAAGTTCTCACTCTTCTTCTTCTCTGCTCCCGCAGAGAGAGGGAGAGAAACGCACTTTTTTTTTTTCCAATGAACTTTATTTAAGTTAAATTAGTATACATCAAATTAACATAGTGAAGTATACAACACAATACAACAGTAAACAGAACAGCCAGGGGTGATTAGATAAGAACATGCAAAGACGTACATGTTGAAATTGTCCTTAGAGCCTTTTCATTTGTAGATTCTGCTATTGATTTGATATATAGTTCCATATCTTTAATGAAAAGAGAGAAACAAAGTGTTTTATTAGCAAATTTGCATTTATGAATGTAAAATTTAGCAAAGAGTATTAGCAGGTTTATTATAAAGAAATGTTTAGCATCCTTTCTATGGAATCTATAGAAACAAAATAAAACATTTTCCCAGCATAAGGAAAAATTCTGTAAAATATGGTCATTAATAAACCTGCTGACCAGAACCTTTGTGTAAAAGAGCAGAGCCAAAATAGAAACGCGCTTTGTAGAGTGTAGTCAAAGACAGAAACATGCCGAACAGATTAGTGGAGCAAACGATGTTTGAACGTCGCTGAACGCAGCTTTACAGAAGCAGTCGGATTGGAGCAAAACCTGCTACAAAGTCCAGTAAGAACCTAAAGTGTAGCATATGTTTCTGAGAGGGAATAATCCTCCTCCTGTGTGTCTCTGCTGGTTTAGGCCTGACAGGAAACCCAGCCAAGATGTGTGCAGCTAAAAACGAGGCCATCGGCATCGACCTGGGCACCACCTACTCCTGCGTGGGGGTTTTCCAGCACGGAAAAGTGGAAATCATCGCCAACGACCAGGGCAACAGGACCACCCCCAGCTACGTAGCCTTCACCGACACCGAGAGGCTGATCGGGGACGCGGCCAAGAACCAGGTGGCCCTGAACCCCAGCAACACGGTGTTTGATGCCAAGAGGCTGATCGGCAGAAGGTTTGAAGAGCCGGTGGTGCAGGCCGACATGAAGCACTGGCCCTTCAAGGTGCTTTCAGAAGGAGGCAGACCCAAAATTCAGGTGGAGTACAAAGGGGAGAACAGAGCCTTCTTCCCCGAGGAGATCTCCTCCATGGTCCTGGTGAAGATGAAGGAGATCGCCGAGGCCTACCTGGGCCACAAGGTCTCCAACGCCGTGGTCACGGTCCCCGCCTACTTCAACGACTCCCAGCGACAGGCCACCAAAGACGCAGGCGTCATCGCGGGACTCAACGTCCTGAGGATCATCAACGAGCCCACGGCGGCCGCCATCGCGTACGGTCTGGACAAAGGCAAGTCGGGAGAGAGAAACGTCCTGATCTTTGACCTGGGCGGAGGCACCTTCGACGTGTCCGTCCTGACCATCGAGGACGGCATCTTTGAGGTGAAGGCCACGGCCGGAGACACTCACCTGGGAGGAGAGGACTTTGACAACCGCATGGTCAACCACTTTGTGGAGGAATTCAAGAGGAAACACAGGAAGGACGTCAGCCAGAGCAAGAGAGCCTTGAGGAGGCTGCGCACAGCTTGCGAGAGGGCCAAGAGGACCCTGTCCTCCAGCTCCCAGGCCAGCATCGAGATCGACTCTCTGTTCGAGGGCGTGGACCTGTACACCTCCATCACCAGGGCTCGCTTTGAGGAGCTGTGCTCCGACCTGTTCAGGGGAACCTTGGAGCCCGTGGAGAAGGCCCTGAGGGACGCCAAGATGGACAAGGGCCAGATCCACGACGTGGTCCTGGTGGGAGGCTCCACTCGAATCCCCAAGATCCAGAAGCTGCTGCAGGACTTCTTCAACGGCAGGGAGCTGAACAAGAGCATCAACCCGGACGAGGCGGTGGCTTACGGCGCCGCCGTCCAGGCCGCCATCCTGACGGGCGACACGTCGGCGAACGTCCAGGACCTGCTGCTGCTGGACGTGGCTCCTCTGTCCCTGGGGATCGAGACGGCCGGAGGAGTGATGACGGCCCTGATCAAACGCAACACCACCGTCCCCACCAAGCAGACCCAGGTGTTCAGCACCTACTCCGACAACCAGCCCGGGGTCCTGATCCAGGTCTACGAAGGGGAGAGAGCCATGACCAAGGACAACAATCTGCTGGGCAGGTTTGAGCTGACGGGAATCCCGCCCGCTCCACGAGGGGTCCCGCAGATCGAGGTCACCTTCGACGTGGACGCCAACGGCATCCTGAACGTGTCCGCGGTGGACAAAAGCACCGGCAAAGAGAACAAGATCACCATCACCAACGACAAGGGCCGACTGAGCAAAGAGGAGATCGAGAGGATGGTGCGGGACGCCGAGAAGTACAAAGCCGAGGACGAGCTGCAGAGGGACAAGATGGCTGCCAAGAACTCCCTGGAGTCCTACGCTTTCACCATGAAGAGCAGCGTGGAGGACGAGAGCTTGAAGGGCAAGATCAGCCAGGAGGACAAGAAGAAGGTGGTGGACAAGTGCGAGGAGACCATCAGCTGGCTGGAGAACAACCAGCTGGCTGAGAAAGACGAGTACCAACACCAGCAGAAAGAGCTGGAGAAGGTGTGCAACCCCATCATCAGCAGGTTGTACCAGGGAGGGAGGCCCACTGGGAGCTGCAGAGAGCAGGCAGGGGCCCACAGCCAGGGGCCCACTGTGGAGGAGGTGGACTGAAGGGCCACTGGAGGTCTCGCCTTTTCTCACCTTGAAGTTTTTCTTCCTGTTTCTAAATATAATTTGCACCTGAATGTATTTTTCATCTTAAAGGTGAGAAAAACTATTCCAGATTGTTTATTGTTACGAAATATGTTTAAACACTAATTTCAGATGTTCTCGAGTCTTCATCATGATCACAATTGAGCTGGAAAAACTTTGAGTTATGATCATTAAATCTGTAAATATTTTACAGTGTAAACATGTTTTTTCTTTGCTGGACAGTAAAATAAAAGATTAAACACATTTTCTGATCAATGTTTTTATTTTCTGGGGTTCTGGTCAAAGTGAAACAAATGAAACCAGCTTCATATTTTGTCCACATCTAAACTCCTGAGAATCTGAAGAACATTAAATTCATTAAATGTGAATTTAATGAATGAGAAGATGAGCTATATGGTTCCAGGCCTTTATTAGTTTTTAACTCTTAAGTATATCAACCTTTCCAGATGCATTGAAAAATATAGAGATTGAAGTATGGAGGGAAGCACACTTATCTAATTTAAAACAAATTAGATACACGAAGCTATCAAACATTTAATATGCTGCAAAACTAAAGTTAATCAGATAAAATAGGACAATAGACAAAGGTTGATTATTTCGTGAGCAAAGTTTCAATACTGGAGCTGCGAGTTCAAACAGGACCGAGCTTCCTGTAAATATCGCGAGAAAGGAAGCAGCGCGAGAACACGGGTCCAGTCAAGGCATAGCATAGCGATATTCATATTTAGCAACAACAACAGCGACAACAGGGTTTGCGGAGGATGGTGTTGCTGCTGCGTTAACAGGCTGGATGCCGGTATGTGCGGCCGCCTCAGCTCCAGATGAAACGCCTGGTTGGGATGAACAGGTACGGCGCAGTCGCTCTTTTAGTAGCAGCTAGTTAGCGGGTTAGCAGGGAGCCGTTAGCTCGGAGCTAATGTTTGGCGTTAGCTGCAGGTTTCTGATTCAGTCCGCGGATTATTTTCCGCACAGCCAACATGAAACCCCACGGAGCAGCTAAAATCCCGCCGTGGGTGTGACTAGCGGGCAACAAGCGGCAGGTTGGAGGGCAGAGCGGGCAGCTATTGTTAGCAGGCTAATGGGCTGGAGGATCGCTGCTTTTAGAGCCACTAACCTGCAGTAGCTCTGATTTCTCAGCAGCCTCTGGTGCTGGACGTACTCAGGTTATTCAGCTGCCCCGGTTCACAGTAACAGTCTGCAGGTGAAATCAGATCCATCTGGAAAGATCTTCATTTAATGACCGACTTAAAGAGACATTTTCAATTCAGTTTATTTAGATGTCACAAATCCACAACAAAAGTCCTCTGGAGCCTCAAAAATGATTCCAGCTGATTCTACTGGTCAGGCAGTGCAGTTCCAGTGAGTCATACTGGTTTAAAAGGTTTTTGCATTCACTCCCCCTGGACAAGCACGGAGTGACATTGGACAGGAAAAACTCCCCTTTAACAGGAAGAAACCTCCAACAGAACCAGAGCCTGTACAAGCGAAGTGGCTACTTTCTGCTACTGGCGCTATTCCTGAAGTTACAGAAAAACATCCTGGTGAGAAAGAACACAGAGGATGTTTACTTCCTAATAAGACTTTAAACTTGGGAAAAACTGATAGAGATCAGGTAAATGACGCTGATGGCAGGTTATTTAAAGGGCCGTCACTGTTTTTGGGTAATCACATTACATGGAACAGCTGCTGATTTTAATCTGACTAAAACAGCCTGAATATTCATGCAAACAGTAAAACAGTATATTCTAATCACACTTGGTACTCATGTGAATGTTACATCTTGAATGTAACATTTCAGGAAACATGCGTTCAGTCTCTGCTACGTATATAACGTATCCGATCAGCTGCTCTGGCTTTCCGACCCGATCTGAGTGGCCGGCGGCGCCTGGTGGTTTGTATTTTATGTCGAGCATATCATCAGTTTCCTGGTCTTCATGCTGCTGCACGACTGGTGGCGACCCGACTGGTGGCGACCCGACTGGTGGCGACCCGACTGGTGGCGACCCGTCCAGTGGCGACCCAATTGGTCGAGACCCGACCGTTGACGAACCGACTGGTGGCGACCCGTCCAGTGGCGACCCGACTGGTGGCGACCCGACTGGTGGCGACCCGATTGGTGGCGACCCGACTGGTGGCGACCCGACCGTTGACGAACCGACCGGTGGCGACCCGACTGGTGGCGACCCGAGTGGTCGAGACCCGACCGGTGGCGACCCGTCTGGTGGCGACCCGACCGGTGGCGACCCGACTGGTGGCGACCCGACTGGTGGCGACCCGTCCGGTGGCGACCCGATTGGTGGCCACCAATCGACCGATTGGTGGCCACCCGACCGTTGACGAACCGACTGGTGGCGAACCGACCGGTGGCGACCCGATTGGTGGCGACCCAACTGGTGGCGACCCGACCGGTGGCGACCCGACCGGTGGCGACCCGACCGGTGGCGACCCGACCGGTGGCGACCCGTCCGGTGGCGACCCGTCCGGTGGCGACCCGATTGGTGGCGACCCGTCCGGTGGCGACCCGATTGGTGGCCACCAATAGACCGATTGGTGGCGACCCGATTGGTGGCCACCCGACCGTTGACGACCCGACTGGTGGCGACCCGTCCAGTGGCGACCCGACTGGTGGCGACCCGACTGGTGGCGACCCGATTGGTGGCGACCCGACTGGTGGCGACCCGACCGGTGGCGACCCGACCGGTGGCGACCCGACTGATGGCGACCCGAGTGGTCGAGACCCGACCGGTGGCGACCCGTCTGGTGGCGACCCGACCGGTGGCGACCCGACTGGTGGCGACCCGACTGGTGGCGACCCGTCCGGTGGCGACCCGATTGGTGGCCACCAATCGACCGATTGGTGGCCACCCGACCGTTGACGAACCGACTGGTGGCGAACCGACCGGTGGCGACCCGATTGGTGGCGACCCGACTGGTGGCGACCCGACCGGTGGCGACCCGACCGGTGGCGACCCGACCGGTGGCGACCCGACCGGTGGCGACCCGACCGGTGGCGACCCGTCCGGTGGCGACCCGTCCGGTGGCGACCCGATTGGTGGCAACCCGTCCGGTGGCGACCCGATTGGTGGCCACCAATCGACCGATTGGTGGCGACCCGATTGGTGGCCACCCGACCGTTGACGAACCGACTGGTGGCGAACCGACCGGTGGCGACCCGATTGGTGGCGACCCAACTGGTGGCGACCCGACGGTTGACGAACTGTCCGGTGGCGACCCGATTGGTGGCGACCCGATTGGTGGCGACCCGTCCGGTGGCGACCCGATTGGTGGCCACCAATCGACCGATTGGTGGCCACCCGACCGTTGACGAACCGACTGGTGGCGAACCGACCGGTGGCGACCCGATTGGTGGCGACCCAACTGGTGGCGACCCGACGGTTGACGACCCGACCGGTGGCGACCCGACCGGTGGCGACCCGACCGGTGGCGACCCGACCGGTGGCGACCCGACCGGTGGCGACCCGTCCGGTGGCGACCCGTCCGGTGGCGACCCGATTGGTGGCGACCCGTCCGGTGGCGACCCGATTGGTGGCCACCAATCGACCGATTGGTGGCGACCCGATTGGTGGCCACCCGACCGTTGACGAACCGACTGGTGGCGAACCGACCGGTGGCGACCCGATTGGTGGCGACCCAACTGGTGGCGACCCGACGGTTGACGAACTGTCCGGTGGCGACCCGATTGGTGGCGACCCGATTGGTGGCGACCCGATTGGTCGAGACCCGTCCGGTGGCGAGCCGTCTGGCGACCCGACCGGTGACGATCCGACCGTTGGCAAGCCGTCGGGTGGCGAGCCGTCGGGTGGCGAGCCGTCTGGCGACCCGTCCGGTGGCGACCCGATTGGTCGAGACCCGACCGGTGGCGAGCCGTCCGGTGGCGACCCGATTGGTCGAGACCCGACCGGTGGCGAGCCGTCCGGTGGCGACCCGATTGGTGGCGATCGTGTGCAGAGCTTCCTGTTGACCCTTCTCTGTGTCCTGCAGCTCGCCGCCTCGGCTCTCTGGGCGTCTGTCAGCTGATGAAGGCGAGCCGGCGTGGTGAGGTCAGGCGCTGCAGCTGGTTCGAGGAGCTTTCTCTGCTGCAGCAGCGGAGGATGTGAGCAGCAGCGAGCCTCGGCGCTGCGATCGGCTGCAGGTTTATGGGTCCAGGCTGTGGATGAGCTGCTGCCTATTCTCACTTCCTGTCTCTGCATGTTGAAGCGATTGGACTGAACTGAGTCGCAGACATTTCGCAGGATGAACGGCTCTCTGCTGACTCCGCCCAGTCCGCGGGCCTCTGGCTCCTCCCCCTTACCCCCCTCGCCCTCCCCATCGCCGCCGTCGCCCTCCCTGCTGCCGCTGTCCTCCAGGCCGCCCCCCCTGGCGCCCCTGGTGAGCCCGTCGGCCCCACCGTCCTCCCTGTCCGACACGCCCACGCCGTCCCCCTCGCCGTCCCTCAGCTGGACCGAATTCTGTGAGCTCCATGCGCGTGTCGCTGCCGGAGACTTTGCACGACATTTCCGGGCGTTTCTTCTGGAGAACCCACACTACAGCGCGGACTCAGCGGCAGCTTTCTGCCGCCGCTTCACTGACCGCTTCATCCGCCACTTCCAGAGTGAGCTGGAGGGGGCTCTGCCTCCGAGCGGCGCCGCAGGACGCGACGAGATGATGAGCTGGGCTCCCCCATCCGACGCCACCTCCCTGGAAGAGGAGGCGGTCTCGCCGCTGGCAGGACCCGGCCCGGCGCTCCCCCTTCCCTCCGGCGCAGCGCGGGGGGCGTCCAGGCCGACGCCGTCCCGGCTGGTGTTGGAGAACCGCGGCGGCGACCGCTTCCAGGACTCCTACACCCAGGGCCAAGTTCTGCCGCCGTCCTCGTCGTCGTCCTGCTGCTCCTCGGTGGGGGGAAACAACGGGAGGCGGGAGGAGCGCGGTGCCGCGCCGGGCCCCGGGAACGGCGATGCGCCGGCAGAGGAGGAGGAAGACAGCTGGGTTGGAGCGGCTTCAGCCGGCGACGGCGCAGAGCCCGTCGATTCCTCTGAGGCGGATCACGCTTTTCATCTCCCTCCCTCCTCCGTCACTCCTCCGCCCGACTCCAAAGGCAACGGCACGCCCAACTCCTCCAAGAACAAGCTGAAGAAGCGCTTCTCGCTGCGCAGCGTGGGGCGCAGCGTGCGCGGCAGCGTGCGCGGCATCCTGCACTGGAGGAGCGCCTCCAGCGACGCGGCGCAGAGCCCGCTGCCCTCCAGCTACAGCTACACTCTGGGCGTTCAGGACTCCGGCGCCGCCAAGAGAAGTGCCGCCACGCAGCCCCCCACGCCCACCTCCTCCATGCCGGTGTCCCTGTCCATGCCCCTCTCCCTTCCTCACTCCTCCTCCTCCTCCCTGCCGCCCTCGTCCTCCAGCAGCGCCACCTCGCTGTCTCTCTCCGAGGCGGCGCGCGACCGCCGGCGGAGCAACGGCGAGGGAGGCGAGAAGGACAAGTGGAGCCACCGGCTGGAGAAACTCAGGCTGTCGCGCTCTCCACCGCCCAACTTCACCCAAAACCCCCACCCCGGCTCCAACTCGCTGCCCCCCAGCAGCGCCGCCGCCCTGGGCCCCCCCAGAAAGGTGGGCCGGCTGGTGCGGGAGGGAGGGGTGAGCGTCAGCTCCTCCAGCGACGAGCTGGGCGGGAGCCACGGCTTCTCAGGCTTCTCCTTCGGACTGCTGCATCACGGCGCCGAGAGCAACAGCACGGCGCCGGGGGCCCAGCCGGGGGCCCAGGCCGCCCCGGGGCTGCCCCTGGCCAGTGGGGGCACCGTCCCCTGGAGGGGGGGCCGCTGGCACAAATGTCGTTTGGTCCTGAGAGAGAGAGACCGAGAAGGGGGCGAGCGAGGAGAGGAGTACTACCTGGAGTTCTTCATCCCACCAAAGGTCAGTGCAGTCGTGTCAGAACCAGCTGATGGTATCGGTTCAGAACCACTAGATCAAACGTGCTGCTGCAACCGGCCCTTTAAGAGCCTTCATGACTCCCGGCTTATAAACCTGTAAACTTTCAGAAATAAGTGAAACAACAGCGACACGTAGCCTGGCGGGGGCTCCTAGTAAAGCATGGCGGGCTGCCAGGCTTATAATACACTGGGGAAACCCTGCAGTAGATGGTATCGGGTCAGAACCAGAACCTCTGTGTGTTCCAGGCCTCCAAGGCCCGGCTGACCGTTCCCTGCTTCTCCATTGTGGATGTGAGAAGCACCACGGCGCTGGAGGTCCCGGATAAGGAGAACACCTTCCTGCTGCAGGTCCAGAGTTTTCTCTAAGAGTACTCCCACCCAAACGGGCCGGGCCTGGTTCTGATCCGAGATGCCCTGTTTCTGCTCCTCCACAGCTGGACGGGTCGGCCCAGTATGTGATCGAAACCCGAGACGCTGTGCAGATGAGAGCTTGGCTGAGTGACATCAGGAACGCCATCTGCCTCAGGTACTGATCCGATCGGAGCAGAACCTCAGGAGTTACATCAGGGTTCATTTCTGCTTCTTAACGATCTGATTGGACGCTGGGAAAGTCTATTGTTGTGCTAAAAGGTGTTAGCTTAGCAGCGATGCTATGCTAGCCCAAAGTACCATCTGAATGCTAACATGTAGCAGCTAACGCTAATGTCAGGGTCCCCAGTCCAGAACCTCAGACTGGGTCCAGATGTCAGCAGCTGCTGCGACTCACTGTGTTTCCGCTGCAGCGAGCAGGAGGACGCTGAAGGTGTGTGTCCGGCTTCGTTGGACGTCAGTGGAACGCCAGAGATCGGCGAGCGTCTTTCACAAGGTGAGTGTTGGGTTTCCTGTCCCGGTGCTGGGCCAGGAATAGTTCTGATTCAGAGAACCGGAGAACCAAAGTCCAAGGAAGAACTGTGGAAAAACCTTGAGAAGGCTGTTGATCCGGACCGCTTTAGAGCCAGGTTCAGTGGAAACCAAGGCTGGATCAGAACTTGTACTGGTCTGGAGGAAACTTGAGATCTCTGTGGTGGTTCATGAACATCTAACCCTGTTCTGCTCCTTCTCACCGGCCGGGTTCTGACCCGTCAGTCTGCTACGGAGGGATCGGAGGCTCCTCCCCCCTCCTGGATCCACTTCCTCCAGAACTTCCACCTCGAGCGCCACTGGACGAGCCGGATGGCAGGAATTTCGGGGGAGGTGGGGCTGGCCTGGGCACGCCTTTTGCCGAGACGCCAGAAGCGACAGGTAACGATGACCCGGGCAGGTGTGGTTCTGGAAACGGCCGGGACTCGAGTGACCGGGTCCGATGCGCTTCCCCTGCAGGGTCCTTCCTGTTCTCTGACACGGTGACCTCGGAGGCCGTGGAGCACCCGCTCAGCGAGTGCCAGTGGTTCCACGGCACCCTGTCGCGTCTCAAGGCGGCCCAGCTGGTTCTGGCCGGAGGCCCGGCGAGCCACGGCGTCTTCCTGGTCCGACAGAGCGAGACGCGGCGGGGAGAGTACGTCCTCACCTTCAACTTCCAGGGGAAGGCCAAGGTGAGTCTGGGACGCGGAGGGCGGACTGTCTGTGTCTCTGCCGCGCTACATGTCTCCGTGTCTCGCGTCCCGCAGCACCTCCGTCTGTCCCTGAACGAGGACGGCCAGTGCCGGGTCCAGCACCTCTGGTTCCAGTCCATCTTCGACATGTTGGAGCACTTCCGGGTCCATCCCATCCCCCTGGAGTCGGGCGGCGCCTCTGATGTCACGCTCATCAGCTTCGTGGGAGCCACGGCGGTTCGACAGCCAGGTACGATCAGAACCGGGTCGGCAGAACCCGGACCGGTCCCTGGGCAGGTGTGAAGCCTTCATCCTGTCCCGCATGGGTCACCATCCTCATCCTCATGCTGTACTGATCCATGAAGCCGAGGAGACGCCCTGGGGCCATCTGACCTCTCTGTTGTTGTCTTGTATGGTTGGTCGCCCCCTGCAGGCCGGGACCGGGCGGGCAGTCGGCCCGCGGCCTGCGACGCCATCACCACGCGCCATCCCGACTCTCCATCAACCCCCATCTCTGACTGTGTGTAAGTGAGACCGGCCCGGAGCACGAGTGTGTGGACGCGTCTCCATTCAGTCCGGGCTCTCAGGGCGGCTTCCGGGTCCGACCAGAACCAGAACCATTCAGATCCCTTGCACCTGTCAAACTCGAGGCCCAGGGGCCAAATGAAGCCCGCCTAAACTTTCTGTGTGGCCCTCCAGACTCCAAATTACGTCATTCAGTCAGTTCAGCGGCGGATCCCCACGTTTGTCATTTTCATGCATGATTGTGAATTTATTGATGATAAAAACCCAGCAAAGCCCCACCTGCAGGTGGCGCTGTTTCTGACTGCAGATATTTCTAAATTGGCTCCACAAAATATATAATTTTGACTGTAAAAAAATCAAATCAGTAACAGGAGAGACTGATCAGTGGCCAAAGATTCAGTATTGATTAATACTTATTGGACGCCGCGACGCTTTTTATTCAAATGATGCAACATTCAGGATCTGAAGTGTCGGGTTCAACACGCCTGGTGCAGAACCAGAACCAGAACCAGCCCTACAGGCTGGGTTTCCAGGTAGATACCACACAGTTCCATGTCTTACTGCCCCCTACTGGCCTCTACTGCACATTACAGCGTCTGTAGGAAGGGAAATAACATAAAAACTAATAATTTCAGGAAAGAAGAAGAACAGATGATGAGCTCATCAGTAGAACCCGACCTGCCAGGTTCTGGTTCTGACCCGTGTGTTGGAAGGAGAGCTGTAATGGTTCTGGAACCAGTTGGGCCTTTCTGAGCTGTAGAACCTCATGATTATCTGTAGCTGGCTGATCAGAACCAGAGGTTCTGTTGGACCATGGGAACCCGTCCCCGAGAGTCCAGAACCACCTGACTCCTCCCACTCACCACCATTCTGTCTCTCCCTCCATCCGCTCCTCCTCGCTCTCTCTAACTCATCCCTTCTTCTTCTTCTCCTGGACCCCTGCAGACTCGACCAGCAGACCCCGTAGCCCCCCTCAGCCCCCCCCGCTGCCGCCGGGACGCCCGCCGCCGCCGACCCCTCCCCAGGAGAGGGGATCCGAGGCGGAGCCGGCGGGAGCGGCGGCGGGGAGCGGCGGACCGGCGGAGGACTGGGAGGACACGCCCCTCCGGCAGCTGGACGCCGCCGAGGGCGAGGAGCGGGACGGGGCGAGGGTGCCGCGCGCCGTCGACAACCAGTACTCCTTCTTCTGAGGCGGCGGCCATCTTGGGGGATTCTAACACTAAACGAGGCCGACGAGTGAAACGCTAACGAACGGTACCGCCAGCCCGGTTCGCTGCCTCTGCTCCGCCTCACAGAACCTTCTGGACACTACGACTGAAACCCGAGCCTGTGGAGCCAGCAGGACCAGAACCTCACGCGGTTCTGCCCAGACAGCCAAACATACACTACAGAACCAGAACCTTACACGGCCCCTGGATCCAAAGCCAATCCGCACTCTGGGTTCAGGCCCGGTTCTGTCCGCTGTCTGCAATCTGTTAGAGCGGTCCAGACGGGCGGTTCTCCAGACCCTGCTTCAGATTACAGAACCATTCGACCCAGTAAAAGGTTCTGAACCCAAACAGATCCCTGGAAAGTCCCAAAGATTACCCAGTTCCACAGAGACCCAAAGGTCAAGGGTCAAATCTCCAGGATGTTCTTCACCTGCTGGAGATCCAACATGACCCAGATTACTGGTTCTGGTTCTGAGCCCGATTCTGGACTCATCCAGAAACTGGAAAGAAAGAAGCTCGCTGTGGGTTTTTGACCTTCCTGACCTTTGACCCTGGTCTGGGCCCGACTGCAGGTTACAGGAAGTTCAGGATGTTTTAATCCAGGATCTGGAGTTAATTTGTTCAGATTATTTTGGATTATGGTTGAAGCTGGTTGGATAATCTGACCTCTGACCTCTACTACATTACCACTACTGACAGAACCAACACTAATGACCCGTTGACATGTTGTGGGTTCTGCTGCCTCCTCTGACGGGTCCAAAGGGACCGGCTTCACCTGGAGAACCTGAGGTTCTCACCTGATGCTTCAGTCACCTGCAGGAACTTTTCACTGGAGTCTTAAGGTCCAGATTGGCGTGGGTCGCCATGGTAACGGTACCCTGAGGAGCTCCAGGGCCGGTTTGGGTTCCACATCAGGGATGAATTTGCTGAAAGCAGTGGGTTCTGATCAGTCAGCGGTTCTGGAGAACACACTGTGGTTCTGGACCAACGTCAACCGGCAGTGGGTCGGGTCCGGAGGACGGCGGGTCCAGAGGGTGGCAGAACAGGAGGGCGGCGGTGGGTCAGGGCAGCAGCGGTCCAGAGGGCGGCGGGTCCGGAGGGTCAGGGGCCGGAGGGCGGCGAGTCAGAGGGCGGCGGGTCAGAGGGCGGCGAGTCAGAGGGCGGCGGGTCCAGAGGGCGGCGGGTCAGAGGGCGGCGGGTCCAGAGGGCGGCGGGTCCAGAGGGCGGCGAGTCAGAGGGCGGCGGGTCCAGAGGGCGGCGGGTCCAGAGGGCGGCGGGTCCAGAGGGCAGCGGTGGGTCAAGAGGGCGGCGGGTCCGGAGGGTCAGGGGCCGGAGGGCAGCGGTGGGTCAAGAGGGCGGCGGGTCAAGAGGGCGGCGGGTCCAGAGGGCGGCGGGTCCAGAGGGCGGCGAGTCAGAGGGCGGCGGGTCCAGAGGGCGGCGGGTCAGAGGGCGGCGAGTCAGAGGGCGGCGGGTCCAGAGGGCGGCGGGTCAGAGGGCGGCGGGTCCAGAGGGCGGCGGGTCCAGAGGGCGGCGAGTCAGAGGGCGGCGGGTCCAGAGGGCGGCGGGTCCAGAGGGCGGCGGGTCCAGAGGGCAGCGGTGGGTCAAGAGGGCGGCGGGTCCGGAGGGTCAGGGGCCGGAGGGCGGTGGGTCAGGGCGGCAGCGGTCCAGAGGGCGGCGGGTCAGAGGGCGGCGGGTCCAGAGGGCGGCGGGTCCAGAGGGCGGCGGTGGGTCAAGAGGGCGGCGGGTCCGGAGGGTCAGGGGTCGGAGGGCGGTGGGTCAGGGCGGCGGCGAGTCCAGAGGGCGGCGGTCCAGAGGGCGGCGGGTCCAGAGGGCAGCGGGTCCAGAGGGTCAGGGGCCGGAGGGCGGCGGTCCAGAGGGCGGCGGGTCCAGAGGGCGGCGGGTCCAGAGGGCGGCGGGTCCAGAGGGCGGCGGGTCCAGAGGGCGGCGGTCCAGAGGGCGGCGTCTCCACTTGTCCTGGTTTAGTTTTGGAACAAACTGAGCAATAAGTCACTTTATCCGGATGAAACCGATTCCTGACAGGAAATTGCATCACTCGTAAAGCCCGGTTGTGATTGGCTGGAAGCAGGGCGCCGTGGAAGGCTCTGGGTCTGGACGGAACCATTTACCTCACAGCCCAGTCAGAGAAGCGTGGACAGTAATAATAACGATGGTCAGGTGAATAGTATTAAAGTTTTCTAGTTTGATTTTCTAACTCCGTCTGCATCTCAGCTCTGATGTCTTTGTGCCTTTTTTATTTTGGGGACAGAAAGACGCTCCCTGTATTTCCTGCTGTCCTCCTCCTCATCATCACTTCTAGAACATTTCAGATAATTATTTCTAGTTGTGCCTTTCTGTGTCTGTCTGCTCATCAGCTGTGACGCCTTTCCGCTGTCCTCCATGTCCTTGTCCTCGTCTCGGTTGGAAGACTCTTGGTGCCTTTCTCTGTCTTTTCTCTCTTTGCTGGGACCGTTTGTTGAGGACAGCCAACGCTGTCCCGTGTGGTTAGTTTCAGGTACTACATCAAATTTAATGATATAATATAAATATAGTGAAACATTCGACCTGCTGTGGCGTCTTTCATTCATTCTGTCCTGGTTTGGGCCGACGGTTCTGGTCCATTCAGTCCAGATCAGGAGGGAAACGGGGTGAGAAAAATTAATCGTCAAGAATCGAGACGAAAACCTCGAGGATCAGAGGAACTGATTCCAGAACCAAGAGCCACGCCTCCTAATGCTTGGGAAACTCCTGACGGGAAGAATGACCCTTGACCTTGGCACATTCCATGAAGCCACAGGTTTTATTCTGAAACTTTTTTCTTTCTGGAAGTACCAATCGATCGATAACTGATTAATCAAATCTGTGTAAAAGTAACAAAAATCATGAAGAAACATTTCCCATCTCGCATTCCTTCTCATCCGAAGCTTCTGGAAAGTGTTTCTGGAGGGTTCTGGGTCCGTCCTGGTTCTGTTCCTGCTGGGCCCGGCCCCATTTCACCTGCTTGGGTCCAGAATTTGGTTCCATCATTCATGACCCACATCTCTGGACCAAAGATGGACCCAAACTGCTAAAGAGGATCCAAAATGGGTTGACAGAACGTTGCTGGTGACCCGGTCCGACCGTCACCTCCTGGTTCTGAGAAGGTTCTGCTGGTGGAGAACTCCACTAAAGTTCTGACTGTTCAGCTTGGGGTCCGGAGTCGAGCCCATTCTAGGTTCTGGTTGGATTCCTCTGGGCCTGCAGTGTTTTGCTGATCCAGTATGTGGTCAGAACCACGTGGTGCCGTGTTTCTGGATTCAGAACCAGAATCGGCCTCCAGGTCATCGTACAGAAAACGAAATCGTGTGTGAGTGTGTGAGTGAGTGTGTGTGTGTGTGTGAATGTGTGTGTGTGTGAGTGAGTGTGAGTGTGTGTGTGTGTGTGTGTGTGTGTGTGAGCACTGTCCCAGATTGGCCCCTTTGAAAATAAGCAGAATGGGTCCCATCGGGACCAGAGGTCTCTGCTTTGACCAGCCTGGTCAGAGAAAATTTGATCCATTATGTTCAGAGAGCAGCCGACCCGACCCGACCCACGATGAGGAGGAAAACATGGCCGCCTGTCTCGATTTTGTCTTCTGCTTCTCGACTCTTGGAGCAGGTGAGTTAGTTTCTGCTGCCCAACATCTGGATCATGAACAAAACCAGAACCTGGGTCAGAGCGGCGCAGGTTCTGGTTCTGGGCGGAGCTCCATCTGAGGGCTTTTTCAGAAAATGCCCCTTGAGAGCAGAATCGGGTCAGAATCAGAACCCATGAAGGTCTGGCAACTTCCTGGGTTGTTTGAGTTCTGGACAAGTAGGAGGAAAATATTCCTGAGAACATTCTAGATTTATCCTCGGATTGAATAATTTAATGATCTGCTGATCTGGAGTTTGTCCCCAGGGGGCGCTGCAGTCCCCAGACGAGCAAGGAAGCCAGAGTCTCAGGTGTTTCTACAATGTTCAGTTTAATTCAGATAAAAACATTTCTATATCAGATGACAGAAAACATTTAAATAGACGCTGGATCAAAAACATTCTCAGGAGTCGTCAGTGAAATGAAACGGCGCCGACGCCAGCAAAAATACCGCAGTCATTTGGAAAGTTGCAATGAATTAAACTAAATATTTACTCTGACAACAGGAAGGCTCCTCACCCTGGTGCTACTCGGGATTAATCTGGATTTTGGGTTCAATGTTTCAGAGATTCCTCTTCTGGATTTAAGTCACATTTAAAGGAAATTCCTAGGAGGTGAACATGAAGCTTTAGATAAGTGGTGATCAATAAGATTATTGATCAGATTATTGAACAATCTGGAGTGTCAAAGCAGAAACACGGCGAGACAACCCAATCTAGATTGAGGAGTCTGCGTCAGCTCGTTCTAACAGATTAGTATGGTTGGATTATTTAATCCCAGTTAGTTCCACAGGGCTGCGTTCCCAGACTGTCTCCATTTCATCCAGAATGACTGGTTGACCTCTGACCTTCCATTTCCTTATCCAAGTAAGTCAGATGTCATTTGAAAAGTTACACAATCAAAAGTTAACGGTAATAATTTGGGCATTTAGCCTCAAACTGGCATCTGAACGAGTGACATGGTGAAAATGTCACTAAAGTCATTTTTCCCAGTTGATTGGCTGATTGACCCGATTAGTTTCTGCTGATTGGTTTCTGAAGCTGCTGGATCATCCAAGACATGGAGAAAATCTGACAGGAACTATCGGGTCGTACTTTCACCTCCTATGGGGCCATTTTTCACTCTCTGTTCTTGGCAGATTCAAACCCAGAAGTTTGTTTGATGTTGGAAAATAGAAAACTTCCAAATCAAAAAAAATCCCTTCCTACTTTTATTTGGATAAAATATATTAAAAGTATTTCTACCCGCCTCATTGATAGAAACACTTTGGCTTCACATCAGTCAGGCCTTCGGTCCATCACCCTCACCTTTAGCTCCCTGTCAGTCAGATTATTTCGCCTTACAAGCCGCACAAGTCAGTCTAGAGGTCTAGTCAAAGTTTACAGAAATCAAGCTACGAGGTGAGACAGCAGTGTAAACGGAGGCTGGAGGATCCTGGTTCTGATGAAGATGATGATGAAGAGCTGTCAGAACTGGTCCTCCTGCTGGGCCAACCGGATCATCTGAAAGCAGGAAGTAGACTGGGTTGGCTCCGGCTCCACAGGTGGAGGTTTACCTGGCAGGTGAGTTCCTCCACCTACACGTTCACGTAGTTCTCATCATCTTCGTCCGGCGTCGAGGCTGCAGGAGATCCGTTTGCTAGAAAAGCAGGAGGGCGAACTTCAGAACCCAGTTCTGAGTGAAAGTTCTAGAAAAAAGGTTTCTGGGTTTCGGTACAGTACAGAGCCCAGGTGTTTGACTCACCTGACTTCACGTTCTCGTAGTCTGGAGGAAGAAAATAGAGAAGAACTGATGGATAATCAGAACCGGACCGAGAACGTTCTGCTGAGGTGAGACCCTCCAACCAGCGCGAGACCGGCACACGTAGACTTACTGTGATCAGATTCTGAGTCCGAGTCCGAGTCCTGGTCCGGCTCTGGTTCCGGTTCTAGTGCTTGGTTTTTATTTTCATCTTCTGAAACAAGAGAAGAAACTAAAAGCAAAGAGAAAAAAGAACCAGGAACTTTTTATTCTTTGAGCTGCAAACAGAAACTTACCAAGGTTGACGTAGTCGGCGCTATCTGTGGAGAGAAACCAGACAGGCTAACCACGAGCATCTGAGCATGCTAACAAACAGGCTAACCACGAGCATCTGAGCATGCTAACAAACAGGCTAACCACTAGCATCTGAACATGCTAACAAACAGGCTAACCACGAGCATCTGAACATGCTAACAAACAGGCTAACCACTAGCATCTGAACATGCTAACGAACAGGCTAACCACGAGCATCTGAGCATGCTAACAAACAGGCTAACCACTAGCATCTGAACATGCTAACGAACAGGCTAACCACGAGCATCTGAGCATGCTAACAAACAGGCTAACCACGAGCATCTGAGCATGCTAACGAACAGGCTAACCAGGAGCCACTGAGGGCCCGAGGCTACGGCAGACTCAGAATAACATACATGGCATCGTAAAAACAAAACTGGGAAATTTTGCTTATATCTGTTTAACAACCTGGTTATTCTTATATACCTAATTAATTTGTTTGACTTTTGCTCAATTAAATTTCTTACGTATACATTGCAAATGGTATTTTTATTATAGTTCAACATGTTTTTCATGTTTATTTCCTTTGTTTCTCCTATAATTGATTTATATAGATATTTATAATGTATAAAAGTATTGTCATTTATTTAGCTCTACATCCTTAAGAAAATGAAAAAATATGTTGTTTTATAAGATAATTGATCTTTTACTGCTCCAGTAATGCCGAAATTAATAATAAATAATAAAGACTTTGTGGTATTCTGATTTAGTAACGTAATTATATTAGTTGTGTTACCACCCCAGGCCGCTAGAGGCAGTAGCAGGCCTGAAAAGATGCGATTTAAGCAGCAGATTTAGAAGTTCACCGAAAACTACAGGATTTTCTAAAAAGCTGTGAGCTGCGCTGAAGTAAATAAAAGATTGAAGTTCAAATACATTCTGAGAGTGAAACTCCTTCCTAAAGATGAAAATGTATCACAGATTTCAAAAGAAAGTAAAAACGGATAATATAGGAAATGGCGCCCCCTTCACTTCCGGAGTGCAATGGTCCCATTTCTAAATAAGGTAAGAGGCTGACAGCGGTCCGTCCCGCCCCTTCCTGTCCCGCCCCTTCCTGTTTGCTGCAGCGGTCCTTCTTGGTCAGTCAGGATCGGACCGACGTTTCCTTGTTTAGGATCCCGCTCAGAGTGCGGATACCACTAATGGTTTATCTCCATGCCAGGAATCTTGGGCTCCATGACGAGAACTTAAATTGCCCCCCTGCGCAACTACTGTTAGTTTCTTGAGTCTTTCTCCATATTTGTTAAATCTGTCACCATGTTATGACGCTTTGCTATGAGTCAGATAATCTGAGAAAAGATCCACCTCCTCCCTGAACTACTATTGTTATCTAAAGTAATGAGCAATTCTGACAAAAACAACCAATCAGAGCCAGGAGGAGGGTCTTAGTGCTGCCAATCAACCTCATTCACTCACTGCTAAATGTGCTAATGGTGGAGAAACAACTTGTTACAGGAAAACTGTTTATCTGCCATCATTGGTAGCTATGCTAACTAAACTGAGCATTCAGTTTGAATCTGCACAGCTCTGTGCTATGCTAGCTGCAGCACGGCTCTGTGCTATGCTAGCTGCAGCACGGCTCTGTGCTATGCTAGCTGCAGCACGGCTCTGTGCTATGCTAGCTGCAGCACGGCACAGAGTGAGGGGGAGGAAGGAAGAGCAGCACCACATGAGATTGTGATTGACAGCACTAAAACCCGCCTCCTGCCTCTGATTGGTTGTTTTGGATGGCACTGGAAGAAGGCAGAGGAAATAGATTTTTCACAAATTATCTTTCATGTCAACACAATGACAGTTTTAACAAATATGTAAAAAAACATTTTTTATAAAAGTTACATACTGCAGCTTTAATTTCACTCAGGAGAGGTCGGGTCAGGAGAGGACGGGTCAGGAGAGGACGGGTCAGGAGAGGACGGGTCAGGAGAGGACGGGTCAGGAGAGGACGGGTCAGGAGAGGTCGGGTCAGGAGAGGACGGGTCAGGAGAGGACGGGTCAGGAGAGGACGGGTCAGGAGAGGACGGGTCAGGAGAGGTCGGGTCAGGAGAGGACGGGTCAGGAGAGGTCGGGTCAGGAGGGACGTGGCAACAGATATCTGTGATTTAAATGCAAGCTAAGGTAAAACTGTGGACTGGCTGCAGTCCAGACAGGAGGCTGTTTTTCATCATCATTTTATAAAGATTGTTTGAATTTCTGTCAGCAGCAAAAATGTTGTTTTTGTTGTGTAATTATAAAAAGAGCAAAGACAGAGAAATCCCTATGGATCCCTGGAATGATGCTAACTAGCTTGTTATTGAACACAGTGTTGCTCAGTTTTTTCACTGGGGGTGTGGGGGGTTAGAGCTGCTGCTGACTGACTCACCTGTTGTTAAGTGGTAAAAGGCACAGGGAAGAGTTAAATATATGAATATCTTGGTATTTATTTTCTTTAATTCATTAAATGCTATGGAGGCAAACAGTGGTCTGTAGCTAAGCTAACTATGCTAAATGATTGATAATCTCAGTCTACTCACCTCTTGTAGAAAAACTGTTACAAATTTACACTCTTGTCTTTTCTCTCTCTTATATCTCTATTCTTTTGAAAACTTGACTTCATTATTTTTCTAGGCAGCATAGTAACCGCCATGTTTCTTGTCTTGTACTGACTGCTGCTGAAAACGTCACCCAAGCAGGAACGAACCATTTAACGCAGATCCAGGGGGGAGTTCAGTGTAAATGTACATGTCTGCTTTTTGGTCTGGGAGGGTAACATTTAATTTTTACTGCTAAAAACAATTTAAAAAACACAGTAACAGTAACTGATAAGGCCATTTTTTAAATTTCTGTAATTTTTCTTGTTTGTGTGTGTGGGTCAAGGTCAAGGGCCCTTAGAATGGTCACGACCCCTCCCGCCCCTGTTTGGACCGAGCATGAAGGAAAACTCCTGTTAGCCACTGTGCTAGCCTTCTTTATGCCTGCAGGAAAAGCGCACTACCGCCACCTGCTGGACAGTTTAAACAAGATAATTATCACGTTATAACTTGATAGCGTTCGAAAAATGTTTTCCTCGGCTTCCGTACGAGGCTCTCGTAGTTTACAAAAGTATATCAAATGTAATTTTTCTAAACCGCGACAGCCCATTGGTTGATGTTATCGAAGGACATTGGGCTTATCCAATAAAATCCCTCCTTGGCCAGCCTTGCCCGCCCCCTTCTCTGAAATCAGACATGGCGCCATTTCGGCTGAGAAATGAGCGGATCTGTGACGCGGCGAGTTAGTAAAACTAACGGCATCTGAGTCCATCCAGAAAAATGTGTCCGATACGTTTACCACACGAAGTCTGACCGCTGGAGCAGGTCAGGAGAAGGACGGGATTCCGGGGATTGGTTGCTGCCGCAGGTTGATGAGAGTCCGGGAGGGGGAGCTACGGTAAGCTAGCAGGTAGCCAGAAAACACGATGGCGGCCGTGAACACGTTAGAAAACAGCTATTAAAAGCGTTTAAAATATCTAAAATGAATAGAAACATCTTCACTAGACTCTATCTGGGGAAGTCGGAGCCAAAATGTGTAAATGTTGAACATAGGAAATGAATGCAGAGTTTTAGTAATTACTGAAAGTGATGTCTGTGTTGGGGTGTCAACACTTTATGTTAAATTAACGTGTAGCTAATTACAGAGTTAAGAATAAATAATCCTAATTAGCTTGTACTGGTGGGTTTGGATTGAAGGAAAATGTTACAAAGAAAAACTGGCTGGTGACCCGGAGACATTTCTCGGTCCATTTGGATCAGAACTCTGGTCTGAAGAGTTTCCAGTACCTAAACTGGGAGTGGAGGCTCGGCTCGGCTCGGTTTCAGGAAGGACCTCTCTGCAGAAATCAGAGAAACAGGGAATCTAGTCAGATTCTGGAGGGAACTGGACAATGGGACTTGGACCGGACCGGACCGGACCTACATGTATCCGTTGCCTTCAGCGTCGCTGTCGGGAAAATCCGTTTCTGTGGAAAAAGATGAAAAAGATTGTCATGTAGATGAAAACGACCCGTTTCCTCACCTGACCAGTCCCTCACTCGGTCCAATAACAGGCACATCAACCCAAACGAGCCTCCGATTCAAACCCAGATGAGAGCAGCAGCCAGCAGCAGCAGCTCACTGGCTGCTAGTCGTCCCAGTTAGTTTCCTGCCTCTGACTAGGATCCAGATTTAAACTGAAGCTAAATCGGTTTCTATTCAGTTCAGACTGAGCAGGATTAGAAAGTGAGCTGGTTGGTTAAGAGCGGCTCAGAGTTTCCATCGCTCTCATGAAACTCGTTGCGCCTGCTGTGGTCTGCAGATGAACAGATAAAGAACATCCGGCGCCGCTCGGCTGCGGGTCTAATCTGGCTCAGAGGAAAGATGGCGGCGCTTACCCGGGGCCGGGTTCTCGTAACTCGGGTTGCTCTCTGTGGAAGGAAAACATGAGCTGAGAAACGCCCACATGAGGAGAAACGGCTCCCGATGAAGAACCAACCCACCGGTTTCTGTCGGTGTGTAGGGCCGGAGCGGCTGGCCAGAACCGCGACCAGCAGGGATCGGGCTGAAGGAAACAAAAACAGAGTTCATCTGAAATAAAGGCTTTTAATGTGAAGGGCCTCCGTTTTCATTGGAGGAAACCAGAAGCATTGTGACTGGAAACCCAAACTAAACTCTGATCTGGTTTAGAGAGAAGACACTCACTGAGGCTTCAGGGTGGAGGGAGAGTGGACCAGGTTCTGGTCCAACCGGGCCTGACCGGCAACTGGACCGACCGGAGAGAAAACATCATTAGGATGGATGGATGGATGGATGTAAGATGGATGGATGTTTTAAACTCACATGGATGGACGACGATGAATCCAGAACTTTTGACAGAAAGAAAAGAGATTTTTGTTTTTGTTTTTTCCAGATTATTAAAACTCATTCAGTCATTAAATGGAAATAATTCATTTAAAAGTCGTCAAAAGCATCAAATCAGAAGCAGCAAAAATGTGTCAGTTTTAAAGAAAAACCAGTTCCTGACTCCGAGTTGTTCATCCGGCCGTCATTACAGGGGAATTTATGAGTAACCTAACCATTAAGGTACATTAGGCTACTGGTTAAGGTATGCTAAGCTAACTGCTAAGGTATGCTAAGCTAACTGCTAAGGTAGGTTAAGGTATGCTAAGCTAACTGCTAAGGTAAGGTTAGCATAGCAGGAAAGCATTTCAGTCGATGTTTCTAGCAGGTCGGTGATGGAAACATCACTGACCTGCTAGTTGGAGGAAAAAACAAGAAAAGCAGAAAAGCTGATGTGGATTTATGATGAGGAAGAGGAAGAAGAGGAAGAGGAGGAGGAGGAAGAGAAGGAGGAGGAGGAGTGGCAGAAGGACGCTGATCAATCAGTTAGCAGGAAAACAGACGGGGGGACAAACGCAGTGAACGGAGAAATGCTGAGTTAGGAGTGGAAGGAAGAGGTAGAAGCCAACGCGTGATCTTCGGTTGGAGCTGCCAGTAAAAGCATCGAGCTGGATGAGCTGATGGTGTTTCTGGACCTCAATAAACGGGTCAGAACCAAACGGGTCAGAATCAAACGGGTCAGAACCAAACGGGTCAGAAGACAGGAGACTTACGGGACGTATTCCTCTGACGCCGCCGTCTGGCTAATGGAGGCTGCAGACACACAACGACACGTCAAACATCACACAGTTCTGGTGTCGGCCCGGTTTCAGAGGTCCGACTGTAAAAGCACAGGAAGTGACCTCTGCCACGTCTTGACGTGCGAGGCGGCGCTTCGTCTCACCCAGAGGACTTCTGTTGCCGCAGTCCAAGCAGACGGCGGCCAGCAGGACGGAGGCGGCGAAGACGGCGGCCATCATGAGCAGAGCCAGCCAGGAGACGTCCATCGTTCATCTGGGGACGAAATGCAACCAGGAGATCGGCTGAACAGGTAGACCAGAACCAGAACCTGAACCAGAACCAGAGAGACAGAACCCAGATCAAAATGAACCTTGAACTTGATTTGGTTTTCATTTCTGTCCAGTTCCCATCAGAAGCTAAACGCTCCTCTGATTGGCTGCTACGAGACGCTGTGATTGGACAACACCGCTGGACTTTCCTAGCGCACGAAGAGCTGAAAAGGTCGACGCCTGGTGCAGCCATTTACTCTGGACCAAAGGGTTCTGGACCCAACCGGCCCATCCAAAAGGATCTGGACCCAACCGGACCCGTCCAAAGAGTTCTGGACCCAACCGGCCCATCCAAAGGGATCTGGACCCAACCGGACCCGTCCAAAGAGTTCTGGACCCAACCGGCCCATCCAAAAGGATCTGGACCCAACCGGACCCGTCCAAAGAGTTCTGGACCCAACCGGCCCATCCAAAGGGTTCTGGACCCAACTGGACCCGTCCAAAGGAATCTGGACCCAACCGGCCCATCCAAAGGGTTCTGGACCCAACCCGTTCAAAGGAATCTGGACCCAACTGGACCCATCCAAAGGGTTCTGGACCCAACCCGTTCAAAGGGATCTGGACCCAACCGGACCCATCCGAAGGGTTCTGGACCCAACCGGCCCATCCAAAGGGTTCTGGACCCAACCGGCCCATCAAAAGGGTTCTGGACCCAACTGGACCCTTCCAAAGGGTTCTGGACCCAACCCGTTCAAAGGGTTCTGGACCCAACCCGTTCAAAGGGATCTGGACCCAACCGGACCCATCCGAAGGGTTCTGGACCCAACCGGACCCATCCGAAGGGTCCTGGACCCAACCGGCCCATCCAAAGGGTTCTGGACCCAACCGGCCCATCAAAAGGGATCTGGACCCAACCGGCTGCCAATCAGTTCAAACCCAGTAAAGATTCCAGAATATTCCAGGTTTGGTTGGAGGCGGATTCTCCTGCAGTAGTTGGACTAGCAGTGGGACCAGCAGTGGGACCAGCAGTGGGACCAGCAGTGGAACCAGTAGTGGAACCAGTAGTGGGACCAGCAGTGGGACCAATAGTGGGACCAGCAGTGGGACCAGCAGTGGGACCAGCAGTGGGACCAATAGTGGGACCAGCAGTGGGACCAGTAGTGGGACCAGCAGTGGAACCAGCAGTGGGACCAGCAGTGGAACCAGTAGTGGGACCAGTAGTTGGACCAGCAGTGGGACCAGCAGTGGGACCAGTAGTGGGACCAGCAGTGGGACCAGTAGTGGGACCAGCAGTGGGACCAGTAGTGGGACCAGCAGTGGGACCAGCAGTGGGACCAGTAGTGGGACCAGTAGTTGGACCAGCAGTGGGACCAGCAGTGGGACCAGTAGTTGGACCAGCAGTGGGACCAGTAGTTGGACCAGCACTGGGACCAGTAGTTGGACCAGTAGTTGGACCAGCAGTGGGACCAGTAGTGGGACCAGCAGTTGGACCAGCAGTGGGACCAGCAGTGGGACCAGTAGTTGGACCAGCAGTGGGACCAGCAGTGGGACCAGCAGTGGGACCAGTAGTTGGACCAGTAGTTGGACCAGCAGTGGGACCAGCAGTGGGACCAGCAGTGGGACCAGTAGTGGGACCAGTAGTTGGACCAGCAGTTGGACCAGCAGTGGGACCAGCAGTTGGACCCGCAGTGGACCCAACAGTGGGACCAGTAGTGGGACCAGTAGTGGGACCAGCAGTGGGACCAGCAGTTGGACCACCAGTGGACCCAACAGTTGGACCAGTAGTTGGACCAGCAGTGGGACCAGTAGTGGACCCAACAGTGGGACCAGCAGTGGGACCAGTAGTTGGACCCAGCAGTGGGACCAGCAGTGGGACCAGTAGTTGGACCCAGCAGTGGGACCAGCAGTGGGACCAGCAGTGGGACCAGCAGTGGACCCAACAGTTGGACCAGTAGTTGGACCAGCAGTGGGACCAGTAGTGGACCCAACAGTGGGACCAGCAGTGGGACCAGTAGTTGGACCAGTAGTGGACCAGCAGTGGGAGCAGCAGTGGGAGGAGTAGTTGGACCAGCAGTGGGACCAGTAGTTGGACCCAGCAGTGGGACCAGTAGTTGGACCCAGCAGTGGGACCAGCAGTGGGACCAGTAGTTGGACCCAGCAGTGGGACCAGCAGTGGGACCAGCAGTGGGACCAGCAGTGGGACCAGCAATGGACCCAACAGTTGGACCAGTAGTTGGACCAGCAGTGGGACCAGTAGTGGACCCAACAGTGGGACCAGCAGTGGGACCAGTAGTTGGACCAGTAGTTGGACCCAGCAGTGGGACCAGCAGTGGACCAGTAGTTGGACCCAGCAGTGGGACCAGTAGTTGGACCAGCAGTTGGACCAGTAGTGGACCAGCAGTGGGACCAGCAGTGGGACCAGAGTTGGACCAGCAGTGGGACCAGCAGTGGGACCAGTAGTTGGACCCAGCAGTGGGACCAGCAGTGGGACCAGCAGTGGGACCAGTAGTTGGACCCAGCAGTGGGACCAGTAGTTGGACCCAGCAGTGGGACCAGTAGTTGGACCCAGCAGTGGGACCAGTAGTTGGACCCAGCAGTGGGACCAGTAGTTGGACCAGCAGTGGGACCAGTAGTTGGACCCAGCAGTGGGACCAGCAGTGGGACCAGTAGTTGGACCAGCAGTGGGACCAGTAGTGGACCCAACAGTGGGACCAGCAGTGGGACCAGTAGTTGGACCAGTAGTTGGACCCAGCAGTGGGACCAGCAGTGGGACCAGTAGTTGGACCCAGCAGTGGGACCAGTAGTTGGACCCAGCAGTGGGACCAGCAGTGGGACCAGTAGTTGGACCCAGCAGTGGGACCAGCAGTGGGACCAGCAGTGGGACCAGCAATGGACCCAACAGTTGGACCAGTAGTTGGACCAGCAGTGGGACCAGTAGTGGACCCAACAGTGGGACCAGCAGTGGGACCAGTAGTTGGACCAGTAGTTGGACCCAGCAGTGGGACCAGTAGTTGGACCCAGCAGTGGGACCAGTAGTTGGACCCAGCAGTGGGACCAGTAGTTGGACCAGCAGTGGGACCAGCAGTGGGACCAGTAGTTGGACCCAGCAGTGGGACCAGCAGTGGGACCAGTAGTTGGACCCAGCAGTGGGACCAGCAGTGGGACCAGTAGTTGGACCCAGCAGTGGGACCAGCAGTGGGACCAGTAGTTGGACCCAGCAGTGGGACCAGTAGTTGGACCCAGCAGTGGGACCAGTAGTTGGACCCAGCAGTGGGACCAGTAGTTGGACCAGCAGTGGGACCAGTAGTTGGACCCAGCAGTGGGACCAGCAGTGGGACCAGTAGTTGGACCCAGCAGTGGGACCAGTAGTTGGACCAGCAGTGGGACCAGTAGTTGGACCCAGCAGTGGGACCAGTAGTTGGACCCAGCAGTGGGACCAGTAGTTGGACCAGCAGTGGGACCAGCAGTGGGACCAGTAGTTGGACCCAGCAGTGGGACCAGCAGTGGGACCAGCAGTGGGACCAGTAGTTGGACCCAGCAGTGGGACCAGCAGTGGGACCAGTAGTTGGACCCAGCAGTGGACCAGCAGTGGGACCAGTAGTTGGACCCAGCAGTGGGACCAGTAGTTGGACCCAGCAGTGGGACCAGTAGTTGGACCCAGCAGTGGGACCAGCAGTGGGACCAGTAGTTGGACCCAGCAGTGGGACCAGTAGTTGGACCCAGCAGTGGGACCAGCAGTGGGACCAGTAGTTGGACCCAGCAGTGGGACCAGTAGTTGGACCCAGCAGTGGGACCAGTAGTTGGACCCAGCAGTGGGACCAGTAGTTGGACCAGCAGTGGGACCAGTAGTTGGACCCAGCAGTGGGACCAGCAGTGGGACCAGCAGTGGAACCAGTAGTGGGACCAGTAGTTGGACCAGCAGTGGGACCAGCAGTGGGACCAGTAGTGGGACCAGCAGTGGGACCAGTAGTGGGACCAGCAGTGGGACCAGTAGTGGACCAGCAGTGGGACCAGCAGTGGGACCAGTAGTGGGACCAGTAGTGGGACCAGCAGTGGGACCAGCAGTGGGACCAGTAGTTGGACCAGCAGTGGGACCAGTAGTTGGACCAGCACTGGGACCAGTAGTTGGACCAGTAGTTGGACCAGCAGTGGGACCAGTAGTGGGACCAGCAGTTGGACCAGCAGTGGGACCAGTAGTTGGACCAGCAGTGGGACCAGCAGTGGGACCAGCAGTGGGACCAGTAGTGGGACCAGTAGTTGGACCAGCAGTGGGACCAGCAGTGGGACCAGCAGTGGGACCAGTAGTGGGACCAGTAGTTGGACCAGCAGTTGGACCAGCAGTGGGACCAGCAGTTGGACCCGCAGTGGACCCAACAGTGGGACCAGTAGTGGGACCAGTAGTGGGACCAGCAGTGGGACCAGCAGTTGGACCACCAGTGGACCCAACAGTTGGACCAGTAGTTGGACCAGCAGTGGGACCAGTAGTGGACCCAACAGTGGGACCAGCAGTGGGACCAGTAGTTGGACCCAGCAGTGGGACCAGCAGTGGGACCAGTAGTTGGACCCAGCAGTGGGACCAGCAGTGGGACCAGCAGTGGGACCAGCAGTGGACCCAACAGTTGGACCAGTAGTTGGACCAGCAGTGGGACCAGTAGTGGACCCAACAGTGGGACCAGCAGTGGGACCAGTAGTTGGACCAGTAGTTGGACCCAGCAGTGGGACCAGCAGTGGGACCAGTAGTTGGACCCAGCAGTGGGACCAGTAGTTGGACCCAGCAGTGGGACCAGTAGTTGGACCCAGCAGTGGGACCAGCAGTGGGACCAGTAGTTGGACCCAGCAGTGGGACCAGCAGTGGGACCAGCAGTGGGACCAGCAATGGACCCAACAGTTGGACCAGTAGTTGGACCAGCAGTGGGACCAGAAGTGGACCCAACAGTGGGACCAGCAGTGGACCAGTAGTTGGACCAGTAGTTGGACCCAGCAGTGGGACCAGCAGTGGGACCAGTAGTTGGACCCAGCAGTGGGACCAGTAGTTGGACCCAGCAGTGGGACCAGTAGTTGGACCAGCAGTGGGACCAGCAGTGGGACCAGTAGTTGGACCCAGCAGTGGGACCAGCAGTGGGACCAGTAGTTGGACCCAGCAGTGGGACCAGCAGTGGGACCAGCAGTGGGACCAGTAGTTGGACCCAGCAGTGGGACCAGTAGTTGGACCCAGCAGTGGGACCAGTAGTTGGACCCAGCAGTGGGACCAGTAGTTGGACCCAGCAGTGGGACCAGTAGTTGGACCAGCAGTGGGACCAGTAGTTGGACCCAGCAGTGGGACCAGCAGTGGGACCAGTAGTTGGACCAGCAGTGGGACCAGTAGTGGACCCAACAGTGGGACCAGCAGTGGGACCAGTAGTTGGACCAGTAGTTGGACCCAGCAGTGGGACCAGCAGTGGGACCAGTAGTTGGACCCAGCAGTGGGACCAGTAGTTGGACCCAGCAGTGGGACCAGCAGTGGGACCAGTAGTTGGACCCAGCAGTGGGACCAGCAGTGGGACCAGCAATGGACCCAACAGTTGGACCAGTAGTTGGACCAGCAGTGGGACCAGTAGTGGACCCAACAGTGGGACCAGCAGTGGGACCAGTAGTTGGACCAGTAGTTGGACCCAGCAGTGGGACCAGCAGTGGGACCAGTAGTTGGACCCAGCAGTGGGACCAGTAGTTGGACCCAGCAGTGGGACCAGTAGTTGGACCAGCAGTGGGACCAGCAGTGGGACCAGTAGTTGGACCCAGCAGTGGGACCAGCAGTGGGACCAGTAGTTGGACCCAGCAGTGGGACCAGCAGTGGGACCAGTAGTTGGACCCAGCAGTGGGACCAGCAGTGGGACCAGTAGTTGGACCCAGCAGTGGGACCAGTAGTTGGACCCAGCAGTGGGACCAGTAGTTGGACCCAGCAGTGGGACCAGTAGTTGGACCAGCAGTGGGACCAGTAGTTGGACCCAGCAGTGGGACCAGCAGTGGGACCAGTAGTTGGACCCAGCAGTGGGACCAGTAGTTGGACCCAGCAGTGGGACCAGTAGTTGGACCAGCAGTGGGACCAGCAGTGGGACCAGTAGTTGGACCCAGCAGTGGGACCAGCAGTGGGACCAGCAGTGGGACCAGTAGTTGGACCCAGCAGTGGGACCAGCAGTGGGACCAGTAGTTGGACCCAGCAGTGGGACCAGCAGTGGGACCAGTAGTTGGACCCAGCAGTGGGACCAGTAGTTGGACCCAGCAGTGGGACCAGTAGTTGGACCCAGCAGTGGGACCAGCAGTGGGACCAGTAGTTGGACCCAGCAGTGGGACCAGTAGTTGGACCAGCAGTGGGACCAGCAGTGGGACCAGTAGTTGGACCCAGCAGTGGGACCAGTAGTTGGACCCAGCAGTGGGACCAGTAGTTGGACCCAGCAGTGGGACCAGTAGTGGGACCAGCAGTGGGACCAGCAGTGGGACCAGTAGTTGGACCAGCAGTGGGACCAGTAGTTGGACCCAGCAGTGGGACCAGCAGTGGGACCAGCAGTGGGACCAGTCACACGGCCGGGAAACCAGTTCAAAACTTTAGGAACCAAAGTCCAAAAACAAATTAAACTGAATTAAAACTGATTTACGTCCAAATCCAGAACCGACTCGGAACAATGTGAACCGGAACCAGTCCAGTTCACCTGCAGCCTGGAACCAGTTTAGAAACCAGTTTAAAATTAATCTACAAAGTTTCAGGATTAAGTCATCAGAACCACGTGAAACTAAGTCCAGTAAAACAACAAACAGGAAGTTCTGATCCGGTTCAATCTGGACAGTACCACGTCTGGACTCTGGACCGGTCCAGAACCAGCTGACTCGCCATCAGAACCATGGAGCAAGGATGGTCCAGTTCCAGCAACAGAACCAGCAGTTTTCATCTTTCAGTCCTTTGGGTCACAGCAGAACCGCATCGTTAACCGGATCAGAACCGCGTGTTTCCTCGAGTCAGAATCCAATGTGGCCGTACGGTTCTGATCATTTTCTCTCTGTTTCAGAACCAGCGAGTCCAAACTCGGCAGACAGTCAGAACCGGCGTTACCATGGCAGCGCTTGGAGCAGCAGCCATGTTGAACCCAGAAGCCAACAGGCTGACAGAACCGGGTCAGGAAGGAAGCGAGGCAGGAAGCCGAGATCAAACCGTTCGCTGAGCTGCAGCGTTTCCTCCACATCCTGAGTAAAAACACAGAACCGGGCCGGGCCGGGCCCTGCAGACAAACAGAACCGGTTCTGATCAGTCCATTTACACCACTGAGCTGATGATCCGGAATCTGAAACCCTGGTTCTGCAGCAGAACCAACAGATAGAACAGCTGGACGGGTCCAAACCGACCCGACTCAGAACCACGAGTTAAACCCAAACGATGTCCAGAAATCTGAACCAAAAAGATCCAAATGGGTCAAAAATAAAACCTTCAGAGGCCGATCATTTTAATAAGATTCTCCAGAACCAGAACCAAAGGAGACCCGACCCACATCACGTCAACTGGACCCAAAAGTTCTGAAGCGACCCAGAAATCCAGATTTTAAAGGTTCGAAGGAAAACATTGATCCGGAAGAAAATCTGAAGAAATGAGAGGAAAGACCCAACAGAACCGGAACCAGAACCCTGGCCAGGCTCTGAACAGAACCTCTGGTTCTGGACGGGACCTGCTGTCAGAACTCGTCTCTGGTTCAGGACTGCAGCGGTATAGTCCAAGTCCCGGATCCATCTGTGTGGCGGATCTTCTGGTTCTGGTTGTAGCTGCGGTCCAAACCCAGACAGTCTCTAACAATCCGCTCCAGTTCTCCTGCTGCAGATATTTCTCACACTTTTTCCTTCCACTCAACTTTCTCTGCTTATCCTGGGCCACGGTGTCGTCCATGATGGACTGGACCGGAACCACATGTATTACTTTGGGTTCAAACCACCGGAATCATCAAAACTGACTTGAAACGGATCCGATTCCTGAACCAGAACCGCTCAGAAACAGAACCGCTCAGAACCAGAGCCGCTCAGAACCAGAGCCGCTCAGAACCAGAACCGCTCAGAACCAGAGCCGCTCAGAACCAGAACCGCTCAGAACGTGCTGAAATAAAAAGTAACGTGTGAAGCAGTCGCCGACTATCTGCCAGTTCCTCAAACGGGTCAGAACCGACTGCAGAAAGTCAGCCTGCTTTCTAGAACCGGGCCAGAACCTGGAACTGGTCAGAACCCAGAACCGGGCCGGGTCACAGCGAGCCGCTTCTGAAGGTGGAGTTTGGTACATTTTCACTGAGCGGCTTCAGAACCGACCTCCGGGTCAGAACCGGCCCGTCCCGGTTCTGATGCTGTTCTTCTCCCTGCAACAGGAACGTGGCGCCGCTCTGATGCTGCGTCGGCGCCGCAGTCAGCACCGGATCAGAACAGGAAACCGGAACGTGGCGAACCAGAACGGGTCAGGTTCTGTTCAGCGATCGGAACCGAAGCGCTCGGCGGAGGCGGAGTGGTGCTGAGGGAGCCGCCGCCGCCTGGAGGAACCCACCTGCAGCCCAGAGACTCGGCGCCGAAGATCCAGATCAGCTACTGCAGCCAGAGATCCACCATCTTCCAAGATGTCTGCCGTCTCACTGAGTCGCGTGGCGTCGGCGGCGCCCGACGCTGCCGGCGGCGCCAGAAGCCTCTGCGGGTCTGAGTCACGGCCGGGCGGTACCAGGCGGTACCAGGGCGCTGCGGCGAGGCTGAGTGGGCCGACCAGCCGTTCTGCTGCAGCAGCTCCTCTGCAGCACCGAGCGCCGACTTCACAGCGACGCATCGACCAATCGGCAGCGGCGAGCTGAACATCCTCCTACAGACAGGAAACCACACGACACAGGAAGCAGCGCCGCCGCCGCACCTGCTGCTGCTGCTGCAGAACCCGGCCAGAACCAGCACCATGCACAGCTCTGGGCCGGGCCAGAACCTGGGAAAGGACAGAACCTGGGAAAGGACAGAACCGGGTCCAGATCAGAACCAGGTCCAGATCAGAACCGGGTCCAGATCAGAACCAGGTCCAGATCAGAACCTGGGAAAGGACAGAACCGGGTCCAGATCAGAACCTGGGCCAGGACAGAACCGGGTCCAGATCAGAACCTGAGCCAGGACAGAACCGGGTCCAGGACAGAACCTGGGAAAGGACAGAACCGGGTCCATATCAGAACCGGGTCCATATCAGAACCTGAGCCAGGACAGAACCGGGTCCAGGACAGAACCTGGGCCAGGACAGAACCTGGGAAAGGACAGAACCGGGTCCAGATCAGAACCGGGTCCAGATCAGAACCTGGGCCAGGACAGAACTGGGTCCAGGACAGAACCTGGGCCAGGACAGAACAGAAAACGAAGTGAGCTGCGTTTTGGTTCTGGACCCGGCTGGACCAGCAGGTTGGACCAAACCACTCATCCCCAGATCAGCACTGGTTGCGCCCGGCCCGGTTCCGACCCAGTTTCATCACCTTCATTGATATTTGAGACGTTTTGTTTCAAACAGATTTTTATGTTGATCTGCAGGGAGAAAACAAAATGTTTCATTTATTCAAACCGGATCAAACCCAAACCGACCCGAACATCAGAACTTCTGCTGGTTCCGAATAAAAACACGAGAAACTAAAAGATAACATTTTATTTCGTTTTTAACAAAAATTAGGCTGAAATCTAAAATCAAACATGAATTAAAAGCAAATTTTAAATAACAGCTGAAATGTTCTGAAACCAGAAACATCCAAACCGGGTCAGAACATCCGAACCGGGTCAGGACATCCAAGCCGGGTCAGAACATCCGAACCGGGTCAGAACATCCGAACCGGGTCAGAACTTCATTAGAAGCTCCAACCAGCTTAAAGATTAGTGACGTTATAAAACAAAGCTACATGGTTCTGAAGGCTGCTCCAAACGGGTCGACCCGGTTCCGTCTCCCGGGTCGCTGCGGCGTTTCTGACCGTCTTCCAGTTCGGCCAATGAAGCAGCTTCTCTGGAGGACGGTCCAATCAGGTGCAGGGGCGGGGCTTCAGATCAGGACGCTGGACACCGGCACGCGAGTGGACCGCCCGCTCTTCGGAACCACGATGGGCTCGTCGGCTGGAACCACAACAACCATGGGTGACTCAGGAGGTCCGGTTCCGGTCGGGTGGACCTGGAGGCAGAAGGCGGGGCTCACCTGCGGGGACGTGGCTCTCCGCCCGGGTCCGGTCGCTCTCCACGAAGAGGGCGGTGGCGAGGAAGAAAGCCCCGCCCACCACGGCGACGAAGGAGCAGAGCAGCAGCGAGAGCTGCAGCGAGCGGAACCGCCACAGGAACGAGTCGGACCTCCGCAGGGAGTCGGACAGCTGGGGCACGGGAGAGAGCGGCGTTAGGCTTTGACTAGGCCACAGGGGGAACTGCCTGTGCGCTGCGGTTCTGCTGCAGAACCTTCTGTCTGCAGGTTCCGGTCTGGTTCCGAAGGACTTACCACTCCGATCATGTAGGGACTGCCGGCGTCGCCCAGCAGGTGAGACACGACGATCTGCAGAGCTTCAGCCGTGGAGCGGCGGGTCGGAACCACCACGTACTGAACACAGAAACACGGGGCGAAACCGGGTCACAGACGGGTTCTCTGGTTCTGGAGAACCTCACAGTCTGGTCCTGATCGGACCTGGAAAAGATCTGAGATGAAGGTTCTCACCAGCAGGATGTCGGCAACGATGGCCCAGTTCATGGACAGGAAGGTTTCCCCTAGGAAGATGAAGACCTGGGGGGGGCAGGAAGAGGAGGAGCAGGGGGGTGGGGCAGGAAGCGGGGGGGGGGGGGGCAGGAAGAGGAGGAGCAAGAGGGGGGAGGAAGAGGAGGAGCAGGAGGGGGGCAGGAAGCGGGGGGGGGGGGGCAGGAAGAGGAGGAGCAGGGGGGGTGGGCAGGATGAGGAGGAGCAGGGGGGAGGAAGAGGAGGAGCAGAGGGGGTGGGGGGGGCAGGATGAGGAGGAGCAGGGGGAGTGGGGGGGGCAGGATGAGGAGGAGCAGGGGAGGGGGGCAGGAAGCGGGGGGGGGCAGGAAGAGGAGGAGCAAGAGGGGGGAGGAAGAGGAGGAGCAGGGGGGTGGGGGGCAGGATGAGGAGGAGCAGGGGGCAGGATGAGGAGGAGCAGGAGGGGGGGGCAGGGAAGAAGAGGAGGAGCAGGGGGGCAGGAAGAGGAGGAGCAAGAGGGGGAGGAAGAGGAGGAGCAGGGGGTGGGGGGCAGGATGAGGAGGAGCAGGAGGGGGGCAGGATGAGGAGGAGCAGGAGGGGGAGGAAGAGGAGGAGCAGGGGGGGTGGGGGGGCAGGATGAGGAGGAGCAGGGGGAGGGGGGCAGGAAGCGGGGGGGGGGCAGGAAGAGAAGGAGCAGAGGGCAGGATGAGGAGGAGCAGGGGGAGGAAGAGGAGGAGCAGGAGGGTGGCAGGATGAGGAGGAGCAGGAGGGGGGGGCAGGGAAGAAGAGGAGGAGCAGGGGGGGCAGGAAGAGGAGGAGCAAGAGGGGGGAGGAAGAGGAGGGGGTGGGGGGGGCAGGAAGAGGAGGAGCAGGAGGGGGAGGAAGAGGAGGAGCAGGGGGGGCGGGGGGGCAGGATGAGGAGGAGCAGGGGGAGGGGGCAGGAAGCGGGGGGGGGCAGGAAGAGAAGGAGCAGAGGGCAGGATGAGGAGGAGCAGGGGGGAGGAAGAGGAGGAGCAGGAGGGGGGAGGAAGAGGAGGAGCAGGAGGGGGGGCAGGATGAGGAGGAGCAGGAGGGGGGGCAGGGAAGAAGAGGAGGAGCAAGAGGGGGGAGGAAGAGGAGGAGCAGGAGGGGGGGCAGGGAAGAAGAGGAGGAGCAGGGGGGGCAGGAAGAGGAGGAGCAAGAGGGGGGAGGAAGAGGAGGAGCAGGGGGTGGGGGGCAGGATGAGGAGGAGCAGGAGGGAGGAAGAGGAGGGAGGGGGGGCAAGATGGGGGGGGAGGGAGCAGGGGGGAGGAAGAGGAGGAGCAGAGGGGGGGCAGGATGAGGAGGAGCAGGGGGGAGGAAGAGGAGGAGCAGGAGGGGGGCAGGATGAGGAGGAGCAGGAGGGGGCGGCAGGATGAGGAGGAGCAGGAGGGGGGGGCAGGATGAGGTTATGACATCTGAAACACCAGGGATCGGATCTTGACTGATGCTGATAATCAATGATTACTGATCATTGATTGAATCAAGGATTTAATGAAACGTTCATTAAATCCATTTAAACAACCAAAATGACCAGAACCGGGACCAGAACCAGAACCGGGACCAGAACCCGCTGTGTGCTGAACTCACGTATGTGGCGGCGGTGCTTCCCTGCGCGAACACGATGGCCAGGTAGAGGAACGGCGCCGACAGCAGCAGGCCGGCGGCGCACACATACGGGTCGGCTCGGGGCGTCTTCTTCCTCAGGTATCGACTCACCTGGACGCCGCTGAACACGCCCAGCACGCCGGTGATGACGGTGATGATGCCGAAGATCAGGCTGCGGAGGAGGAAACGGGTCAGGATTGCTGCGGGCCTGGAGGCGGCGGACGGCGAGGGGGAGGAGCCACCTCTCTGAGGAGGCGCAGTGGGCCTCGTCCGCGCACGGCGCCTTCTGCCCGGAGAACACGGCGGCTCTGAACAGGAAGGTCGGCGCCCAGAGCGCCAGGGAGCCCGTCACAAACGCCACGGCCGTGAAGCCCAGAGTGGACAGGACGAAGCTCCGGCTGCGCAGAGAGCAGAGCGGTCAGCGGCGGGCGGCGGCGGCGGAGCGCCACCCCCGTGAGGTCACCTACTTCCTGCTGAGCGCCTGCAGGTCGGTCAGCCAGCTGGTCTGGTGCAGCTCGGACCGCGCCTCCACGGCGCCTCGCTTCGGCTCCCGGACCACGAAGAGCAGCAGCAGGACGGCGATGAGGCCGAGCGCCGGGGTCACCCGCAGGGCCCAGTGCCAGTCCTGGGCCACGGCGCTGACCTGTGACCCCACGATGTAGCCCAGGCCGCTGGCAGCAGGAAGACCACAATGTCAAACCTCCGGACTATCGGAGTCTGATCATCTATTGCTAGTAATCATCTGATTGGACCAGGAACCCGTGATGTCATCAACAGGACCGGCCAATCACAGAGGTTTTTAGAACTGGTTGACTTTGATTAGAGCGGATGATGAATGGATGATGCGGCGGGCGCATCATCCATTCATCATCCATTCATCATCAGTGCTGTGATGATGAATGGATGATGAAGAGTTCCAGTCCCACTGAAAACAATCGGCCACACCAAGAACGCAAGCTGACCCGTCAGAGGTCAGAGGTCAGGCGACTGACCTGCCCACAGGGATAGCGAAGTAGAAGACAGAGAGCATGCTGGTCCTCTTCTCCTTGACGTAGAGGTCTGCGATGATGGTGGGGGCGATGGTGGAGTAGCTGGCCTCGCCGACGCCGACCAGGCCTCGGGTCAGCAGCAGGGCCCAGAAATGCTGCAGCCGCAAAAACCACCGTCAGAACCGAGCCGGTTCTGGGACCAGCAGGTTCTGGAGCCGCTCACCTGCTGGGGGGTGAAGGAGCTGGCCAGGGTCACCACGGACCAGAAGGCGATGCCGCCGCACATGATGTACTTCCTGTTGTGCCTGTCGCCAAGGTAACCAAACACAGGAGCCAGCACCATGTAGCTGCAGATAAAAACTGAAGAAAGAACCGGTTGCAGGCCCATGGAGCAGAACCAGAACCCTTCTGCTATCTGGACCGACCCGGGTCCACAACCCTGGGCTGAACCCAGGGATCTGGACCAGAACCCGACCCCATACCGGACCGGGATCCATTTGGTTCTGGACCAGGAAAGCCGTCTCACCCGTCTGCAACAAGCCAGACTTTCCATCGTCGATCTGGAAGTAGTTCTCGATGTCCGGAAGAACTCCTGGAGGAAGGAGTCAGGGTCAGATCGTTTGTCGTCTCCCGCAGGAGAACTGCAGCACAGCAACAAGGACAGCTCATCCAGAACCGCCGTCAGAACCGGCGTCAGAACCAACATCAGAACCAACGTCAGAACCGACGTCAGAACCGACGTCAGAACCGACATCAGAACCGACATCAGAACCGACATCAGAACCAACGTCAGAACCGACATCAGAACCAACGTCAGAACCGACGTCAGAACCGACGTCAGAACCAACGTCAGAACCGACATCAGAACCGACATCAGAACCAACGTCAGAACCGACATCAGAACCAGCGTCAGAACCGCCGTCAGAACCGGCGTCAGAACCGACATCAGAACCAGCGTCAGAACCGCCGTCAGAACCGGCGTCAGAACCGACATCAGAACCAGCGTCAGAACCGGCGTCAGAACCGACATCAGAACCGACATCAGAACCGACAGAAAGTTGCTCCCAAAGATGAAACTTTAACTGATGGGCAGCTCTGACTAAACTAAACTCCTGAAGGTTGTGAGGTTTCTGGAGGCGTCCAGATGGATCCGGAACCTAACAGAGCCGAACGGCAGTCGGTCCGGACTGAAGGAACCGGGCCGTGGGTCGGGATCATTGTTCTGTTGACGACTCACTCCAAGCTAATGCTATAACGACACAGCATTCGGTGGAAGCTAACGCTACAGCGCTAACGTCAATTCTAATGACATCTGGAAGCAACAACATCTTAATTTTGACATGTTTGTCCGAATGTTTGTGTTTTAGTTTGATTTCGTCTGTTTCTGGTTTTAAATACACTAACTGAAAACAGGAAATGGGATTTATCCCCTTCAAAATAAGAGCATAATGAAAACTAGCACAGATGTTGAACTTTATTCCACTGAACGATTATGAAACCGCTAAATATTTTCAAAGTTAGCAAAAGTGCTAAACTCAAATTAGCATACTGGTGGAATTAGCCACCCCTGCTGGGAATGTTGGGATGTTATCCTCCTGGGAATAATCTTCCTCTCTGGAGCCTGTTGGACCTTTGACCCTCCATGCTTCTCTCAGGTCTTTGCTGATGCCTTTGCTCTCTGGTTTAAAAGCTTCTAGACTAAATCATTTTTGAGGATCTGACCGTGACCAGCAGCTCCACAGTCTTCCTGCTTCAACCAAAACAACATGAAGTTAACTGAAAAAAATCCAGACTGCTTCCTGCTCTCTGGCCCTCAGCCTCAGGGGTCAGGGGTCAGTGTCTGCTGAATCTGGAGGAAATGAGCGGCGGCAGGCGGCTCCTACCTGCCACGGTGAAGCGGTCCATGTAGTTGAGCAGGTTGATGTAGCAGAGGATGCAGACGATGAGCCGCGCGCGGACGGCCGACACGCCGCTGGCCGCCTCCTCGCCGCCCCCACGCCGCCCGGCCGCCTCCTCCGGCGCCTCGGCCTCGCTGTCGGAGGAGAAGAGCGGCGGCGAGTCGGACGAGCGCCGACCCAGAGACATGGCTGCGGCTGAGGAGAAGACAACCCATCTCACCATCTTTTCTGTTCCTAACATGTTTTAATTCTCCAGATCTGCCTCTAGAAAGTCTGAACTGAGTTAAAACAGTCGGTTCTGTTCCTGAACCTCCTTCATGACCCGGTTCTGCTGAACGTCAGATCTCCGGATCCGTTGCCCCTGCAGTAGAGAACGTCTGATAAATGCTGTAAGCAGTCATGTGACGTCTGAACAGGAAGTCCAGCTGAAGACGGACCTCCACTGGCTTTTCTGACCCGACAGCAACTCGGATTAAAACGCCGCAGCGAGTCGGCGAGTGAGGAAGAAATCAGCTGCAAACAGCAGGCAGGCCAGCGGCTGGAACCATGAGGTGAAACACATCCAGATGTTTGCATTTCCAGAATAACCAACATCAGGTCCAGCGTTTTAGAGGCTTTTCCCCCAAAACACCAGCAGACGGTGCCAACATGTCGGTCCAGACGGCAGAAATCCACAGGAACCTGAGAGGAAGCAGCTTCACCTTCATCTGTCGCCGAAAGAGGAACTAGGCTGAATATGTCAAACATCAGAGAGTGAGGAGATCCTTCCTGTTCCAGCTTCCACATGACAACAGGAAGGTTCTGATTCTCTACCAGGGCTTTAAATCTGCTCCAGAAACCGACATGTTTGGAAACTGGAATAGTCTAGATGCAGATTTCTAGATTTGCTAAGACTGATGTCCTCTGTCCACAGCAGCAGCACGAACCTCGTGTAGAGAATCAATGTGGATTTTATTTTAAAGCTCCACATTTAGCAGAATTTCTACTGAAGATCTGCCGTTTTCTGATGCACCAAACTTCATCTAAATGTAACCAGATTTTAGTATTTTTCCCTCGCAGGAAGTTAAATATGAATTTTGATTGACTGAAACTGGAGTTGAAACATCGCAGCACGTTTTCTTTTTATTCGTCTCCAAAACCATCAACTAAAACCAAGGAGACATGAGCCAACCCAGACCTCATCCCCGTCCTGCTGGCGGTGTTTACCTGGGCCGGTGAGTCAGGTCGGTTCTGTCCGCCTCCTGCTGCCGCTTCAAAATATTCACACTGAGAGTCAGAAAACTAATTTAAAGTCATTTTATCACCTTACAGCTAAAACTCCTGCAGAGGCTCGAAGAAAAGTGGATTCAGAGACAAAATAGGACAGTTTTCTGCCGACGGCGTAGAAAAGTCACTTGTTCACCGCCGCCATCATCCAGCTGAGCCAACTTCCGCTCTGAGGCTCACATGACCAGCGGGTCACGTGACCGGAACTGTTCCTGGGAACTGAAGCGAAATCACAGAAAACTGACGTTTACTCTATATGTGACAATATGTTACTGTCATATATATATATATATATATATATATATAATTTTTAAAAATAACCCAACTGAATATTTGGTTAGTTTTTAAGCCCCTCTGTCATTTGACATGTTATAATTAACAGCTTTGACTGGCCACATGGAGACATGATAGACTTTAGCATAGATTCATCACAGAGGAAACTAAAATCAATCAAATAAAAAATATCATCTCATGGACTGAACTAAACGTCTTTCTGACCGGAGCTGACAGCGAGTTGAAGAGTTATGGACACCTTGGGTAGGAAGCTCTGATTGGACAGGTAACAATAGACCAGAACTGTTGGCCTGATGGAGGTTCAGCTTCTAATGAGTTTATATTTAATGAGTTTATATTTAATGAGTTTGCAGCAAACAGAGAAAAGCTAAACAGAAAGTTATGATCTACTTATTGTAGTTTAAATAGAGGAATAACAGCTGATTGTTGAGAGAGGAAAGAAATTAAAGTCCAGATCCGTTAGAAACCAGCGCAGAGCAATAAACGCTCCAGTTAATCACACATGAGGCGACAAACATACAATATATAGTTACACTGCTGAGTTAATGGTGTTTAAAACCAACCAGTAGAAACTGAGTTAACATGTCAGATTCCCTCCTCACCTCGTCTTGATGAGAACAGAGAGCAGTTCACTGGTTTCTGTCCAGTCAGCTGACCACTTGGTGCTCAGACAGTTTAACTTTACGCACAGAGAACATCGTGGAGCTCATTATTAATCATTATTAATCATTATTAATCATTATTAATCATTATTACTCATTATTAATCATTATTAATCATTATTAGAACAACATCTGTCAGAGAATCACCTCTGATCTGGACGCTTTAACGGACCAGAGGCTCTGGAGCGTCCAGCAGCTGATCCGCTTCTGGAGGAAGTGATGCGGGATCAGAACCGATCAGGAACCGATCAGGAACCGATCAGGAAACGATCAGGAAACGATCAGGAAACGATCAGGAACCAATCAGGAACCGATCAGGAAACGATCAGGAACCAATCAGGAAACGATCAGGAACCGATCAGGAAACGATCAGGAACCAATCAGGAACCGATCAGGAAACGATCAGAGTTCTGCCGTCTGATAATCACCTCATTTCCTGATATGTTACCTGATTTCAAAAACGTTCCAACAGATAAATAATAAATGTTTTGTTTGATGACTACAAATTGGAAATAAAATGATTTTTTTCTTTGACGGACAATAAAAACCTCCAACCCTCTGATCCAAACTAGAACATTTTGGTTTCTCTTCAGGTTTTTCTCTTTGTGGAGGATCAATAAATAACTTATTGGTGTTTCACCATCACCACCAGGTATGAAGAGCTTCAGGCTTTGAGTTTCACCACAGCAGCAACTGAAACACCAGGAGAAGAAGATCAGCTTGTTGTTATGGAGGCTGGTGATGAAAATCTATTTATTTATGTCACATGGACTTTTATCAAGTTTTATACATTTTATTTTATATATTTATTATTGTTTTTCTTCTTTAGATATCAGGTTGACTTAGAATGATTATAAATAATGTACAGGAATAACCTGGAGCTGTTACATGTCAATCATCAGGGGGCCAATCAGATGACAGGGGGTCACTGGTGTGACCGGTGGATTTCTGCATTGTGTGGTGATCAAACAAACCACAAGACATCAAGTCTCCGTTTATTTAATCTGTCAATCGGGAGATATTAGCATTAGCACCTAGCATGTGCTCCAGTTCTCCAACCCGATCTATACAAAATAATAGTTAGCATGTATCAAATGATATAAAGGTGTAATAGCAACTCAAATGAAAATATCCAAACACTTAACATTAATACAGAAGGAAAAATAAACATTTGAACAATATAAATGAAAGGATTACAATAGATTATAAAACTTGCCTCTCCCCAGTGGAACGAATAACAAAAGGGGAGAGGAAATTAATAACTTAATATTTATAATAGTCCTGGAGGACCCTGAACAAAAGAAGAAGAAAATAAGGCGGAGTTGGAGGACCAAACCTCTTATAGTAGACACAGAGGACCACAGCAACAGTCAAGTAGAAGCAGACAAATACATAAAAGAACACATTTTGTGGAAATATAAAACTATTAATATAGACCCAGTTACACTGCCCCCCCCCCCTCTGGCTCCGCCCCTGCGTGTAGAGCCCCGAGAGAAACCCGCCTTATTGACTTACTGTAGTCATAAACCGAATGCAAGTCTTAATTATTAATAAGAGTGGAAAACCTTAATGTTCCCTGTGCGTGGAGGATGTCCTCTTGAAGGCTCTGAGTTTGTCTTTGTAACCGGCTGCGGGGTCCGCGGACCGCCGCCCGGTCCGCCGGGTCTCTGCTCCAGGTCAGCTGCTTCAGTTGTTCCAGGACCGTTTCTGGTGACCCAACGAGCCTCTGCTGTCTTCAGTAGCTTCCAGCACCGGGTTGTGAATCTTTGTTTCATCGCCATATTTCAGCCTCAGCGGGCAGGAAGGAGAGTCTGAATAGGGATTTGCGGCTCCTTCAGAATCTTCTCTTCGTTTTTTCAAAATCAGAGTCCAAGTTCTCTTGCTTGCCGTTCCGGGTGAATCTCTTTTCTGCCTTGCGAAGGAGAAGCTCTTTGGTCTTAAAACTGAGGAATTTTACAATAATAGATCGCGGGGAGCGTCGCTTGGTGGCGGAGGGCCTAGAGAGCGATGAGCCCGTCCAGCTGGTCCAGCTGGTCCTGGTCGTCCTGGTCCAGCTGGTCCTGGTCGTCCTGGTCCAGCTGGTCCTGGTCCAGCTGGTCCTGGTCCAGTTGGGACAGCTGGTCCTGGTCCAGCTGGTCCTGGTCCAGCTGGTCCTGGTCCAGCTGGTCCTGGTCGTCCTGGTCCAGCTGGTCCTGGTCGTCCTGGTCCAGCTGGTCCTGGTCGTCCTGGTCCAGTTGGGACAGCTGGTCCTGGTCGTCCTGGTCCAGCTGGTCCTGGTCCAGCTGGTCCTGGTCGTCCTGGTCCAGCTGGTCCTGGTCGTCCTGGTCCAGTTGGGACAGCTGGTCCTGGTCGTCCTGGTCCAGCTGGTCCTGGTCCAGCACCAAACCCTCCCGCAGCAGCTGCTCCACAGTCACCCATTGAAGCCGAGTCCCGTTCTGCCGCCTCGGCCATAAATGTTCTCTCTTCGTGTTCGGCTTTCTAGGTCCATTAGTTTCTCCTCCAGCTTTATCATTTCAGTGACGGCGTCCAGCGTGGTTCAAATCCTGCCTCCGCTTTTTCAACCCGGTCCTCATCTGGTCTGGTGTTCATTTTTCTAATTTCTTCTTTGATTTCCCCCAAATGCGCATTATTTTCCTGTCGGAAGCCTCTTCATTCCCGCCTCCCGTTCAGCCATAATCCACTCCTGGTCGCTTAGTTCAAGTGAAAAAGTGCTGCGGTAGTTTTTCAAAGCTGAGGTTCCAGATGAATAGCGGTTAGCATTAGCTGAAGTGCTAGCAATATTTTCTAGACTTTCAAGAACCGCTTAATGGCGCTACAAAGCTTCGGTTCTGAAGCATTTCGCTCACCCTGTTCTTTTCCACCTCTATAGGGATGTTTTCGTCGTTTAAGTGGGTTTTCAACTTCTTAGGTTTTCTCGGGAGCCTCACAGCTGGCCATCACGGTGACGTTCAAACCGGAAGTCCAGATTTTAATTTAACTGATATTTTTGAAAAGGGACAAAAAGCAGCAGGCTAACTGCAGAGATCAGGGCTGATGACCTGAACTGAGTCCAGTGCTACCGCTAACTCAGGAGCACTAATCATAAACATTAGCTATGCTAACGCTGAAGCGCGACACCACCATGGCAGTTAGCAGAAGCTAATACTAAAGTGCTAAATTCAATCATGTTGACACATCACAAGAAGAAGAGACTCAAAAAATCCTTCATCTGAATGTTTCATGGATTTATCAACCACGGCTGGCTGTTCATCAAGTCTGTAAACCTCTTGCTTATAAAGTTTACTGAAAAAAAGAGGAAATGGAACTGCAGCATAAACTGTCACTTCAAAATAAGAGCATGAATAGAAACATTTATTTAAAGAATTAACCAAAACTTTGACAAATGTTGAGCTTTATTCAACTGAAAGTTTACAAAACAGCCGAGAAAATAAAAGCTTGAAAATTTACCTGGAAAAATTAACTTAGGGTAAGTTAAGCTAGCTAAACGTTTCTAAAGCTAGCAAAAATGCTAAGCTAATAATTAGCTCTGCTATCAGCCATTAGCGCAGTGCTTCTCAATTCCAGTCCTCCTGCTCTGCATGTTCTAGATCTGTGTTTCAACCATTTTGAGCCGAGGTTCATTGTTTTCATTGAAACATCACCAACCAACCAAAGATCCTCTGTAGCCGCCTATATTACATTTATAGTCATTCTCATCAAAGTGTCTTGAATAGGAATCAAACACAAAAATGTATTTTTATCACATTTTACATTCTTATTTCAAATTGCACTAAACATGTCCACTTCAGAAACACACCTGAACAGTGAAACAACACTGTGGGGTTAAATTTAAAGAAGTTGTAGAAACTTCAAACTGTTTTACAAACTAATCCACAAGCATCTTAAAGCCAGAATACAGAAAATAATTCTTATTCTGAAAGAAGCAACAATATTTGGGAAACATTTCACTTCATATTCACTGTTAGAATATGAAGAGCTGCATGTACAAAATGTCCATATCTGTATATTTGACCACCTGGTGTGAAACCTGAGCATGTTTGGATGAAAACAGATGATTTCCTGGCAGAAACTGAAGACAAAACTTTTCCTCCACATCTCAGTTTCTCTGGTTCTAGTTTTTATAGTAACCAGATAGAGAAGCTCACTTCACAGACATGTTGTGGGAAATGGACTCATGTTCTTTCCAACTCCTGCTGAGCTTCACTGTCTTTTCCATCACTGCTAGATTCAAAGCTCTCACCGCTACCTGGAACATTCAGCATCACTAATTCTCTGGTTTTAATGTAAATGCTCTGTACCTGCTGCCACCTAGTGGTGAGAACGTTACATGATTACGGTGCTACTGCTACAGCAGACACTCGTAGATGACATTATTTGCAGATAATTTATTTTCAAAAAATCTTTTAAAACCAATTACCGTATTTTTCGGGCTATAGAGCGCACCATACTAGCACCTTCAATTAAATAAAATAAAATAAAAACCGAAGCTGCTCTCGGGTTTCCATCAGGACCCAGCAGAGGGCAGCAGAGGGCCTCGTCCTAATAGATCAGCTGGACGCAGCCCTCCGTCTCCAAAGCGAACCCTGGTTTCGTTCACACCGAGCTGAAGTGCAGCGGCTCTGTTTCCTCCTGTAGAGCCAGATCGACAGCCCTCAACTTAGAAGCTGCATGATATGAGTTTGAAAACATTTCTCCATCATTTCTCCTGCTGCTAGCATGTGGTGGATTAGCGCTTTCTCCTTTGATTTACAATGTTGACTTCTAATGATTCACTTCCTGCTAGAGAGCCCCCTGGTGGTTGAAGAGAAATACACACAAAAGCTGCGCAGGGCTACAATCCGCATGGTTCAAAGTAGCAGCTTATAGTCCGGAAAACACGGTACCGTAGATGGAATGGAATCATTTCCACGGCACACTAGTGTTCCGCGGCCCAGTGGTTGAAAAACACTGATCTAGATGAGCCTCTGATCCAAACGACCATCAGAGATTCAGTCCAGGTGGCACCAGGGAGGAGAAACAACTGCATTAGCCGGATGTCCCCACTGGAGCATCCCTGGTAACCATGGCAACGAGCTACGGTTTAGGCTCAAGAAGGGAAAGAAATAATATTCAGTAAAAATTAAAGTTAGACAAATCCAGTTTGTTTAATTCTCTTATCTTTATTGATCAACACAACCTGGTAAATTTGGGTCTTTTCTGGTCCAGTAACTTAATTATTATCCTTAGAATCAAATAAAAAGCGTCTGTGGAGTCGGAACCTATTGACCAACCAACTGGACTCCAGAGGGACAGAACCGAGCCGGAGGCGGAGCTTCAGGTCCAAACTTCGATGATGTCTCCGTCCTCCAGCTCCAGCTGCGCCGCCGTCTGGCTGCCCGCCACCTTGGAGCCGTCGAAGTGGAACCGGACCGACCTGCGGGCGCCGGCGGGGAGCCGCGACAGGTACTGGGAGAACACGGAGCTCAGCGGCGCCTCCTGGTGGGGAGAGGAGGCGCTACACTGTCAGGACGCTACGGCACAGAGGATGAAGATGAGGAAGAGGAGTACGAACTCTGTGGACGAAGAAGAGCTGGGAGGAAGATCTGTCTCTGCTCTGCAGCTTCAGGCTGACGCAGCTGCTGCTGCTGCAGCTGCTGCAGCTGCTCTGCTCCTCTGCTGGCATCACCACACATTCTGGCAGCAAACAGACGGAGGTTCTGGTCAAGATGGATCCAGATCCTCCATGAGGCCGAGCGCCTGGACTGGCTGCTCATTTATCGCTTTAGGCATAAATGATTCTGTTATCTGGCTATAAATTCACATCATTTAGACACAACTGACATATTTTAACACACGTCTAGAATCTGCTGTCAGTTCCTGCTGCTGCTGCTGCTGCTGTGAGAGGCTGGAGGCTCCGTCTGGGACATGTTACCACCAGAACCAGAACCAGAACCAGAGTCTCACTCTGCAGCTCCAACAGTTGAATTATTGTTCAGGTTTTTGTTTAGCTTTCCGGTGTTCTGCCCAAATGACATCCCGTCAGGACCGCGCATCGCTCTAAACCCGCATGTTGACCGGAAAACGGACTGAAATATGACAGAAGAGGAAAATTTAAAGATATTTGTAACATTATCACGTTTCTTAGCCATGTGATCCCTAAAACGGTGAGTTTTATTTCGCAGTTTCATATGCGCATCCTTCACCGAACCCTTCTTCTTATTCCTCCCCCCCACAACAGACTTTACGGTATTGATTTAGTAATGTAATTATATTAGCTGTGTTACCACCCCACGCCACTAGAGGCAGCAGTAACCCCGAAAAGATGCGACTAAGGAGCAGATTTAGACTATAGAGGCTCCTCCACAGCTCTGATTGGCTCAGCAATGAAACTGATCCTCTGATTGGCTCAGCAATGTAACGTGATGCTCTGATTGGCTCAGCAATGTAACTGATCCTCTGATTGGCTCAGCAATGTAACTGATCCTCTGATTGGCTCAGCAATGCAACTGATCCTCTGATTGGCTCAGCTATGTAACGTGATGCTCTGATTGGCTCAGCAATGTAACTGATCCTCTGATTGGCTCAGCTATGTAACTGATCCTCTGATTGGCTCAGCTATGTAACTGATCCTCTGATTGGCTCAGCTATGTAACTGATCCTCTGATTGGCTCAGCTATGTAACTGATCCTCTGCAGCCAGTGATGCCACAGCGGGGCGTCATCACACCTTTACCCAGGTGTCTTTACCTCCAGCAGAGGCTCCGCCGAACCCCTGAGACCGACTCACGGCTCGGTGTGAAGGAAAACGCAGGCTGAGAAGTGAGATACTTGTGATCGGCAACACGAGACAGTGATCGATCACCGATCAGACACTTTTTCACGGAAATCGGCCGTGAAAAACGATTATGATTGGTGGCCGATCGATCGGAACACCTCCTGATTATTGTTCACCAGAACTAACAAAATAAACTCAGAAACATTTTAATTTCATTAAATCTGTAATAAACTGAGAAGTTCTAAAACTCAAACAGAAAATCCTGATTATTGATCCCATTATTTGCCTTTCCGATAAGAAACTGATTGTTTTTTTCCCCTCATCAGCAGCTTATGTTCCGGTCCAGTCCGGTCCGGTCCGGTCCAGTCCGGTCCGGTCCGGTCCAGTCCGGTCCGGTCCGGTCCGGTCCGGTCCAGTTCGGTCCAGTCCAGTCCAGTCCGGTCCGGTCCAGTTCGGTCCGGCCCGGCCCAGTCCAGTCCGGCCCGGTCCAGTCCGGCCCGGTCCAGTCCGGCCCGGTCCAGTCCGTTCCGGTCCAGTCCGTTCCGGTCCAGTCCGGTCCAGTCCGGCCTGGTCCGGTCCGGTCCGGTCCAGTCCAGCCCGGTCCGGTCCAGTCCGGTCCGGTCCAGTCCAGTCCGGTCCGGTCCGGTCCAGTCCGGCCCGGTCCGGTCCAGTCCAGTCCGGTCCAGTTCGGTCCGGTCCGGTCCGGTCCAGTCCAGTCCAGTCCAGCCCGGTCCGGTCCGGTCCGGTCCAGCCCGGCCCGGTCCACCGAGGTCCTGTGACTCACCTAAGATGTCTGCGATGCCGAGGCCCAGCTGGCCCACGGTGGCGCCGGCCGGAAGCTCCAGCTCCTCCCTCAGCAGCAGCAGGCGAGGGGGCGGGACTTCCAAGATGGCGGCCAGCCGGCCCAACACCTCGCTGAGCCGGGTCGACTGGAACAGAACCGCCACAAACCGGGTCACACTTCCGGTCCATCGGACCCAAGATGTCCTCCACAGGACCGACCCAGGAACCACCGTGGATCAGGACCTGGTTCTGATCCGGACCAGGTTCTGACCTGGGTCACATGGTTCTGGAGGACCGAGCAGCTTTGGACCCGTTTGGTTCTGAACGTACCGGCAGCACCAGAACCTTGTGGACGTCAGTCCGGCAGCGGATCTTCAGTGGAATCTCCCGCGGCGAGTCGGACGCGTCCGCCGGGCTCATGATGATGACATCATCACTGTCGTCGGTCGGGTCGGATCTTTGGTTCCTGCGGTTCCGGCGCCGACCGGATCTCTGGACCGGAGGCTCCGGGGACAGAACGGAACTGACGGCTCGCAGCTTCTTGTTGATCTCACTGGACAGAGGACAGACGGCCTGAGACAGAACCAGAACCGGACAGGACCAGAACCAGAACCAGACTCACCTGATCTTCCGCCGGGCCTTGCTGGACTGCTTCTGGACCGGGCTCTCAGGCGGCGGCGGGGACGGGTAGCCAGCGTGTCCTCTGGGACGAACAGAGACGTTAGCGACGGAGCGTCCGGACTGGGCAGAACCGGCCGCGGTCCAACTCACAGCTGGTTCTCTGCAGGTTTGGATCGGAACCGCCCAGGTTCTGATTCCTCCTCGGAGTCACTGAGCTCCACCACCGCTGGCCTCCGGGGGTTAAACTCCGCCCACAGGCTCTCATCGCCGCCATCATCTGGTCAGAGGTGGAAGCAGCATGCGGTCAGAGAGGTGGAGCCCCCTGGCGGCCGGCGGCGCCGCTGCAGCGCCTTACCTGAGCTCTCCCTCCCTCCAAGCAGGCATGCTGTGGGCTTCAGCTGCAGACTGCTGCTCACCTGGACACACAGACACCACACCGCCGATCTGGGGTCAGAACTGGGTCAGAACCGGGCCAGAACCGGGTCAGAACCATCTTACCCTGCTGGAGTAGACAGGGACAGGGACAATGGCGGCGGGGTTGAGGCGTCTGCGTTTGGCTGAAGGCTGGAGGTCGCTGCTGGACACCTGAGGACATGACAGGAACTGAAGAGGTCAGAGGTCAAATCCAACTGGCTGCTGAGCAGAGCCTGGACCTCATGAGGACGGTTCTGATTGGCTGCTGCTCTGGCGCAGCCGGATGCATCGAATGACCCCAGGAACTGGGAGGGTCGTTAAATCCCGTTTCATCATCCAGTGTTTCTACAGGACAGACTTTATTTCTTCTTCTGGTTCCATCTGCTGCTCTAACCGCTTTATTGCTGGTGAATCCACGTTTTACCGATTCTGTTGTCTTAAACAGCCTCTGATCATCAGATGAATACAGCATATTTTACTTCCTGTGTATCAGAGCCCTAATAAAAGACTCTTATTGTGAAAAACTGGTCCTAGCGACGCTAATGTTCAGATTTTGATCATGAGAGGAAAGTTTGACTCGTCTCTAAAGCTTCCCGCCTCCGTTTCTCTCCTTGAATCATAAAGTGTTGCGCTAAGAGCCGCCAGCCTCCGCCGCTTCCACATGAAGCGTTTTAAAAGCGGCAGCAGGTCCGTCAAACACTCACCGTGTCCGCCATGATTGTTTCTGCGCAGAGCGCCAGCTGGTGCTGCATTCACGGACTGTCGGAGAATATGATTACTGCAGGGATTTTACCTGATCGGCGCTGCTTTCGGGAACTTATCTTTAAATATTGTCGAAAGGTTCATGTATTTTAGCACCTCGGTTTAAAATACGAAACTCATCTAATATTTAGATTCATTAGACGCAGAGGGAAATATTTCTAAGCCCAGCTTTAATTCCTCAGATAATTCAGATATTTTATAGACAAATGTAAAAGGTTTCCGTACTGAACTGTGGGCCTGTCGTTGTGCAGCACCATACCTGGGCTCAGTGTTTGTTAAAATGAATTCCTGCATTTATGCAGCGCGGCGTGCCGAGATGTTCAGGAATCCCAGGCAGCCTGAAGCTACCATCACGCTACGGGCTGCAGCGCGGAAACAGAACGGCTTTGAATTTTAATCATTATCGACTCTTTTTTATTGCTGAACGTTCTTGGAAAGATTTGAATCTTAAAATGTGAATCTGGGCGTTTTGTGTCTGGATGGAGAATTTAGTGAGGAATCATCTCCGTCCTGGACGAAGTTAGTGGTTCCGGTCCACTTTTCCTCCAGACCTTCAGGTTCTGGTGTTCTGTCTGTCTGTCCAGCATACTTTACGGTCATACCTGTAGAAGTTTCATTTTGTGTGTTTCGTTTCTTAGACGTTTACGGTAAAAGTTGTTTAATTAAGTTGCTATGGTAACCAACAAATTAACATAAATGACTTTTGCCGTTTCCAGCAGAACATCATCTTTCTGGACGCTGCGTGGAAATAACTACATTTTTCTGTTTTATTTTTTTATTTACCGTAAACTTCTGAGAAATAAAACAAAATGAAACTGCTACAGGTCTGACGGATTTATAAGAAACGTAATATCGATGTGCGCATGCGCATTACCACGTGGCGCGCTGGATTGACGAGGTCTGACAGACAGACAGAACACCTGTTCTCCCGGTTCTGATGTGGAACCGCTGGAGCTCGTGCTGGATCTGAAGGTCCGTTTCCAGTTCTGATCCAAACCCAGTGAAATGAACCAGAGCTTTACTGGCTTCCCGCCTGCTGGTCCGTCAATAATTAGTGATGTTCTGATGAGAAAACGTTGATGATGAAACACGAGTTTCTGAACTGAATCAGCAAAACAATTAGTAATAAATTTTATTCAGAATCTTCTTCTGTTGGTATTATGTACAAAAGTGAATCATCGGAAATACTAACATGAAAACAAACGTAAGGAGCAGCTCCTGTAGAGACGACCTCCTGATGAAATTATTGATTTAAAGTGTTTAATATGAAAACATCAGAAAGCTTCACTGCAGACATGAGGACAAAGTTTCATCAGGACACTCTGCCCTGCAGTTCCTGCTCTGGCCAGCAGGTGACGCTCCACGTTCCGTCGCCTGCAGCCTCACTTCTTCTTGTTCTCCTTGCAGGCCACCACGTAGCGCTGCGCCACGTTGAGCGGCGGGGAGTATCCGTCGGCGTACGACGTGTCCTCGAACAGAACCGAGTAGTCGTCCTGCGGCTGCACACAGACACACGCTGACGTCAGCCGGCGCTCCGCATCGCCCCGCTGAGCTCAGCTGCTCAGTTTACAATCTGCTGCAGGAAACATCTCACACCTCCAGCTGCTTCCACCTGGAGGTCATTTAAAGGGCCAGCGCTGTGTTTTGAGGCACCTGGCGCCATTTTAGAGTGTGATGTGGTAACTGTTACCTACAGTTACATATTTTTATACGTGTGTATACACACATCTAATACGACTAAATAAGTCTGACTTCCCAGTTGAATGTGTTGAAATTGGGCGTCTGTCTCTTTAAGAAGCTCCTGCTCTTTGCCGTGGAGATGAAAGGGTTAAACATGAGAGAATCATTCTGATGTTCTAACGAGATCAACAACACTGAGGCGACGTCGGCCCTTTAACGGGTGTGACTGGTCCTCACCCTGTGCGGCGGCGCGTGGATCAGGGCGCGGTAGAAGCAGGTGGTCTGTGGGTAGAGGGCCAGAACCAGCTGGTCCTTGCTGAACAGCGCCTCCGGGTCCGTCTCCGGGTTGGCCTTCCACTGAGGCAGCGGGATGATCCTCCGCCGGCTCAGCGTGTGCCTCCTGCTGGGAACCACAGCCGCCGTCAGGAGCCGCTCACAAAACTTCAACAGAAAGTTCACGCTGAAACCAGAGGCGTGCCGATCGATCGGCCACCGACCATCATCAGCCGATCACTAAAACCGATCACCTGCATCAGCAGCTCATCCCTTCTCACCGCGCAGAAACTGATCCTGTCGGCTGGAACTAGAACGATCAGCGGACGGGGAAGTTTGATCCATCCATTGATCCATTGATCGATTGATGGATCAATGGTGTGACAGTTCACTGCTTCCATCCATCATGTATCCATCCATCCATCCATCATGTATCCATCCATCATGTATCCATCCATCATCCATCCATCATGTATCCATCCATCATGTATCCATCCATCATCCATCCATCATGTATCCATCCATCATGTATCCATCCATCCATCATGTATCCATCCATCCATCATGTATCCATCCATCATGTATCCATCCATCATGTATCCATCCATCATCCATCCATCATGTATCCATCCATCCATCATGTATCCATCCATCATCCATCCATCATGTATCCATCCATCCATCATGTATCCATCCATCATGTATCCATCCATCATCCATCCATCATGTATCCATCCATCCATCATGTATCCATCCATCATCCATCCATCATGTATCCATCCATCATGTATCCATCCATCATCCATCCATCATGTATCCATCCATCATGTATCCATCCATCATGTATCCATCCATCCATCATGTATCCATCCATCATGTATCCATCCATCATCCATCCATCATGTATCCATCCATCCATCATGTATCCATCCATCATCCATCCATCATGTATCCATCCATCCATCATGTATCCATCCATCATGTATCCATCCATCATGTATCCATCCATCATCCATCCATCATGTATCCATCCATCCATCCATCCATCATGTATCCATCCATCATGTATCCATCCATCATGTATCCATCCATCATCCATCCATCATGTATCCATCCATCATGTATCCATCCATCATGTATCCATCCATCCATCATGTATCCATCCATCATCCATCCATCATGTATCCATCCATCCATCATGTATCCATCCATCCATCAAGTATCCATCCATCCATCCATCCATCCATCCATCCATCCATCCATCCATCCATCCATCCATCCATCCACCCAGACTTCCCTCTCCAGCCTCTTCCAGGTCCTCCAGGAACCCCAAGGCGTTCCCATAGAGAGACATCGTCCCTCCAGCGTGTCCTGGGTCTCCCCTCCTCCCGGTGGGACCTGAACTCCTCACCAGGGAGGCGTCCAGGAGGCATCCTGACCAGATGCCCGAGCCTCAACTGGCTCCTCTGGACGTGGAGGAGCAGCGGCTCTACTCTGAGTCCCTCCAGGATGACGAGCTTCTCGACGTGGAGCTCGTTTTGTTAACTCAATGAAACTTGGAAGATGTTATGAACTGAGTGCTGTGATGGAGGCTCTCTGTGTCGGCCGAGCTGCAGCTTCGCTTGTTTACTGCATGGCAGCTGCTCTTACTCTGCAGAGTCACAATGTGTGGATCATGAGCGCCCCCTGCCATGAGGCTAGAGAACTGCCTGCCTCTCCTCGCGTCTGTTCTCTGCTGTCTGTAACAAAACACGTTGCACACAGAGCTGGTGGCAACTAACACTATATATAAGCTCCGTTCATATATGATCAATTTCTATATTAACAGGAGCAGCAGCCAGTGGCAGCCGGCGCAGTGAGCCAGAGGTTCATCCGTCCAGGTGAGGCTCTGACTTCACGTCACTGAGTATTTAAAAAACATGGAGGCTGGTTCTGGTTCTGCTGTTGGACCGCCGCTGCGGGCTACAGGCAGTAATATTTCAGACGTAGCTCCACGCAGCAGTGAACTGTCACACCAAACCTCTGCTTAATGCTGAGATTGTAATGGATGATCGGAATCGGCAGCCAAAAACCTGATCAGATCGTTTCTAATTTAAACCGATTCTAAAATCTACAGACAGAAGAAAAAGGAGCAGATGGTAGATTTCCTTCAGTGGTCCAGTTCATCACTGCAACATGTGCTAAGTAGCTCCCAGTGCTGCATGATGGGAAACCTGACCTCAAGCTGCTCACCACAGACCTGCACATCAAGCCAGGCAGGAGCAGAAATACTGCCCCCTGCAGGTGGGAGTCAGCATCACTTACAGAAATGATGGGATCTCATGACCCGACATTAATGTCCCTGAAAACTGGAGCAACTGCAGAGATCTGCTCTCTGGTTGGACGATTCCAGAGGTTCTGGTCCGGTTTGAACCCGGACCAGAACCAAAAACCAACTCACTCTTTTCCTTCTTCATCGATGTCGTCCACTTCATACCTGCAGAAAGAGCAGAGCAGGAGAAGCTGAGCCGCTTGCAGACCAACATGGTGTCTGGATAAACCGGGCCGGACCGAGCCGGACCGGACTGGAGCTCACTTGTTGGTGGAGTGGTTGTAGCTGACCACCTCTGCCAGGATCCACTGCTCGTCTCCATCCACGGCCTTCACCCGCGCCGCCACCTTGTCGCCCTGCTTGGCCACGTAGTCACTGCTGGCCGGGATCGCGCCGCACAGAGGAGGGGGGCTGGAGAGGCCCAGAGAGGCCGGAGGTCAGAGGTCAAATCAGCCACAGTTAGTTGAAACAATCAACTTCATCTGAGAAACATTTGATTCAGACGTAAAACAAGATGGTAGAAACACTGGAGGCTGCAGTTAGCTTGTGTTTTCATCACTAGCTAACTGCAGTCAGCATCACGGTCAAAACATTTTCTCTGACAGACGCAGCACCATCACTGAAACACCGAGGGGATTTCACTTTGTGGCAATCTGGTCTAGCGCTAACTAATAATGTTAGCTCTAGCTAATGATGTTAGCTCTAGCTAATGGTGCTAGCTCTAGCTAATGGTGCTAGCTCTAACTAATAATGTTAGCTCTAGCTAATGATGTTAGCTCTAGCTAATGGTGCTAGCTCTAACTAATGATGTTAGCTGTAGCTAATAGTGCTAACTCTAACTAATGGTGCTATCTATAGCTCATGGTGTTAGCTCATGCTAATGCCATTAAGGATCAGTCCCAGAAGAAGGTCAGGGGAAGCAGCAGCAGGGAAAGTTCTGGATCTGGATCCACCAGGCGGTACCTCTCTCCAGGTTTGCCGATCCACAGCGGAAGCGTCATGGCCGACTGCTGCAGCAGCGTCATCAGGACGCCGCGCCTCATGGTCTTCCTGGGGGGGTCGCTGTCGCTGTAAACTCCAGCCATCTTAGCAGCTGAGGAGCAAAAACACGCAGCGCTGCTGAGGATGAGATCTGGCACCAGGAGATCCGATCCTGACTGGAAGAGGACCTACCGATCCGCCGCTCCTCCAGCAGAGACTTGATCTCAGCGATCTTATCCAGAGCGTGACGCAGGATGCTGCAGCAGGGAGACGGAGAACAGCTGCATCAGCAGGAGATTCACCAGATTCACCAAACTACAGGAAATGTTTCACCTGCACTCAGCCTCTGCATCGGCCTTGGCCGTGGTGTACAGGCCCCTGAGCTTGGTGCGGTAGTATGGAGAGGCTGCAGGGGACAGAGGACAGGTCAGCAACACCTGATGTTCCTATGGAAACCAATCACAGCCAGTCAGGCTCCTCTTTTCAGGCCGCAACGCTTCCCAACAGAAGTGGAGGCAGAGTGAAGTCAGGATGAGCAAAATGAGAGCAGAAGGTCCTGAGACCCTGAAGGTCCTGGAGGAACAGCTTCAGCTGGCCAGCAGTGACCTCTGACCCCTCCGACAGAAGGGTCAGAGGTCCAAGGAAAAACTTCCTTGAACAGCGTTGCAGCCTGAAACGTGGGAGCGGAGGAACATCAGCTCCGGTTAACGGTGGACTGCTGGCCTCCATCTTGCTCCCACATGAAGCCTGAGTCAGCATGGCGGCGGCCCGACTGACTCTTGTTCTCCGTCTGCATCCTCTCGTGGGTCTTCTGGATGTTCAGCAGATTGTGTTCGCTGCGTGACCTCTCCTCCTGAAACAGGAAACAGGAGCTTGATTCGCCCTGCTGCTCCAGCTGCTGCCAGGTGAGCAGGCCGAACTCACCTGAGTCTGTTTGATGAGCTGGTGGAGCTCAGTCAGCAGCTCGGCGATCTTCGTATCCGCCGACATGTTGCTCCTGCTGGGTCAGACAGAGAGGAGGCCCGCTGCAGCTGCACCTCCGGATGGAAACTGGTTGGTTGGAGACAGAAACAAGCAGCACCTGAGTTTCTCAGCTACCTGCTGCTCAGCAGGCCGGAGTTTCTCTCTTATTACATGGAAACTTTTCCTGTTTTAGTTTTTGTCAACGCACTGACCTCAGTGGAAGGACAGAGGTCAGTCGTCTTTTTGGGGAAACTCCGCCTAGATTAGCGGGTCTGCAGCACATTTTATTAATATTACATTATTTATACTGCAACTGACCGCTCCAGTTATTAACAATGTTTCCGTTCCTTCCAGAATAAAACTAAACTAAAACAATATTTTAAACCATCTTTAAAACCAGGATAAGGCCAAACACTGATATAATATTCTAGTCTTTGGCCTAAAGTCGCTCTGAGGGAATTTAGAGGCCGAATAAAAGTCCGAAATGTTTAAAACGTAACGAGCCGTTATGCAGTTAGCAGCAGCTGTTTGTGTTTAATCACATAATAATCTCAACTGCGCAGATTCTACATAAATATAATCATCTAAAACATTAGTAACAATGATATATTTTCAGATTATTTATTAGAAAGCTTCTAAAAGACTCACCAAGCAGGTTTGTTTATGTGTTTACGAGCCACGAGCTAACCTCGGATTAGCATCTACTTCTTCTTTTGCGGTGTTGTGTTCAAAACGCCAACAGCGCCACCACTCCTGCGTCAGGCCAGAGTTGGTAAATGTCTTAATTTCATGAAACTTGATGTTTCCTCTGCGCAAACGACGATTATTTATTCTAATTAAATAGGAATGATTCATCTACGTCATATCATAAAAGCAGTATTGTACATTTTTATTTTATACACATGCAGATAAAGGTCTATCATCCAAAACATCAAATTAGTTTGACAGATGAAGTCTGTGGTTATGTTACGTTTCAGGAATGTATTTATTTATTTATTCATGTAATCCCAAAGCTCCCTTTGCCTGACTAGAGATTTCCTCAAGTCACTTTACACAAAATATAACTGATATAATTGACACAAACAAAGCAAACCAGAAACTATGATCCGTTTAAAATCCTTTAATCATAAAACATTGTCTTATAAAAACGAGCATCAAAAGCGTCTCCAAGCTGCCACCCAGTGATTCCAGCTGCATCGCCGCGGTGCCGGTCCAGACTCTGCAGCACGCCGACCCAAAGGTCAGCCTCAGGGGTCAGCGAGCTGATGGCTGCAGGCTCCAAGCAGGCAGAGCGCCAACCAAACATCTCGATCCGTCGCCAAGGAGGCCGTGGTCAGTTACCGGGAAGATCCATCCGACCAGCCCTGGGTTCACACACACACACACACACACACACACACACACACACACACACACACACACACACACACACACACACACACACACACACACACAGTGGTTCACGTCTGATTGGACCCATCAAAGCCTAAACAAAATCCTTTGTATTTTAGAAATAGTTTTAAATATCTCAGTTTGCAGTGGGTTTTAAAATGAGCCTTTTGAATCTGAGCATGTCAGAAACTCTTCCTGGGAAACGTTTTGGGTCTCAAAGGGAAACGAGGACTTGAGCTCTGAAACGATTCTTCCAGATTATTATGTTCCAGTCCAACAGGTTTCAAAGATAATTAACAATAAAACCACTAAATAAACATTCAGTTTCCCAAAGATTTCCAAATCGGCAGATGTTTGTGTAACACTGATAAAAATGTTCTGGTTTGAGAGGAAAAGTTTTCAGCGGAGGTCAAAGGTTAAAGTTAAATTGGCAGATGTCACGACAGCCCCGCCCATTTCCGCAGTCTGAGCCAGATGTTCAGCATAAAAGCGTCAAATTAAACTTTAAATCTTTTCGGCCAGCATGTATTTAAGTTGTAAGCTTCATTAGTAATAGAATCACTTCCACCTCAGGCTTCACTCCTTGTCCTTCTTCTCGCTGTTCTGCAGTTTTTCCACGATCTTCCTCTCGTGTCCCGCAGGATTCTGGCGGTTCGTGTTGTCGCTGGCCTCCTTCTTGGTTCTGCCTTTGCGGGCCGAACCCTCTGCGCCGCGAACAGAACCGTTAGTTTCTATCCGTGTGAAGCGCAGAGCAGCAGACTTCCGTCCTCACCTGCGTATTTATCCGTCAGGTTGTATCGGTCATACTCATCGTAATGTTCCTCCTCGAACTTGGACAGCTTCAGGTTCTTCACGTCGACGTGGCTCATGGTCGCCTCGGGAGCTTCCAGCTGTTCTGGACCGGTTCTGGTTCTGCTGCGGGTTTGTTTTTCTGCTTCCTCCGGGTGGGTTTTTATGAGCTCCTCCCGGTTCCTCCTCCTCCCGGTTCCTCCTCCTCCCGGTTCCTCCTCCTCCCGGTTCCTCCTCCTCCCGGTTCCTCCTCCTCCCGGTTCCTCCTCCTCCCGGTTCCTCCTCCTCCCGGTTCCTCCTCCTCTCAGCCCAAACAAACAGCTGTTGCATCAGAAACTTCACGTCCAGCTTCTCCTGACGTGGAAAACAAACAGATTATCAGCATCAAAGTCAAATCCAGAAATAAATCAAACAGCGGAGGAAACAAAATCATCTCAGTTTGTTTTATTCTAGCATTAAATTCAGTTTAAAATCAAGTTTTTAATTTTGGTTTTTCACCAAATTTCTACCAAACTTGTAATTTAGTTTTTGCTGCACTTAGAAACAGAAATATTTATGTTTAGAAATAATCTGTACGGCTCTGAACGCTTCACTTTGGGCTTCTTTCGTCATTTATGAATTTATTTTCTCAGGTAAATCTAAGAATTACAGTTTTATTATCCACAGAACCAAACAAATAAATAAATAAATGAATCTTCTATCAATACATTTATTGGATTCAGAACTTTATGGACATTTTTCATGTTTTTAACCAGCAGTTTGTGAAGATCCAACTGGTTTCTTTAAACTGGTGTCTAACCAGCAGCAGCTGCAGGTTTATCACAGCCCTGACCTGCTGACCTCTTGACCCTGCGTCAGGAGGTCAGGAGGTGAGGGGCGTCGGGAGGTGAGGGGCGTCGGGAGGTCAGGAGAAGAGGGGCGTCGGGAGGTGAGGGGCGTCAGGAGGTGAGGGGCGTCGGGAGGAGGTGAGGGGCGTCGGGAGGTCAGGAGGTGAGGGGCGTCGGGAGGTGAGGGGCGTCAGGAGGTCAGGAGAAGAGGGGCGTCGGGAGGTGAGGGGCGTCAGGAGGTGAGGGGCGTCAGGAGGTGAGGGGCGTCAGGAGGAGGTGAGGGGCGTCAGGAGGAGGTGAGGGGCGTCAGGAGGAGGTGAGGGGCGTCAGGAGGAGGTGAGGGGCGTCAGGAGGAGGTGAGGGGCGTCAGGAGGAGGTGAGGGGCGTCAGGAGGTGAGGGGCGTCAGGAGGAGGTGAGGGGCGTCAGGAGGAGGTGAGGGGCGTCAGGAGGAGGTGAGGGGCGTCAGGAGGAGGTGAGGGGCGTCAGGAGGAGGTGAGGGGCGTCAGGAGGTGAGGGGCGTCAGGAGGAGGTGAGGGGCGTCAGGAGGTGAGGGGCGTCAGGAGGAGGTGAGGGGCGTCGGGAGGAGGTGAGGGGCGTCAGGAGGTGAGGGGCGGCGGGAGGAGGTGAGGGGTGTCAGGAGGTGAGGGGCGTCAGGAGGAGGTGAGGGGCGTCAGGAGGAGGTGAGGGGCGTCGGGAGGAGGTGAGGGGTGTCAGGAGGAGGTGAGGGGCGTCAGGAGGAGGTGAGGGGTGTCAGGAGGTGAGGGGCATCGGGAGGAGGTGAGGGGTGTCAGGAGGTGAGGGGCGTCAGGAGGTGAGGGGTGTCAGGAGGTGAGGGGCATCGGGAGGAGGTGAGGGGCGTCGGGAGGTGAGGGGCGTCAGGAGGTGAGGGGCGTCAGGAGGTGAGGGGCGTCAGGAGGAGGTGAGGGGCGTCAGGAGGAGGTGAGGGGCGTCAGGAGGAGGTGAGGGGCGTCAGGAGGTGAGGGGCGTCAGGAGGAGGTGAGGGGCGTCAGGAGGAGGTGAGGGGCGTCAGGAGGTGAGGGGCGTCAGGAGAAGGTGAGGGGCGTCAGGAGGTGAGGGGCGTCAGGAGGAGGTGAGGGGCGTCGGGAGGAGGTGAGGGGCGTCAGGAGGTGAGGGGCGTCAGGAGGAGGTGAGGGGCGTCGGGAGGAGGTGAGGGGCATCAGGAGGAGGTGAGGGGTGTCAGGAGGTGAGGGGCGTCAGGAGGAGGTGAGGGGCGTCAGGAGGAGGTGAGGGGCGTCGGGAGGAGGTGAGGGGTGTCAGGAGGAGGTGAGGGGCGTCAGGAGGAGGTGAGGGGCGTCAGGAGGAGGTGAGGGGCGTCGGGAGGAGGTGAGGGGTGTCAGGAGGAGGTGAGGGGTGTCAGGAGGAGGTGAGGGGCGTCAGGAGGAGGTGAGGGGTGTCAGGAGGTGAGGGGCGTCAGGAGGAGGTGAGGGGTGTCAGGAGGAGGTGAGGGGTGTCAGGAGGTGAGGGGCGTCAGGAGGAGGTGAGGGGTGTCAGGAGGTGAGGGGCATCGGGAGGAGGTGAGGGGTGTCAGGAGGTGAGGGGCGTCAGGAGGTGAGGGGTGTCAGGAGGTGAGGGGCGTCGGGAGGTGAGGGGCGTCAGGAGGTGAGGTGCGTCAGGAGGTGAGGGGCGTCAGGAGGAGGTGAGGGGCGTCAGGAGGAGGTGAGGGGCGTCGGGAGGAGGTGAGGGGTGTCAGGAGGAGGTGAGGGGTGTCAGGAGGAGGTGAGGGGCGTCAGGAGGAGGTGAGGGGTGTCAGGAGGTGAGGGGCGTCAGGAGGAGGTGAGGGGTGTCAGGAGGAGGTGAGGGGTGTCAGGAGGTGAGGGGCGTCAGGAGGAGGTGAGGGGTGTCAGGAGGTGAGGGGCATCGGGAGGAGGTGAGGGGTGTCAGGAGGTGAGGGGCGTCAGGAGGTGAGGGGTGTCAGGAGGTGAGGGGCGTCGGGAGGTGAGGGGCGTCAGGAGGTGAGGTGCGTCAGGAGGTGAGGGGCGTCAGGAGGAGGTGAGGGGCGTCAGGAGGAGGTGAGGGGCGTCAGGAGGTGAGGGGCGTCAGGAGGAGGTGAGGGGCGTCAGGAGGAGGTGAGGGGCGTCAGGAGGTGAGGGGCGTCAGGAGGAGGTGAGGGGCGTCAGGAGGTGAGGGGCGTCAGGAGGAGGTGAGGGGCGTCGGGAGGAGGTGAGGGGCGTCAGGAGGAGGTGAGGGGCGTCGGGAGGAGGTGAGGGGCGTCAGGAGGAGGTGAGGGGTGTCAGGAGGTGAGGGGCGTCAGGAGGAGGTGAGGGGCGTCAGGAGGAGGTGAGGGGCGTCGGGAGGAGGTGAGGGGTGTCAGGAGGAGGTGAGGGGCGTCAGGAGGAGGTGAGGGGCGTCAGGAGGAGGTGAGGGGCGTCGGGAGGAGGTGAGGGGTGTCAGGAGGAGGTGAGGGGTGTCAGGAGGAGGTGAGGGGCGTCAGGAGGAGGTGAGGGGTGTCAGGAGGTGAGGGGCGTCAGGAGGAGGTGAGGGGTGTCAGGAGGAGGTGAGGGGTGTCAGGAGGTGAGGGGCATCGGGAGGAGGTGAGGGGTGTCAGGAGGTGAGGGGCGTCAGGAGGTGAGGGGTGTCAGGAGGTGAGGGGCGTCAGGAGGAGGTGAGGGGTGTCAGGAGGTGAGGGGTGTCAGGAGGTGAGGGGCGTCAGGAGGAGGTGAGGGGTGTCAGGAGGAGGTGAGGGGTGTCAGGAGGTGAGGGGTGTCAGGAGGTGAGGGGCGTCAGGAGGAGGTGAGGGGTGTCAGGAGGAGGTGAGGGGTGTCAGGAGGAGGTGAGGGGCGTCAGGAGGAGGTGAGGGGCGTCGGGAGGTCAGGAGGTGAGGGGTGTCAGGAGGAGGTGAGGGGCATCAGGAGGTGAGGGGCGTCAGGAGGTGAGGGGCATCAGGAGGTGAGGGGCATCAGGAGGTGAGGGGCGTCAGGAGGTGGGGGGTGTCAGGAGGAGGTGAGGGGTGTCAGGAGGAGGTGAGGGGTGTCAGGAGGTGAGGGGCATCAGGAGGTGAGGGGTGTCAGGAGGAGGTGAGGGGTGTCAGGAGGAGGTGAGGGGTGTCAGGAGGAGGTGAGGGGCGTCAGGAGGAGGTGAGGGGCGTCGGGAGGTCAGGAGGTGAGGGGCATCAGGAGGTGAGGGGTGTCAGGAGGAGGTGAGGGGTGTCAGGAGGAGGTGAGGGGCGTCAGGAGGAGGTGAGGGGCGTCAGGAGGAGGTGAGGGGTGTCAGGAGGAGGTGAGGGGTGTCGGGAGGAGGTGAGGGGCATCAGGAGGAGGTGAGGGGCGTCGGGAGGTCAGGAGGTGAGGGGTGTCAGGAGGAGGTGAGGGGCGTCGGGAGGCAGCAGGTTCCTGAGTGAGACTGTGTTTTCCTGCTGCAGAGGCTCAATCATTAACCTGTTTATCTGGCCTGCAGCAGGTCGGGAGGTTAAAGTCAACAGGATTCAGGTTCAGCTGATCAGGCCACCGCAGTCGGCCAATCAGAGCCCAGAGAAAAATCAGCTTTAAATAACCAACCAGTTGTAAAAAGGCTGAGCCAGAACAACTGCAGCTGCTGAGGAAATAAAGTGCCTCCATGTTGGAACCTTCAGTAATCATCCCTCAGCATGATGCTCCCACTACCAGGTTGTTCTCTGTCCAGCTTAGTTGAAGCGTTTTGTGTTTTTTCTGAGGGAAGCACCTGCAGTGCTCCGTGGCCACCAGCAGGGGGCAGCAGCAGTGAGCTTACTGTGCTTCAGTCAGAGGGCCGGTCGCTGCTGCAGGGGCACAGACTGCTACAGGGAGGAGGAGCAGAAGGACGGTGGCCTCTGAGCTCCAAAACACAACGGGAACTCAGAGGCGGCCATGATGGACTACTCTTCTCGTTGCCATGGTGATTCCCTCCATTTCCTGGGATTTCACCCTCAGAGTGACCCGGAAGCATCAGAACCTCCAGAACCAGAGTGGGCGTGTCTCTGAGGATGGAGAGCTGGTTAAACCCAGAAGGTTCTGGAAGTTCTGCCGGGTCAGAACCATCATCACTCTGAGCTGAAACATTCTGGAGGAAGATCTGGAAAACCTGGGAGACGGGTCAGAGCCTTAACCACGAGCGCAACATCCGTATTTTCAAAATAAATCACCAGCCTGAATGACAAACCCGGCCGGTACCAGAACAACCGGATCGTTTCCAAGTCTGATGGAGCGGTCCAACAGAACCATCCATCATGAAGACGAGGCTCACAGAGAGGAAGAGGAGGAGTTCAGGAAGTGAAGGTCAGTAGACTGATGGTGATGATGATGATGATGGTGATGATGATGATGATGATGATCTCAGTTCAGCTTTGATTCAACTCAACACATTATTCTGATTAAAATAGAGAAATAAACCGGTGAGTGGACCAGTTTGACCAGTTTGACCAGTTAGACCAGTTAGACCAGTTAGACCAGTTCATTGACTAAAAATGTCCTAAATGACCAGCAGTCGCTGACCCGCAGCATCACTCCTTCTGGCCAGCAGGGGGAGACAGTGGAGAGAAAAAAGTGTCCTGTAACAGGAAGAACCAGAACCTGGATCAGAACCAGAACCAGAACCTGGATCAGTAAGAAGTTATGAAGACAGAGCAGAAGAACTGAACCAGGAGAACTTCAGAGAAACGAGAGATAATGGCAATAATGATGATGATGACAGCAGTGGTTCCTTTAGCCGTTTCTGTTCTGCTGCCCCGGTTCTGTTGGCCCGGTTCTGCAGCCTGTGGCTTTCTCAGGCCGGCGGGCCCCATCGGAGGGCCCCATCGGTGGGCCCCATCGGTGGGCCCCATCGGCTCTTTGACGGCAGACATGTTGGAAGTTAAAACGGATTCAGTTCTGCAGAAATTCAAATCTGATCGTCAGAGTTCAGCCTGCGGTTCTGGTCTGATTATGTTTGAAACGTCTTGCCATATTCACTTCCTTTCTCAGACTAACTGCGTTTGTTTCAAACTTTGTCCATAACCACTAATGTCCAAAAACACACTTTCACAATAAGAAACAATTAAAATCACACATTCATAAGTTTGTTTGCAAGTAAAAAGCCGTCATTCTCCACCCACTTCCTGTCGTCTTCTTCTTCGTGGTTTTCACTAGTAGCATCCTGTTGATCATGTGACTCGATGCAAGAATGTTTTCTGTCGCAGTTTGGAGGTTTTGATGCGGCCGCCATCCAAGCGCTGAAACTGGATCAAAAAGCCAGAATTCCTTCTAACCGGCGTTTCCTCATGAGGGACGATTACTGGCCAACGGACAGACGGTTCTGATGGACAGGACAGCTGAGAGACGGAGGTCCAAACTGGACTTTCTGGATGGTTTTGCTGCTAAATGTCATCAGAACTTCCTGCTCTGCCGAGTCCAAACACGGTTCCTAAAGAACTTCTTAATGTTTCAAAGGAACCAAAGAACAAAACCAACACAAACAATCCTTAACTTTCCACGCTGAGGTGACAGTAAGCTGCTGCTGGAGGTTCTACTTCCTGTTGGAGGAGGTTCCACTTCCTGTTGGAGGAGGTTCTACTTCCTGTTGGAGGAGGTTCCACTTCCTGTTGGAGGAGGTTCTACTTCCTGTTGGAGGAGGTTCCACTTCCTGTTGGAGGAGGTTCTACTTCCTGTTGGAGGAGGTTCTACTTCCTGTTGGAGGAGGTTCCACTTCCTGTTGGAGGAGGTTCCACTTCCTGTTGGAGGAGGTTCTACTTCCTGTTGGAGGAGGTTCCACTTCCTGTTGGAGGAGGTTCTACTTCCTGTTGGAGGAGGTTCCACTTCCTGTTGGAGGAGTTTCCACTTCTTGTTGGAGGAGGTTCTATTTCCTGTAGGAGGAGGTTCCACTTCCTGTTGGAGGAGGTTCCACTTCCTGTTGGAGGAGGTTCTACTTCCTGTTGGAGGAGGTTCCACTTCCTGTTGGAGGAGGTTCCACTTCCTGTTGGAGGAGGTTCTACTTCCTGTTGGAGGAGGTTCTACTTCCTGTTGGAGGAGGTTCCACTTCCTGTTGGAGGAGGTTCTACTTCCTGTTGGAGGAGGTTCCACTTCCTGTTGGAGGAGGTTCCACTTCCTGTTGGAGGAGGTTCTACTTCCTGTTGGAGGAGGTTCCACTTCCTGTTGGAGGAGGTTCTACTTCCTGTTGGAGGAGGTTCCACTTCCTGTTGGAGGAGGTTCCACTTCCTGTTGGAGGAGGTTCTACTTCCTGTTGGAGGAGGTTCCACTTCCTGTTGGAGGAGGTTCGACTTCCTGTTGGAGGAGGTTCGACTTCCTGTTGGAGGATGTTCCACTTCCTGTTGGAGGATGTTCCACTTCCTGTTGGAGGAGGTTCCACTTCCTGTTGGAGGAGGTTCCACTTCCTGTTGGAGGAGGTTCCACTTCCTGATGGAGGTTCTACTTCCTGTTGGAGGAGGTTCCACTTCCTGTTGGAGGAGGTTCCACTTCCTGTTGGAGGAGGTTCCACTTCCTGTTGGAGCTTAGAGGACCAACAGCAGCTATTTCTGATGACGAGGAGACAAACGCTGATTGTTTATGACAAACCGTTGATCCGGGCAGAAAACCATTTTTAGCTCCTGTGTCCTCCTCCTCTTCCTCAGCCAGCGGTGATGAAGGAGCTCAAACATGTCAGGGATTTTTACACGTTGGCTCAGATCCGCCTGCAGGGCCCGGTTCTGCTGCGGCGCTGCTCCACATCCTGTTTAGGTGAGAGTTGGAGTGAAAACTGGGTCAGCAGCAGAACCAGTAAAACTCAGAGTTTCTCTATGTTTCTGCTGAGAAGATACCAGAAGGTTCTTCCGAGGTTCTGGTTCTGTTGGACCTGAAGTTGGACTTTTAGACTGTGAGGAACCAAATAAGCTTTTTCACATCATTTTCTCACAAAGTAGCGAAGAACCATGAAGCCGAAGCTAAACGATGCGGGTTTGGAAACCTTCACAAGCTAACAGCGGAGGAGGGCGCTAGCTATGAAGCTAGCTGCGCTAACCCTGAAGCGGTGTAGCGCTGATGCTAAAGCGCTACACAGAAGCTAATGCTAAAGTACTATACCAACACAGTAATTACCAGAAGAGAATGTTAAATCACTATAGTACAATTATATTTAGCAGAAGCTAAATTATCCATCCATCCTCTTTGTCCCTCAGTGGGTCAGGAGGAGCTGCTGCCTCTCCACTGGCGTACCGGGCGAGAGGCGGGGTCACCTGGACAGGTCACCTGGACAGGTCGCCAGTCTGTCGCAGGGCAACACAGAGACACACACACACACACACCTAGGGACAATTTGTAGAGGCCAATGAACCTGACAGTCATGTTGTTGGACTGTGGGAGGAAACCGGAGTACCTGGAGAAAACCCACCATGCAGGGAGAACATGGAGACTCCATGCAGAAAGACCGGGAATCGAACCCAGAACCTTCTTGCTGCAAGGCAGCAGCTCTACCAACTGCACCACTGCGCAGCTCGAAGCTAAATTATATTATTATGCCAAATTAAAGCATGTTGATACCCACCAGCTGAGACATGAGGATCTTTTCAAAACCATTCATAGTGTCAGTTTTTGCTTCAAACCCTGGTTGTTTATTCATGTAAGTGTTTAATGTTTAGCCCATCCGTTGGTTTGTTTATTGGTTTAATGTTTTCTATGAGACGGGACCAACACACTCTGACATGTACTAGCATACGTAAGAGTTTATAGGGCCACAGGAAAAAAACGTTCTGACTTTAATCTCAGTTTTAGTTTTTATCCAGTGGCACTAATCTTCCTCCATATGTGTGTCACAGAGAACACGGCTGCGGTTAAACTCACTCCAAAGAGAAACATTAACCTCTTCTTCTTTATGCTGGTTTCCAACGAAGCGCCATAAAAATGATGCGCATTACTGCCATCTACTGGAGTGGAGTGTGGACGGAACGCCACCCAAAAAAATTATATCCTGTTTCTCAATTTCGTTTTCTTAAGGTATTTCAATAAAAAACAAAAATATTCAGGAGTAGAAATTTTGTCCAAAATATTTGTATATTTAACTGCAATTTATTGTCTTGTAATCTACAGAACAACATGTTTGCCTCCAGCAGGTGGCGGTAATGTATACTAACGTTTCTGGCCAAACGCTAATGAAGAAGAAGAAGAAGAAGAAGAAGAAGAAGAAGAAGAAGAAGAAGAAGAAGAAGAAGAAGAAGAAGAAGAAGAAAAGTCTTAGAATTCTTAACTTTTTCTCACCAAACTTTCAGCACAGATTTAGAAAGTTATTAAGCTAAAAGTTTACAAAACAGCCTAGAAAATTAACTCTTTAGAATTTATTTGGAAAAATTAAGTTAGAGGAAGCAAAATTAGCCGAACGTTTTGAAAGTTTGCAAAATGCTAAAGGAAACATTAGATAAACTTCTAGGAGAGAACACGCCTTTTCACATCGCTGCCTCTACTCTGACACCCCTAAATAAACAGAAGCAGCTGGAAAATCAGCAAAGCAACAGAAAAGTTCCTGGTTTCACATGAGGCTCCTGATCAGGAGCGCAGAGAAAGTCCGGCTGGCTGAGCTGCTGCTGAGTGGGCGGATGGAGAGGAGGAGGAAGATCCTTCACCCCAGGGACACCTCTGAGGAAGAGGAGGAGGCCACGTCTTCCTCAGCCTTCCTGTGAGATGGTGTTGGATCACACATGTATCATTAGGCATCATTAAGCTCAAATTATACAGAGGAGCAGAAAGACAGATGCTGCTGTTGGCACATTATTTTACTCTGCCACCCCCCACAGCCTGAGGAGGAAGAGGAGGAAGAGGAGGGGGAGGGGGGGGGGCGTCTAATACATGTGTGATTAAAGGAAGAGCTTCATTTCATCGCTGTTGACATTGCAGATGAATGTGAAGCTGAGCGACGAAATATTAGAAATATCAGAATCTGGAGCAGCGAGGAGCAGACAGGAGGAGTGGATCAGTCACAGGGAGTCCTCCTCTTCCTCCTCCTCTTCCTCCTCCTCCTCTTCCTCCTCCTCCTCCTGCTCGCTGCTCGTCTCTCCACCTGTTAGTGCAGACCCTCCGTCTTGCTGGTGCAGGAATCTCCTCCACTCCCACAATCAAAGGTAAGCAGCTCCTCTCCGCTCTTTGGGATTTAACTTCTCTGAACATTGTCGGCTTTTTCTGTTCAGCTTTAGAAAGTGACACATGCAGGAGCTGCAGGACTTTCCTCACTGTTTCACTGCAGGAGCTGAGATGCGTTCAGTGTCAGCGCTGCATGGGAACAAAAGAGCTGCTGGGTTTATATAACTTCATCTGCTTCAAAGGGAAAACGCAGATCAGTTTACATAAAACTGAGCTGATGCATTCAATGAAAACAGGATTCCAGGAAAATTCCTGAATTTGTTAAGTGGAGGTTGTGAACAGTGAGGAGAAACCTCTCCGTCGGCGTGTTGTATCTGCTGTAATATTTAGTTTGAACTGTGAAATGTGTTGCATATGGCTGGCTGCTCTAGTATTTCCTCCATCCAGAAAATGAAAAATGCTCCAGCGTCAGGACGAGGCTCAAAGTTTCCTTTCCAACGTCTCAGTTCCAGCTCTGGCTGGCGCTCTGCAGGAACTAAAACACAAAATCTGCTGGAAGCTGCAAAGCGCCACCTACAGGCCCAGAGGGCAACAGCTGAGACCTTTCCACGTTTTAATCATTGAAGCCTCTGATTTACCAGCAACATGCACCGAGAAACGCCTTCCTCCGTGCAGATAGGGGGCGATAGAGCAGATATTACGGCACGTTTAGGAAGAACAACCAGCATGGCTAAAGCAGTGCTAGGCTAACGGCTCCACTGTTGTTGACAGTTTACCAGAGACTCAGTCTGGATTATCATGGCAACACTTTTTTATAGTTAGCGTCCAGCGCTGGCCTGGCTATCGCCTTCCTGCTCTGTTCCACTAGATTCTCATTTCCCTTCACAGACAATTTGGGCTTTCTGCCATCCACTCTGATTGTCTGGTAGATTTTCTGCCAGGCCAACCGAGCAGAAGGAGAAGTTATTAACAATAACGTTATTTTTTCTGCTGCTTTGGGATCATAGTCAGCAGGAAGTGAGGGATGCCATTCAGGCCGCTTAGGCCACGCCCCCAAATATTAATATTAACGTCTGAGCCGCCTTGTTCAGATCGGCAGGTAATCTCCCGTTAGCTTCATAACGTTGAGCTGGAGCGTTATGTACATAACGCTAGCGACGTAAATTTAAACACAGGCCACGCCTCCAGGAGGTAATGGACCTCACCAAGCTCCGCCCAGAAACACCCTCTAAAACCCCACATGGCTGCATGTCTCACAAACAAAGCCTCGCGGTTCTTAGCTTCTATGTAAACATGGCGTCTTTCACTCCGACTGACTCTGCAGAATATTTCTGAGTCGATTAGTTTAGCATTTCTGCCGGATTTTCACAAAATATCAGCCACGACAAGGGAACCAACAAGTTCATGTCATCTTTTCTGGACGACATCAAGATGTTTTAGCCACACGATGCCTCTAACATTGTGGCGTTGCAGCTAAATGCTACCAGTCGATGAGGAAAACAGCAGATCCTCAGACCCTCAGCATAAATATAGACAAGATCACTGATGGCTGTTGTTCTTGGAAGGCTGGGTGAGTCGGGCATTCATGGTTTAGAGGGTTTGAATGTGCCTAGGACTGATACACGGTACTCGGTGCTAGCGTGGCTAACACGATTACAGTTTAGTAAAAGCTAGCGTGGCTAACACGATTACAGTTTAGTAAAAGCTAGCGTGGCTAACACGATTACAGTTTAGTAAAAGTTAGCGTGGCTAACATGATTACAGTTTAGTAAAAACTAGCGTGGCTAACACGATTACAGTTTAGTAAAAGCTAGCGTGGCTAACACGATTACAGTTTAGTAAAAGTTAGCGTGGCTAACATGATTACAGTTTAGTAAAAACTAGCGTGGCTAACACGATTACAGTTTAGTAAAAGCTAGCGTGGCTAACACGATTACAGTTTAGTAAAAGCTAGCGTGGCTAACATGATTATAGTTTAGTAAAAGCTAGCGTGGCTAACACGATTATAGTTTAGTAAAAGCTAACGTGGCTAACACGATTATAGTTTAGTAAAAGCTAGCGTGGCTAACACGATTACAGTTTAGTAAAAGCTAGCGTGGCTAACATGATTACAGTTTAGTAAAAACTAGCGTGGCTAACACGATTACAGTTTAGTAAAAAGCCTTTTCAGGTAAAATAAAATCTTTAATGTATGTCAGATTCGGTACATATTGCATATTGATCTGTTCAGCTATCGTAAGGCTGTAACTGACAGGCTTCAGGATGTAGAAGTTGTATCGGTACTGCCATTATGCTGTACTTGGCTAAAAGGTTTTCATAATGGATGTTTTTATTATTGACTATTTTTTTCATTCACTAAACACAAAGAAAGCAAAGCAATAATACTTACGCCAGCAGACACTTTGTTCTTATTGATCCTACGACGGTTGAGCAGCTAATGCGTCGTGCACAAGCTTTGATCCAAGCAAGACTTTCCGTTTCAGATTTTGGAAATCTGTGAATTTTAGTTCCACAAACACGATCAGGATACCTGACATCACCTGTACAGATTCCCACTGACGGTGGAGAACCATTCGAGTTCTGACGCAAAAACTTTCTGCCTGTCTGCTAGTCCACGATGTACATTAGCATGTTTACTACTGTAGCTTGTGTTTGTGAGCCGGTCAGGCATGTGGTAGCTGTGCTGTGAGGTAAAATGGCCATTAGCCAATGAAACGCGGCCCTGTGGTAAGGTCCATGGTTTCTGCTTAACTGAGGGTCCAGAGCGCAGCAAAGCGTAGAATCAGATGTTTACGCCTTCTGATTGGACGATATTCACGTCTGACATTTGACCTTTCTTTGTTAAAATGTGACTAGTTTGTGCATCTCATGTATTTCAGTGATTCTTGAGAATAGGGACAAAACGGGTCCTATGGATAAAGCACAAAATTCGAATAAAATATACACAAAATATAATTTTTTCAAATATCTGACTAACCTGGGTCATGTGATCACAACAATGTATGTTTTCCAGGTATTTGCTGAATATTATTTTATTTTAAACATTGTAGTCGGTGGATGATGCCTGTAAAATCCCTCGTCCAGGAGCAGAACTCAATACATTATAATAGTTTAAAACAATTAAAGAAATACTAAAATTACATATTATTACCATTAACTATAAGTAGCCATATAAATAATTATAAAAGTATCAATAAATTGAATTAAAAATCATTTTTATATATTTTCCAACTCCATTGAAATGTGTCCCTAGTTTTTGTCAACACCGTCATAAATGAAAAGAATGTAAAAATAAATCAGGCATTATTGGGGGCACCAGAACTTCTGAGGACCCCATGACCACTTCCTGTTTCTTCCTTTGGTAACAGGGCTAGTTAGCTCCGGTTAGCTTAAGTTATTTAGTTTTTTCTTCTTTTCATTCCTAAGTTGTTCATCACAACCATGACGTGTCAACACCATAACTGACTATTTACTAAACTTTGATGAAGTTTGTGAAATAAAAGCTTAATTTTGGTAAAATGTAAAGATTTCATGGACCTGATGAGCTACAACATGGCCTCCTTCAGAATAACATCATATAAACGGAGGTAGCTTAGCTTTTCGTCAACTCAGAGTTTTTCTGACTCTTTCAGTGAAATTGTTGTCAAATCTCACTTAAATGTGCAATTAATTCATTTTAATGTATTTTACATAAATTGCATTACTTCACATGTACCAAGTTTTTCATTTTACTCACCAGTTTGTCACCTTCAGCTCTGGGCCAACTCCATCAGATGGACTTTTTGTTTTAAATAATATTTATTTTGTTTCTTGAGAAGCATTTTGTCTGTAAAATGAGTAAAATATCACAAACAGGGTCATTAAAAATCATTTTATATTTATTTTGTCAGATGGTGATGACAGCGTTCTGGGTCAGGTCCATTAAAAATGTAATTTTAAAAAAATGTTGCAGCTGGGAGCCCGTAGCTTAGCATCTTTACATTTCCAAACATTATTTGTCATATTTGCAAACATCAAGTTGAGAAATAACAACAAATTATGTTAAAATTAAAACCCGTTTGGTCCTTATTCTGAAGAATCAGTGGTTTATTTAGTTCCTGCAGCTCCTGGAGATCTGCGGCGCTTCAGATCCGTTCCTGAAACTCTGGAGGAGAAACTTCTGGATCCTCAGCAGATTTACAGCAGGACGGCTGTGGTGCGTTCAGGAACATCTGGGCTGAACGTCTGACCTGGATCAGCTTTTTCCCTCCATGATGTCAATCAGCTGCATTTCTGCTGCTGCTCCCATACATCGGGGCTCCTCCTCCGCAGTGGATCAGCTTCCAGCAGCCGTGTTGCTGCGCAGCGGCTGGTTGGACTGAATGTGGGAGGATCTGAATCCCAAACAGACGCAGGCAGGAAATTTTCAGTAAATCCTCTTTTCTCCAGCAGCAGCGAGTCGAATCGGTCTGTGGGCAGATGGCCTCGCTGCGGCAGAAACATCTACCTTCACAGCGAAGCTTTGCTCCCTCAGCCTCACTGAGCAGAAAGAGGCTGAATGTGAAGCTTTCAGTCTGAATTAGGTCGTTATTCATCGTCTGTCCACAGCATCGATGAATCTATTGATCTACTGCTGGTCGGGTGGTTGGGCCCTGAACGCATCGCGGCCGGTTGAGGAAGAACAGACTCAGAACCAGCAGCTACCAGAACGTCTTCTACACGGTCTGGGTCAGACGGGCTTTGGGTTCTTTTGGGTCAGCAGTGGTTCTGGTCGAGGTTGGAGTCATGGTTCCACTGGTTCCACTGGGTCTACAGGTTCCACTGGTTCCACTGGGTCTACAGGTTCCACTGGTTCCACTGGTTCCACTGGTTCTACTGGTTCCACTGGTTCTACTGGTTCTACTGGTTCTACTGGTTCCACTGGGTCTACAGGTTCCACTGGTTCTACTGGTTCTACTGGTTCTACTGGTTCCACTGGTTCCACTGGGTCTACAGGTTCCACTGGTTCCACTGGTTCCACTGGTTCTACTGGTTCCACTGGTTCCACTGGTTCTACAGGTTCCACAGGTTCCACTGGGTCTACAGGTTCCACTGGTTCCACTGGTTCTACTGGTTCCACTGGTTCTACTGGTTCCACTGGTTCTACTGGTTCCACAGGTTCCACTGGTTCCACTGGGTCTACAGGTTCCACTGGTTCTACTAGTTCCACTGGTTCCACTGGTTCTACTGGTTCCACAGGTTCCACTGGTTCCACTGGGTCTACAGGTTCTACTGGTTCCACTGGTTCTACAGGTTCTACTGGTTCCACTGGTTCTACTAGTTCCACTGGTTCCACTGGTTCCACTGGGTCTACAGGTTCCACTGGTTCTACTGGTTCCACTGGTTCTACAGGTTCTACTGGTTCCACTGGTTCTACTAGTTCCACTGGTTCCACTGGTTCTACAGGTTCTACTGGTTCCACTGGTTCTACTAGTTCCACAGGTTCTACTGGTTCCACAGGTTCCACTGGTTCCACTGGGTCTACAGGTTCCACTGGTTCCACTGGGTCTACTGGTTCTACTGGTTCCACTGGTTCCACTGGTTCTACTGGTTCCACTGGTTCCACTGGTTCTACAGGTTCCACTGGTTCTACTGGTTCCACTGGTTCTACAGGTTCTACTGGTTCCACAGGTTCCACTGGTTCCACTGGGTCTACAGGTTCCACTGGTTCCACTGGGTCTACTGGTTCTACTGGTTCCACTGGTTCCACTGGGTCTACAGGTTCCACTGGTTCTACTGGTTCCACTGGTTCTACAGGTTCCACTAGTTCTACTGGTTCCACTGGGTCTACAGGTTCCACTGGTTCCACTGGGTCTACTGGTTCTACTGGTTCCACTGGTTCCACTGGGTCTACAGGTTCCACTGGTTCTACTGGTTCCACTGGTTCTACAGGTTCTACTGGTTCCACAGGTTCCACTGGTTCCACTGGGTCTACAGGTTCCACTGGTTCCACTGGGTCTACTGGTTCTACTGGTTCCACTGGTTCCACTGGTTCTACTGGTTCCACTGGTTCTACAGGTTCCACTGGTTCCACTGGGTCTACAGGTTCCACTGGTTCTACTGGTTCCACTGGTTCCACTGGTTCTACTGGTTCTACTGGTTCCACAGGTTCCACTGGTTCCACTGGGTCTACAGGTTCCACTGGTTCTACTGGTTCCACTGGTTCTACTGGTTCCACTGGTTCCACTGGGTCTACAGGTTCCACTGGTTCCACTGGGTCTACAGGTTCCACTGGTTCTACTGGTTCCACTGGTTCCACTGGTTCTACTGGTTCCACTGGTTCCACTGGTTCTACAGGTTCCACAGGTTCCACTGGTTCTACAGGTTCCACAGGTTCCACTGGTTCTACTGGTTCCACTGGTTCCACTGGTTCTACTGGTTCCACTGGTTCCACTGGTTCTACTGGTTCCACTGGTTCTACTGGTTCCACTGGTTCCACTGGTTCTACTGGTTCCACTGGTTCCACTGGTTCTACTGGTTCCACTGGGTCTACAGGTTCCACTGGTTCCACTGGTTCCACTGGTTCTACTGGTTCCACTGGTTCCACTGGTTCCACTGGTTCTACTGGTTCCACTGGGTCTACAGGTTCCACTGGTTCCACTGGTTCCACTGGTTCTACTGGTTCCACTGGTTCCACTGGGTCTACAGGTTCCACTGGTTCTACTGGTTCCACTGGTTCTACAGGTTCCACTGGTTCCACTGGTTCTACTGCTTCCACTGGTTCTACTGGTTCTACTGGTTCCACTGGTTCTACTGGTTCCACTGGTTCCACTGGGTCTACAGGTTCCACTGGGTCTACAGGTTCCACTGGTTCCACTGGTTCTACTGGTTCCACTGGGTCTACAGGTTCCACTGGGTCTACAGGTTCCACTGGTTCCACTGGTTCTACTGGTTCCACTGGGTCTACAGGTTCCACTGGTTCCACTGGTTCCACTGGTTCTACTGGTTCCACTGGTTCCACTGGGTCTACAGGTTCCACTGGTTCTACTGGTTCCACTGGTTCTACTGGTTCCACAGGTTCCACTGGGTCTACAGGTTCCACTGGTTCCACTGGTTCCACTGGTTCTACAGGTTCTACAGGTTCTACAGGTTCTACTGGTTCCACTGGGTCTACAGGTTCCACTGGTTCCACTGGTTCTACTGGTTCCACTGGGTCTACAGGTTCCACTGGTTCCACTGGTTCTACTGGTTCTACTGGAGTCCAAAGCCTTAGAAATGGACCCGACAAAACTGAACATTAGTTTGCTAACAGTAGATTGTAAAGCTTAGCTGTCTCTCCATCCTGTCCCCCGTCCCCTGTCCATCCCGTCCCCTCTCCATCCTGTCCATCCCGTCCCCTGTCCATCCCGTCCCCTGTCCATCCCATCCCCTGTGCATCCTGTCCCCCATCCCCTGTCCATCCTGTCCCCCGTCCCCTGTCCCCCAGACTCCATGACGGTGCAGAGAGGAAAGAAGCTCAGCGTGTCCATCCAGGAACACATGGCCATAGACGTCTGTCCTGGTCCCATCAGGCCCATCCGGCAGATCTCTGCCTACTTCCCCCGCCTGTCCCCCACCTCCCCCACCCCTCCGTCCCCGGTGGCCCTCAGCCCCCCCGCTGCGGCGGCGCCGGAGGGCGGGGCCAACCTGCTGTCGCCGCTGCGGGCCCAGTGGGGGCGAGGCGGGTCGTCGTCCCAGAACAGCAGCGTGGAAACGTCGGTGGACATCAACAGCGAGGACAGCGACGACAGCAGTGAGCCGCCGCCTGCTGGTCTGTGAATGCATGAAACGCTGTAGCAGTCAGTGTTCACACGTCTCCATGTGGCTCCTGCACGGCGCGTTCAGGAACGCCTCGTCAGTCTTCACGCATTAGACCAGCAGCCGTCCTGCCGACGGCCGTTTGTGTGAAACCTCAGGATGAGCCAGGCGGCGGCGAGTTGATGTGTCTGTAATGCCCCTCTTGGCTCCGCCCACTTTGGTGGATATGATCCAGCCCAACCTGCACATCATTATGACCACCTCATGCTGCGTTTCATCAACATTACAGGAAAATTTCAAAGCGTTAGTTGGTTTTGTCTTTTCCAGGAAGGAGTTAAAGACGGAAACGTCAGCCGAGCTCCGTGCCTTACCAGAGGCTCCATTTTTAGAGCTGTGAGCTACATGCTAGCTGGCATGTTGCTAACATGCTAGCTGGCATGTTGCTAACATGCTAGCTGGCATGTTGCTAACATGCTAGCTGGCATGTTGCTAACATGCTAGCTGGCATGTTGCTAACATGCTAGCTAGCAACTCCCACTTCCTGTTTATTAGAGCCATAAACATCAGATCAGCTAGTGCTGGTTTTTAAAATCTCTCTTGTGGTTTAATGAAATAACGTCGTTAGCTAAATAGATCTGCAGGATCCCAGCGGATCAGACGGAGCTTCATCAGGAACAGGATTCCGACTCAGATCAACGAGACGTTTCCAGCCTGCCTGGGCTTTGACTAGGCCGCCGTTCAGGCTGATTGTTTTAACGAGCAGCTGAGAGCCGGAGCTTTGATCACACATCGAACAGACATCCTCACTAAACATGTTTATCGCCTCATGGGTTCAGAAGGTAACATAGTGATGGATGTTCCATGAGGTGCTCCTGATGCTGCGTTCAGGTGCTGCTGGATGTTTCTGGGTTGCTGCTGTTGCTCTGTTATCTTCCTCATCCTCCTCTTCCTCTCGGTCTCCTCAGCCGCTCTGGGAACGCTGGAGTTCGAGCTGCGCTACGACGCGAGCTGCAGCGAGCTGCACTGCACCGTGCTGCGGGCCAAGGTGAGGAACGGCGCCGCCGCCTGAACTCCACCACCTGCTCCACCACCTGAACTCACCACCTGCTCCACCTCCTGACTCACCACCTGACTCACCACCTGCTCCACCACCTGACTCACCACCTGCTCCACCACCTGACTCACCACCTGCTCCACCACCTGACTCACCTCCTGCTCCACCTCCTGACTCACCACCTGACTCACCACCTGACTCACCACCTGCTCCACCACCTGACTCACCACCTGAACTCACCACCTGACTCACCACCTGACTCACCTCCTGCTCCACCTCCTGACTCACCACCTGACTCACCACCTGCTCCACCTCCTGACTCACCACCTGAACTCACCACCTGCTCCACCTCCTGACTCACCACCTGAACTCACCTCCTGCTCCACCTCCTGACTCACCACCTGACTCACCACCTGACTCACCACCTGACTCACCTCCTGCTCCACCTCCTGACTCACCACCTGACTCACCACCTGCTCCACCTCCTGACTCACCACCTGAACTCACCACCTGCTCCACCTCCTGACTCACCACCTGACTCACCTCCTGCTCCACCTCCTGACTCACCACCTGAACTCACCACCTGCTCCACCTCCTGACTCACCACCTGACTCACCTCCTGCTCCACCTCCTGCTCCACCTCCTGACTCACCACCTGACTCACCACCTGCTCCACCACCTGACTCACCACCTGAACTCACCACCTGCTCCACCACCTGACTCACCTCCTGCTCCACCTCCTGACTCACCACCTGACTCACCACCTGCTCCACCACCTGACTCACCACCTGAACTCACCACCTGACTCACCACCTGACTCACCTCCTGCTCCACCTCCTGACTCACCACCTGACTCACCACCTGCTCCACCTCCTGACTCACCACCTGAACTCACCACCTGCTCCACCTCCTGACTCACCACCTGAACTCACCTCCTGCTCCACCTCCTGACTCACCACCTGACTCACCACCTGACTCACCACCTGACTCACCTCCTGCTCCACCTCCTGACTCACCACCTGAACTCACCACCTGCTCCACCTCCTGACTCACCACCTGACTCACCTCCTGCTCCACCTCCTGCTCCACCTCCTGACTCACCACCTGACTCACCACCTGCTCCACCACCTGACTCACCACCTGAACTCACCACCTGCTCCACCACCTGACTCACCTCCTGCTCCACCTCCTGACTCACCACCTGACTCACCACCTGACTCACCACCTGACTCACCACCTGCTCCACCACCTGACTCACCACCTGACTCACCACCTGACTCACCACCTGCTCCACCACCTGACTCACCACCTGCTCCACCTCCTGACTCACCACCTGCTCCACCTCCTGACTCACCACCTGACTCACCACCTGACTCACCTCCTGCTCCACCTCCTGACTCACCACCTGAACTCACCACCTGACTCACCACCTGACTCACCTCCTGCTCCACCTCCTGCTCCACCACCTGACTCACCTCCTGCTCCACCTCCTGACTCACCTCCTGACTCACCACCTGACTCACCACCTGACTCACCTCCTGCTCCACCTCCTGCTCCACCACCTGACCCACCACCTGACTCACCTCCTGACTCACCACCTGACTCACCTCCTGACCCACCACCTGACTCACCACCTGCTCCACCTCCTGCTCCACCTCCTGACCCACCACCTGAACTCACCTCCTGACTCACCACCTGACTCACCACCTGCTCCACCACCTGACCCACCACCTGACTCACCTCCTGACTCACCACCTGAACTCACCTCCTGACTCACCACCTGCTCCACCTCCTGACCCACCTCCTGACTCACCTCCTGACTCACCACCTGCTCCACCACCTGACCCACCACCTGACTCACCACCTGCTCCACATCCTGACTCACCACCTGACTCACCTCCTGACTCACCTCCTGACTCACCACCTGCTCCACCTCCTGACTCACCACCTGACTCACCACCTGACTCACCACCTGACTCACCACCTGCTCCACCACCTGACTCACCACCTGACTCACCACCTGCTCCACCTCCTGACTCACCACCTGCTCCACCTCCTGACTCACCACCTGACTCACCACCTGACTCACCACCTGACTCACCACCTGACTCACCACCTGACTCACCACCTGCTCCACCACCTGACTCACCACCTGACTCACCACCTGCCCCACCACCTGACTCACCACCTGCCCCACCACCTGAACTCACCACCTGACCCACCACCTGACTCACCACCTGCTCCACCACCTGACTCACCTCCTGACTCACCACCTGCTCCACCTCCTGACTCACCACCTGACTCACCACCTGCTCCACCACCTGACTCACCACCTGACTCACCACCTGCTCCACCTCCTGCTCCACCTCCTGACTCACCACCTGCTCCACCTCCTGACTCACCACCTGACTCACCACCTGCTCCACCTCCTGACTCACCACCTGACTCACCTCCTGACTCACCACCTGACTCACCACCTGCTCCACCTCCTGCTCCACCTCCTGACTCACCTCCTGACTCACCACCTGACTCACCACCTGCTCCACCTCCTGACTCACCTCCTGACTCACCACCTGACTCACCTCCTGCTCCACCTCCTGACTCACCTCCTGACTCACCACCTGACTCACCACCTGACTCACCACCTGCTCCACCACCTGCTCCACCTCCTGACTCACCTCCTGACTCACCACCTGACTCACCTCCTGCTCCACCTCCTGACTCACCTCCTGACTCACCACCTGACTCACCACCTGACTCACCACCTGCTCCACCACCTGCTCCACCTCCTGACTCACCACCTGACTCACCACCTGCTCCACCTCCTGACTCACCACCTGACTCACCACCTGCTCCACCACCTGACTCACCACCTGCTCCACCTCCTGACTCACCACCTGACTCACCTCCTGACTCACCACCTGCTCCACCACCTGCTCCACCACCTGACTCACCACCTGACTCACCTCCTGCTCCACCACCTGACTCACCTCCTGCTCCACCGCCTGACTCACCACCTGACTCACCTCCTGACTCACCACCTGCTCCACCTCCTGCTCCACCTCCTGACTCACCACCTGCTCCACCTCCTGCTCCACCTCCTGACTCACCACCTGACTCACCTCCTGACTCACCACCTGCTCCACCTCCTGCTCCACCTCCTGACTCACCTCCTGCTCCACCTCCTGACTCACCACCTGACTCACCACCTGACTCACCACCTGCTCCACCTCCTGACTCACCACCTGACTCACCACCTGCTCCACCTCCTGACTCACCTCCTGACTCACCACCTGACTCACCTCCTGACTCACCACCTGACTCACCACCTGCTCCACCTCCTGCTCCACCTCCTGACTCACCACCTGCTCCACCTCCTGACTCACCTCCTGACTCACCACCTGACTCACCTCCTGCTCCACCTCCTGACTCACCTCCTGACTCACCACCTGACTCACCACCTGACTCACCACCTGCTCCACCACCTGCTCCACCTCCTGACTCACCTCCTGACTCACCACCTGACTCACCACCTGCTCCACCTCCTGCTCCACCTCCTGACTCACCACCTGACTCACCACCTGCTCCACCTCCTGACTCACCTCCTGACTCACCTCCTGCTCCACCTCCTGACTCACCTCCTGACTCACCACCTGACTCACCACCTGACTCACCACCTGCTCCACCTCCTGACTCACCTCCTGACTCACCACCTGACTCACCTCCTGCTCCACCTCCTGACTCACCTCCTGACTCACCACCTGACTCACCACCTGACTCACCTCCTGCTCCACCTCCTGACTCACCTCCTGACTCACCACCTGACTCACCACCTGACTCACCACCTGCTCCACCACCTGCTCCACCTCCTGACTCACCACCTGACTCACCACCTGCTCCACCTCCTGACTCACCACCTGACTCACCACCTGCTCCACCTCCTGACTCACCACCTGACTCACCACCTGACTCACCACCTGCTCCACCTCCTGACTCACCACCTGACTCACCACCTGACTCACCACCTGCTCCACCTCCTGACTCACCACCTGACTCACCACCTGCTCCACCACCTGACTCACCTCCTGACTCACCACCTGCTCCACCACCTGCTCCACCTCCTGACTCACCACCTGCTCCACCTCCTGACTCACCACCTGACTCACCACCTGACTCACCACCTGCTCCACCACCTGCTCCACCACCTGACTCACCACCTGCTCCACCACCTGACTCACCTCCTGACTCACCACCTGCTCCACCTCCTGACTCACCACCTGCTCCACCACCTGCTCCACCTCCTGACTCACCACCTGCTCCACCTCCTGACTCACCACCTGACTCACCACCTGCTCCACCTCCTGACTCACCACCTGACTCACCACCTGCTCCACCACCTGACTCACCACCTGCTCCACCACCTGACTCACCACCTGCTCCACCTCCTGACTCACCACCTGACTCACCTCCTGCTCCACCTCCTGACTCACCTCCTGACTCACCTCCTGCTCCACCTCCTGACTCACCTCCTGACTCACCACCTGACTCACCACCTGCTCCACCTCCTGACTCACCACCTGACTCACCACCTGACTCACCACCTGCTCCACCACCTGACTCACCACCTGCTCCACCACCTGACTCACCACCTGACTCACCACCTGACTCACCACCTGCTCCACCACCTGACTCACCACCTGCTCCACCTCCTGACTCACCACCTGCTCCACCTCCTGACTCACCACCTGACTCACCACCTGACTCACCACCTGCTCCACCACCTGACTCACCACCTGCTCCACCTCCTGACTCACCACCTGCTCCACATCCTGACTCACCTCCTGACTCACCACCTGACTCACCACCTGCTCCACATCCTGACTCACCACCTGACTCACCACCTGACTCACCACCTGCTCCACCACCTGACTCACCACCTGACTCACCACCTGCTCCACCTCCTGACTCACCACCTGCTCCACCTCCTGACTCACCACCTGACTCACCACCTGACTCACCACCTGCTCCACCACCTGACTCACCACCTGCTCCACCTCCTGACTCACCACCTGCTCCACATCCTGACTCACCTCCTGACTCACCACCTGACTCACCACCTGCTCCACATCCTGACTCACCACCTGACTCACCACCTGACTCACCACCTGACTCACCACCTGCTCCACCACCTGACTCACCACCTGCTCCACATCCTGACTCACCTCCTGACTCACCTCCTGACTCACCACCTGCTCCACCACCTGACCCACCACCTGACTCACCACCTGCTCCACATCCTGACTCACCACCTGACTCACCTCCTGACTCACCTCCTGACTCACCACCTGCTCCACCTCCTGACTCACCACCTGACTCACCACCTGACTCACCACCTGACTCACCACCTGCTCCACCACCTGACTCACCACCTGACTCACCACCTGCTCCACCTCCTGACTCACCACCTGCTCCACCTCCTGACTCACCACCTGACTCACCACCTGACTCACCACCTGACTCACCACCTGACTCACCACCTGACTCACCACCTGCTCCACCACCTGACTCACCACCTGACTCACCACCTGCTCCACCTCCTGACTCACCACCTGCTCCACCTCCTGACTCACCACCTGACTCACCACCTGACTCACCACCTGACTCACCACCTGACTCACCACCTGACTCACCACCTGCTCCACCACCTGACTCACCACCTGACTCACCACCTGCTCCACCTCCTGACTCACCACCTGCTCCACCTCCTGACTCACCACCTGACTCACCACCTGACTCACCACCTGACTCACCACCTGCTCCACCACCTGACTCACCACCTGCTCCACCTCCTGACTCACCTCCTGACTCACCACCTGCTCCACCTCCTGACTCACCACCTGACTCACCACCTGACTCACCACCTGCTCCACCACCTGACTCACCACCTGCTCCACATCCTGACTCACCTCCTGACTCACCTCCTGACTCACCACCTGACTCACCACCTGACTCACCTCCTGCTCCACCACCTGACTCACCACCTGCTCCACCTCCTGACTCACCACCAGGGGGCGTCTGAGTGAGACGGCTTCAGATCAAACACTGCTAAATTAAAAATGTCTCATAAAAAGGTCACACATTGAACAAAACCACGGAGCTCCATCGGTCCGTGGGGCAGTGGGCTCCGTGGGGCCATGGGCTCCATCGGTCTGTGGGCTCCGTCGGGCCGTGGGCTCCGTGGGGCCATGTACTCCATCAGTCTGTGTGCTCCGTCGGGCCGTGGGCTCCGTCGGGCTCAGTGGGCTCCGTCGGGCCGTGGGCTCCGTGGGGCCGTGGGCTCCGTCGGGCCGTGGGCTCAGTGGGTTCTGGGTGGAGTGGATCCATCTCTGTAAACTGACTCGGCTGATGTTGTTTCAGGGTCTGAAGCCCATGGACTTCAACGGTTTAGCTGATCCCTACGTCAAGCTTCACCTGCTGCCTGGAGCCAGCAAGGTGAGTCGCTCCCAGCATCACTAGTGGACTGTATGAAGATCACAGGTCAAAGGTCAAACCATCCTGCTCCACTTTGACTGATAGGAACCTGCTTTTTGCTCTACGCTGCTGCTGCTAGGGATCAGTGTGAGGCAGGGAAAGCTGGAGTCGCACTAACTATTAGCATGCTACTGGCTAACCTTTAGCACGCTACAGGCTAACGTTTAGCATGCTATTGGCTAACCATTAGCATGCTGCTGACTAACCATTAGCATGCTACTTACTAACCGTTAGCATGCTGCAAGCCAGGGGCCACCAGGAATCTTGGGCCCCTGACCAGCTGCTGTTCCAACGTTTTGAGTCAATCTGACCCATAAAAAGCGTCACAGTTTTAAAAGCTGCATCTGCCTTGATTTGTTTGGTTCAATGCTGATAATTAGCTCAATATTTACTATTTTACTGCTATATCAATATTTGCTGCTCATGAGTTTTACATCCAACAGTCCACATCCAGGATGCTAGTAGGTTGTTAATGTTTTCTATGAGTTTAGATACCGAAATGTCTCCGTGACAACAGTCTATAGCAATGAGCAACATACACATAAAACAGTCCAGACTTCTAAACATGCTAGTAGCTGCATTTTATTCAAGCTGCACTTTAATAAAATATGTTTCTCCATATTTGTTACAGCTGTCACCATGTAGCAGTTTGTTATGAGACAGATAATCTGAAAACAATCATCTCCTCCATCTGCTTCCTGAATTACTGGTTAAAGTGATGCACCGTTCTGACCAAAATAACCAATCAGAACCAGGAGGAGGGTCTTAGCGCTGTCAATCATCCTCATTCACTCACTGCTAAATGTGCTAATGGGGGAGAAACAACTTATCATTACAGGAAACCGTTTAACTGCCATCATTGGTAGCTATGCTAGCTAAACTGAGCATTCACAACAAGCTATGCTAGCTGCAGCATAGGGATGAGCAGCACCACATGAGATTGTGATTGACAGCACTATAACTCTCCTGCCTCTGGTTGTTTCCAGCACTGAGAGAAAGCAGAGGAAATAGATTTTTCACAGATTACCTCTCATATACTGTCACAACATAATGACAGTTTTAACAAAAATATTTATATAAAAGTTACTGCAGCTTTAATTTCCCTGAGGAGAGAACAGGTCAGGAGGGACGTGGGTTAGAGCTGCTGCTGACTGACTCACCTGTTAAGTGGTAAAAGGTACAAGTTATATATGAATATGCTGGTAATTTCTTTCCTTAAGTCATTAAATGTTAGTGAAAAGGAGGCAAACAGTAGTTTGTAGCTAAGCTAACTATGCTAAATGGTTGATAGTCACACAGTCTACTCACCTCTCTAGGAGAAAAACTGGGTTATAAATTAACACTTATTTGTCACTGTCTATTTTTTGAAAATCTGATTTTATAACTTTTCTAGGCAGCTTAGTAACAGCCAGTCGTTCTTGTCTTTCACTGACTGCAGCTGAAAACGTCACCGTGAAGCAGGAACGAACCATTTCATGCAGATCCAGGGGGGTTCAGGGCAAATGTAGATGTGTGATTTGGTCTGGGAGGGTAACATTTTATATTAACTGGTAAAAACTATTTTAGAAAACACAATATAATTAATTTTGTAATTGAGAGGGCGTTTAAAAAAAATTCTATGAACAAAAAAAACATATATAAAAGTGTGGAGGGCCCCCTGCTGGTCATGGAGTTGTCAGAACCTTTTCATCTATACGGCGCCCCTACTGCAAGCTAAACCTTAGTACACTGCAGGGTAACTGTTAGCATGCTGCCAGCTAACCTCTAGCACATTTCTCATGCTTTATAATTCTGCTGCTGGAGCTCAATTAGTTTGTCTCCATCTGAAGATGGAAGGTAAATAATTTCTGGATTTAAGACAGTTGTACTCCTCAGACTCAGTGGATCAGAACATGCAGGATATCCTGATGCTAGCTAGCTTGTTGCTAGCTTGATGCTAGCTTGTTGCTAGCTTGTTGCTAGCTTGATGCTGTCGCAAACAGTTTCTGACACAACGAATCAAACTAAAGAAGTGAGCAATAGCCTATGTGGACAAATAGCTGAAGACGACTTGTCCCGCCTGTCCCCGTGTCCCTTCTGTCTCTGTGTTTCAGGCCAACAAGCTGAAGACGAAGACGATCAGAAACAGCCTGAATCCCTCCTGGAATGAGACGCTGACCTACTGTGGGATCACAGAGGAGGATATGCACAGGAAGACGCTCAGGTGGAGAATTCAAACGGAGCTCGTTTTATTCATCTGATGGTCCAGAAGTGGTTCTTCCAGCGGGGTCACCATGGCAACCAGCATTTCCTGAGCAGCTCCCAACTGGGCCAGCAGGCTGGTGTGAACTGGTTTCTGTGGGCTGTACTGGTTTTCCTACTTCATCCCTCATTGGCTCCTTTCCTGTTTCTCTTCCTGGTTCTGAAGGTTCTGGTCCAGTTCTGACAATCAGAACCTGAGAATAATTTGGACCATTCAGCCTCAGAAACGATTCGTTTTTCCAAGTCCATGATAAATGTCTCAGTTTTAAACTAAATATTTAACTTTTAATATTAACTTGTTAATTTAATATTTAGTTTAAAACTGAGACATTTATATCTTAATGAGTAGTATTGGGAAAATATGTAATATTACCAACACTCATGTCTCCGTGTCTCCATGTCTGTCTGTCTCCGTGTCTCCATGTCTCTCTGTCTCCATGTCTGTCTCCGTGTCTCCATGTCTCCGTGTCTCCATGTCTCCGTGTCTCCATGTCTCTCTGTCTCCGTGTCTCCATGTCTCTCTGTCTCCATGTCTCCATGTCTCTCTGTCTCCGTGTCTCCATGTCTCTCTGTCTCCGTGTCTCTCTGTCTCCATGTCTCCATGTCTCTCTGTCTCCGTGTCTCCATGTCTCTCTGTCTCCGTGTCTCCATGTCTCTCTGTCTCCGTGTCTCCATGTCTCTCTGTCTCTCTGTCTCCGTGTCTCTCTGTCTTCGTGTCTCCATGTCTCTCTGTCTCCATGTCTCTCTGTCTCCGTGTCTCCATGTCCCTCTGTCTCCATGTCTCTCTGTCTCCGTGTCTCTCTGTCTTCGTGTCTCCATGTCTCTCTGTCTCCGTGTCTCTCTGTCTTCGTGTCTCCATGTCTCTCTGTCTCCATGTCTCTCTGTCTCCGTGTCTCCATGTCCCTCTGTCTCCATGTCTCTCTGTCTCCGTGTCTCCATGTCCCTCTGTCTCCATGTCTCTCTGTCTCCGTGTCTCTCTGTCTTCGTGTCTCCATGTCTCTCTGTCTCCGTGTCTCCATGTCTCTCTGTCTCCATGTCTCCGTGTCTCCATGTCCCTCTGTCTCCGTGTCCCAGGTTGACCGTCTGCGATGAGGACAAATTGACCCATAACGAGTTGATCGGAGAGTCCCGGGTTCCCCTGAAGCGGGTCAAACCGGACCAGTCCAAACATTTCCACACCTGCCTGGAGCATCCGCCGCCGGTAAAACCTGAATCTGACATTTTCATAAACATCAAGTAAAGGTTTTAATGGACCAGAACCGAGCCGCTAGCTGCTAGCCGCTACCTGCTAGCCGCTACCTGCTAGCAGCTAGCCGCTAGCAGCTGCGACTTCCTGCTTCCTGTTTCCTGTGAGGCCGGACGAGACGAACGACGTTCTGAGACTTTAAACCAAGTAGATTTCTGCTGACAGAACCACTGATCCAGATACTTTAGAACCGGCTCAGAAGGACAGTAGACGGTTCTGGACGGGTCCGTTTCAGAGTGTGGACCAAACGTCCTCACCTTGTCCTGTCTCTGCGTCCTCCAGCTGCCGTCCCCCACCGCCATGGGAGAAGCTCTGAGAGGAATGTCCTGCTACCTGAGAGAGGTGAGCGGGATTAAACTGGGATTAAACTGGGATTAGACTGGGATTAGACTGGGATTAGACTGGGAATAAACTGGGATTAGACTGGGATGAAACTGGGATTAGACTGGGATGAAACTGGGATTAGACTGGGAATAAACTGGGATTAAACTGGGATTAAACTGGGATTAAACTGGGATTAGACTGGGATGAAACTGGGATTAGACTGGGATGAAACTGGGATTAGACTGGGAATAAACTGGGATTAAACTGGGATTAAACTGGGATTAAACTGGGATTAGACTGGGAATAAACTGGGATTAAACTGGGAATGAACTGGGATTAAACTGGGAATGAACTGGGATTAAACTGGGATTAAACTGGGAATGAACTGGGAATAAACTGGGATTAAACTGGGAATGAACTGGGATTAGACTGGGACTAAACTGGGATTGAACTGGGCTTGAACTGGGAATAAACTGGGATTAAACTGGGAATAAACTGGGAATAAACTGGGATTAAACTGGGAATGAACTGGGATTAGACTGGGACTAAACTGGGATTGAACTGGGCTTGAACTGGGAATGAACTGGGATTAGACTGGGATTGAACTGGGATTAAACTGGTAATGAACTGGGATTAAACTGGTAATGAACTGGAATTAAACTGGGAATGAACTGGGATTAGACTGGGACTAAACTGGGATTGAACTGGGCTTGAACTGGGATTGAACTGGGAATAAACTGGGCTTGAACTGGGAATAAACTGGGATTAAACTGGGATTAAACTGGGATTGAACTGGGAATGAACTGACAATGAACTGGGATTGAGCTGGGGTTAAACTGGGATTGAACTGGGATTAGACTGGGATTGAACTGGGACTAAACTGGGATTGAACTGGGATTGAACTGGGGTTAAACTGGGATTAGACTTGGATTAAACTGGGATTGAACTGGGATTAGACTTGGATTGAACTGGGATTAAACTGGGACTAGTGACGGGTATGTCACTAGTCCCAGCCGCTATGCCGCGGCTAGCCTGATGACGTCATCAGGGTACGCCGCGGTTCCCGTCTGATGACGTCATCAGGGTACGCCGCGGTTCCCGTCTGATGACGTCATCAGGATGTTGTTGCTGTCAGACGCCGTCTGGCCACAGCTTCCTGTTTCTGGAGGTTCCTGGACTCTGTCCAGACTCAGTTGACCTCCAGCTGACCTTCTGATGGTTTAACTGGTGGGACTCATTCCCAGTCCTGGAGTTTCAAAGCAGCCCAGTGGGAAAGGCCCCAGTTAGTCTGAGTGAACTGGTCTCACTGGTCTGCAGTGGGAGAACCAGCAGCTGCACAGCCTGGAGGAACGCGGCCGCCTGCTGCTGTCGCTGCACTTCCTGCCTGATGGAGGCGAAGGCCGGCTCAGCGGCGCCCTCTGTGTCGGCGTGAGGCGCTGCGCTCACCTGGCCGCCATGGACGTCAACGGCTTCTCTGACCCCTACGTCAAAATGTGAGTGGGCGGGGCTTCCCCGGTGGAGGGCGGGGCTTCCCCGGTGGAGGGCGGGGCTTCCCCGGTGGAGGGCAGAGGTCATCCGGACGCCGTCTGTAAAACATGAACAGCAGAAACGTTTTAATCCTACATCATAAATGACAAAGACCCAAAGTGCAGGTTTTACAGAGCTACTGTACGAACAGCGCCCCCTACGGTTGGAGGTGATGGAGGCTTCTCAGGACAGACGGGCCCGGTTCTGGTTCTGGTTCTGGTAGTTTTCTGTCTAGCTTTCAGATGTCTGGTTCTAGATGACAATCAGAACCGACCCATTTCCCAGCAGAACCTCCTGCTCAGAGCTCCGACCCGACAGAACCCAGGTTCTGGTTCAACTGGACCAGAACCAGAACCGGGTCGGTTTTCCTCAAACTCACGCCGTTCATTCGGTTAACGACAAAAACCTTCATCCTTTCAAAATAAAAGACGATTTTCTCTGTCAGATACCTGAAGCCCGACATCCAGAAGAAATCCAAACACAAAACCGCCGTGATGAAGAGGACCCTGAACCCGGAGTTCAACCAGGTGAGCTGCACACAGGTACACACACACACACAGAGACACACACACACACACAGACAGACACACACTCTGACACACACACATCGACACACACACCCACGCACACACACACACAGGTACACACAGACACACACACACACTCTGACACACACACACACACACAGACAGACACACATCGACACACACACCCACGCACACACACACACAGGTATACACAGACACACACACACACACACACACTGACACACACACACACTGACACACACACACTCTGACACACACCCACGCACACACACACACAGGTATACACAGACACACACACACACACACTGACACACACACACACTGACACACACACACTGACACATACACACTGACACATACACACACACACACACACACAGACAGACAGACACACACACACACACACACACACACACAGACAGACAGACAAACACACACACACACACACAGACAGACAGACAGACACACACACAAACACACACACACACAAACACACACAGCTTCCTGCTCACTCTGCTTCCTGATCTCTTCACAATAAAAGCCTCTGCTGCTGCCTGGGGCCAGACGATAAATCGATAACAATATCTAAACGTGATCGATATCAGTAGGTACGTCTGACAGAACATTCAGGAACTGATCTCTAATCAGCAAAGCATTCTGGGAGATGTAGGCAGAGGAGAGGCTTCAGCTGCTCACCTCTCACAGCTGGCTAAGCTAGCTGGTAGCATCAACTCACTCTCTCTTTGGTTGCCTAGCAACAACCTAACTTGTGCAGCAACATATTCAGAAATAAAAACGGCAACCTGGAGAGAGCAAAATCGGTCAATATCGATATTGACCGATTTGAAACATGACGTTTCCCAGCCACATCTCTTCAGAATAAAAGTCTCCAATGTTTCCTGATCTCTTTGTTTCTGTTCGCTGCAGGAGTTTTCCTACGACGTCTCACTGTCGGAGCTGGCCAAGAAGACTCTGGAGGTGACGGTGTGGGACCATGACCTGGGACGGTCCAATGACTTCATTGGTGAGATGGTCAGGGATCCCAGTGGATCCCAGTGGATCACATGATGAACGACCATGCAGCACAAAGCGTAGCCTCACTGTCTGCAGGTGTTCAGTCTCCAGAAGGAACTTCCTGTCCTTCCTGTGTCCAGGCGGCGTGTTCCTGAGCTGCCGCTCTCAGGGCGACGCCCTTCGCCACTGGATGGACTGCCTGAAGAACAAAGGTCAGCGGGTGGAGCGCTGGCACATCCTGACCAATGAGCTGCCGCAGAGCTCCAGCCACGACTAACGCCGTGACGCTGCCTGCGGTCGCCGCCTGCGGTTGCCGTGACGCCGCATGCAGTCGCCGCCTGCGGTCACCGCCTGCTGTCGCCGCCTGCTGTCGCCGCCTGCAGTCGCCGCCTGCAGTCACCGCCTGCGGTGGCCGCCTGCGGTCTCTGCCTGCGGTCGGCGTGATGCCGCCTGCCGTCACCGCTAGCAGTCACCGCCTGCAGTCGCCGCCTGCAGTCACCGCCTGCAGTCACCGCCTGCAGTCACCGCCTGCGGTGGCCGCCTGCGGTCTCTGCCTGCGGTCGGCGTGACGCCGCCTGCCGTCACCGCTAGCAGTCACCGCCTGCAGTCACCGCCTGCGGTGGCCGCCTGCGGTCTCTGCCTGCGGTCGGCGTGACGCCGCCTGCCGTCACCGCTAGCAGTCACCGCCTGCAGTCGCCGCCTGCAGTCGGCGTGACGCCGCCTGCCGTCACCGCTAGCAGTCACCGCCTGCAGTCACCGCCTGCGGTGGCCGCCTGCGGTCTCTGCCTGCGGTCGGCGTGACGCCGCCTGCCGTCACCGCTAGCAGTCACCGCCTGCAGTCGCCGCCTGCAGTCACCGCCTGCGGTGGCCGCCTGCGGTCGGCGTGACGCCGCCTGCCGTCACCGCTAGCAGTCACCGCCTGCCGTCACCGCTAGCAGTCACCGCCTGCAGTCGCCGCCTGCAGTCGCCGCCTGCGGTGGCCGCCTGCAGTCGCCGCTTGCAGTCGCTGCTAGCAGTCACCGCCTGCGGTGGCCGCCTGCGGTCTCTGCCTGCGGTCGGCGTGACGCCGCCTGCCGTCACCGCTAGCAGTCACCGCCTGCAGTCGCCGCCTGCAGTCGCCGCCTGCAGTCACCGCCTGCGGTGGCCGCCTGCGGTCGGCGTGATGCCGCCTGCCGTCACCGCTAGCAGTCACCGCCTGCAGTCGCCGCTAGCAGTCACCGCCTGCCGTCACCGCTAGCAGTCACCGCCTGCAGTCGCCGCCTGCAGTCACCGCCTGCGGTGGCCGCCTGCAGTCGCCGCTTGCAGTCGCTGCTAGCAGTCACCGCCTGCAGTCGCCGCCTGCAGTCACCGCCTGCAGTCACCGCCTGCAGTCACCGCCTGCAGTCACCGCCTGCGGTGGCCGCTTGCAGTTGCCGCTAGCAGTCGCCGCTAGCAGTCGCCGCCTGCAGTCGCCGCCTGCAGTCACCGCCTGCAGTCACCGCCTGCAGTCGCCGCCTGCAGTCACCGCCTGCGGCCGCCACAGGCAGTCACCGCGCCTCCGTCTCTGATCAACTGGAAACGTTTCGGTCGCTGATCGCCTCAGAGACTACAGCATGTTTACAGGATCCGGGCGATCCGCCTCGTCTTGGACTGACGCTTCACTCTCTGCATGAAGCCATTATTATTATGATTATTGATTATTGGTCGTATGATTTGTGAAGTTTTGCATTTCGGAGCCTCAAGTCCCACAGCAGCGTTAGACGGAGTCAGTGGAGGCCGGCGACCTTTGACCTTTTCCCTGGTGATGGACCACCTTCATCTGGTCCTTCAGGCTCCGCCCCTTTATGGAGGAGAGGCTCCTCCCACTGTCTGACGGTCCGGTTCCGGTCCAGTTCCAGGAGCTTCCAGAGTTGTGAAAAACTTGGTGAAAACTGAGTAAACGTTAGCAACTAGAGATTACTGATAATCCAGATTACTGATAATCCAGATTACTGATAATCCAGATTACTGATAATCCAGATGGCCCTTCAGGTTTCCGTGGTTCTTGTTTGGTCCAGAGCAGTGTGTTTCAGCCCAGCACCCCCCCAGCCTCTATCCAGCACCCCCCTGCCCCCCACCAAAGAATTTGCAGGCTACTTTGCACTGAATATTATTTTACCATTAATATAACTATCACTATTGTAGATGTTTTGATTTTTATGCTTGTTTCTGTTTTTATCATCAAAAATAATTTCCCAGAGAACAAAAAAGTCATGAGAATAGAAATTATTTTCACAGGCGTCAATGAAAAATTTGATGAACATTCAAGTTAAAATCTGTAGGCCTAACAGCCAATCAGAGTGGAGAATATATTCTTATTCTTTTCCATTTTCTAGTTGTTAATCTTCCACTAAATGACCAGATTAAAGATGTTCAACATGCCAGTTTAAACTTTGATCTATTTCCAACCGACTGAGCTGCAGCATTAAAACATGGATAGAACTGTAACTACATTAATCACAGCTCTTCTTCTCTTCAGGGTTTCTGGTGGTGCAGCTCTGTGCTGCCTTCAGGAGAATGGGACATCAGAGCATCATCCATAAAACTTCATGTGGCATTTATTGTTCAAACCAGAGCTTTCAGTGGAGAAACTAAAGATCCTTTTAATACAAATATGAGACAGAAACATGGATTATATCTTTATATAGACCTGACTATTGATTATAGATTCATAGTTTTACTGGACAGAAATGACAAAGAACAAATCTGGTTCTTAATCAAATCCTAATGAGTCAAAGTGTCATGGAGTCATCAGCCTCATGACATTAACACTGACATGAACAATAATATTGAAGAAATAAATAAATCTAATTAAAACATAAATAAGTGATCAGTTCTTTACTGTTATGGTCTGTAAGATATATTTATTCTCAGTACTAGATGTGGTCTCAACAAACCCATGACACTAAAACTATATTATTTTACCTTTTATCTGAAATAGTGTCTGTTTATTCTTGCCATACAGTCTCTGTATTAATTATTGCTCTAAAGGTCTTGCCATACCAGTTTATTCCTCCGTATTTACTTTAGTTTCTTAGTTTATTCTTGCATTTTGTTCTTCATTCATTTCCATTTAGTTTCCTTTGATTAGTTTTATCCTTTCTTGGTTTATTGCTATGTCCACTTTAGTTTCTTTCCTGTTGCTACATTTATTTTATCGTTTATTCACCATCAGTAATTTTCACTCATCACCTGCTGCGCCGCCTAATCGTCATGTTTCACATCAAGTGTTGATTTTTCACTGTTCAGCGTCAGATTCTCTGTTTTTATGCCATAATTCACATCTAGTTCGTCGCTCCGTTTTATGTCCCGCTTCTCCAGTTTCAGAGTTTAGCACAACCTTAACCCCTAAGGTGCAGGGCGGTGGGGAAGCGTATCGATGGGGAAAAGGCAGACTGACATAAACCTTTTAAAACAACGGAAACAATTTCTGCATTCTGATTATTGAAATGTAAAAGTGCTGTGTTGTTCTATCAGCCCGTTTCATACCGGACCACTTACAGCACCGTGTTAACGCTATAAAATGAACGCTCTCTATCGTGGTATCACCATGGAGGGATTTCTTCATTTCTTTATTTAAATGGGTTCATTTTTCAGAGGGATACTCAGTGAGGGTATCGTGATTTTAGCTACCAGTAGCAGGAGAGGAGCTGCGCCAAGAAGCTAACAGAAGCTACAAACACTGAATAGAAGAAGAGCTGCCATCGATACAGTTGCAGCCAAGCATGATTTAATGTTACACAATACAGTTTTACCAAGTTGCTCAAAGTCTAAACTGGTATTGTTGTGGATTTAAGGTGTAAAGTTTACCTTCGACCAAACGCCCCCCAAAGGTCCCCCTGCCGTCCTCTGAACGCCCCCTGGGGGGCGGTACCGCCCACGTTGAGAACCGTTAGTTCAGATGATATTTTTTTCAGGATGGTGTCAAAGGTCAGCTGTTCTCTGGAATCCAGAAAGAAAAACGATCCGATGGATCGGAAACGTTCGGCTCCATCCGGATGACGGGAACAGCCGGGGAACGGGCATCAAAGTTCAGCTCAACGATCCGTCACAGAGCCAAACATGCCAACGTTATTTCCTGTAGTTCTGAAGGTTCTGGTGGTTCACATGGAAACCCAACATCAGATTATTAAATCAGATTTCATCCAGAAATATCGGGTTCTGTCTCAAAATTACTGCATCAATGCAGCGTAGCATGGAGACCGGCCTGAGGTTCTGATGAGGTTCTGATGACGTTCTGATGAGGTTCTGGAGGTCCAGGTTGCTTTGGTAGCAGCCTTCATCGCTGGTTCTGCCTCCTCTTCCTGACAGAACCTTTTGGGTCGTCTCTTAGGTTCTGATGCTGCGTTGACCGTGGGGTTCAGAAAACCCAGTGGACCAGAACCAGAACCAGCAGATGGTACCAGATCAGAACTGGTTCTGGTTCATAGCTGCTGTCATCTCTGGTACTGATGCATTTTTTCCTTCCACTCAACTTTCCGAGTCGGTAAATGTTAGTTTTGGTTCTGTGATCCAGAATCATCAAACGGATCTGAACTGTGACGACTTTACTTTGACAGGAGTCATTTATTATTGAACTATTGGTTCATTTTTTAATTGATTTTTATTTTTGGACTAAAATAATTCACATTTTTAGAAGATAAAATATTCATCAGCGAAACAAAAAAGTCAGGGACGCTGATTAGTGGGCTACTCCCGACATGTTAGGACTACGTAAAATTAAATACATTGAAATACATTTAATTTTAGACACATTATTTCTAAAATAATTTTGTTAAATTTTCGTCAAACCGCCTGTGAAAATCCCGGGTCTTTCCGAAGGGCTAACAGCCCCTTCAGCTAACTGTCAGGCGCAGACAGGAGTCTAGCCACGCCCCCTCAGCCCAGGGCCGCAGGGTTCAACCAATCAGAATGGACTTACCGCCATCTTGTGTGTGTGGGCGTGGCTTAGAGTAAACTGAGAAGGGGCGACGGTGAGCAATATGAGCATAAGGAGGGGTTATTTAGCCTTTTGCGTCCCAGAAAAGTGAGTTTGTCTTTAAATAAGGCCTCGTTTAAAAACATATTGTATCTTGTTTGAATATCGGTGTGATTGGTCCTTCAGGTGCACTGATTGAGAAGGACCTCGCTGCAGCAAACAGGAAGGGCGGGACAGGAAGGGGCGGGACGGACCGCTGTCAGTCTCACCTTATTTGGAAATGGGACCATTGCAATCCGGAAGTGAAGGGGGCGCTGTTTCCTATACTTCCGTTTTTATTTTCTTTTGAAATCTGTGATATATTTTCACCTTTAGGAAGGAGTTTCACTCTCAGAATGTATTTTAACTTCTTTCTTTTATTTACTTCAACGCAGCTGACAGTTTCTAGCAGTTCTGTAGCTTTCGGTGTCCTTCTAAATCTGCTCCTTAGTCGCATCTTTTCAGGCCTGCTACTGCCTCTAGTGGCGTGGGGTGGTAACACAACTAATATAATTCCATTACTAAATCAGAATACCGCAAAGTCTTTATTATTTATTATTAATTCTGGCATTACTGGAGCAGTAAAAGATAAATTCACTCACAAAAGAACATACCTTTTCATTTTCTTAAGGAAATAGAGCTAATTAAATGAGATAAGACCTGAAAGTGGTTCCAGTTTCTCTCGATGGCCAACCTGTTGAAACTCTGGCAAATTTTAAATTCCTTGTGTCATTTTTGGACAGTCAGCTCAACTTGGCTGAAAACACTGACTATATTGAGGAATTATTCTCAGAGACTCTACCTTTTAAGAAGACCTGGGGTTACCCAGCTAGAGGTTGTTGAGTTAAAATGTTCAAACTTAACACGTGTAAAAATGTAATTCATAAATATGATTTATCATTTTAGAATCAGAGGAAAATTTCCTCGTTGATGGATTAAATAGTTTCATCTCATTTTTTTCTATATATGAGACTCGACAACAAAAAGTCTCTGAATAACATACATGGCACTGTAAAAACAAAAAAAAGGAATTTTTGCTTATGTCTGTTTAACAACCTGGGTTGTTATTATTCTGTTCATTCGTTTGTTTATTGACTTTTAATCAATTAAATTTCTTACGTATACATTGCGAATGGTATTTTCATTATAGTTCATCATGTTGTTTTTCATGTTTCTTTATTTCTTTTGTTCCTCCCAAAATTGATGTAGATATATAGATATTATTTATGATATATAAAGGTCTTGTTTATGTCATTTAATTAGATCTACATCCTTAAGAAAATGAAAAAGTATGTTGTTTTATAAGATAATTTATCTTTTACGGTGCCAGTAATGCCAGAATGAATAATAAATAAAGACTTTGTGGTATTCTGATTTAGTTATATTAGTTGTGTTACCACCCCAGGCCACTAGAGGCAGTAGCAGGCCTGAAAAGATGCGACTAAGGAGCAGATTTAGCCGCCACTGAAAAAAAATAAATACATTTTTCTGTTTGCTGATTTGATCTTTCGGCTCTTCCATCAGCTGCAGCGCCTCCTGCTGGCCTCAGTCAGATTAACCCAGACTAGGATTAGAAGGGGTTTTCTAATTTAATCTAATTTAATCGTTGGCTCCTTTTGATTTGTTAACATGATTTAATATGTTATTAACCCTAATCTGAGATTCCCCTGATTTAATCTAAACTCCTTCATAGTTTAATCTGCGTTTCTTCTCGTTTCATTTCCAGATTAACCTTCATTTAATCTAGAAATGATCTTAATTTAATGATAATTTCCTGATTTAAATTAGTTTTGTCTTTATTTGATCTGTTTTCTAATTTAACGTATTTCAATCTGAGTACGTTTTAATCTGGGTTCCATTATCTTAATCTGGATTATATCCTGTTTTAATCCGAGTCTGTTGATCTAATCTCCGTCCTCAGACTGAACCGTTGTTCTCTTGTTGAGAATGAAGACGGTGGTTTAAATTAATCCAAGTGGTTCTTAGGGTTCCTGCATGGATCATGTTGATGTCCTGTCTCTGTTTCTATGGTAACGGAAACTTCCGGGTGTGTTTACATTTTTCTGGTTCCTTTTTCTGCACGACTGAATGTCGGATCGTGGCTCTGGATTTCCACCTGCGGTTTTTCTGACAATAAATCCTGCCTGCAGCTCTGCCTGCGCGCTGCCTGGGTTTGTGTCCACAGCGCCCCCTGCAGGCAGCTGGATTAGTTCAGGTCGGCGGAGCAACATGGAGGCTGAAGCTCCGGATGTTTCATCATCAGAAATCTGAGACGATGTGGAAACATTTTTATGATTTAATGGAGCAAAAGACAAAAGCGAGTCGCATGAAAGATCAAGTTTAGATGTTGAGAAACTGTTGATTTGAGGTTATTCCATAAACATTCATTTATCTCCAGGTTAAACGGACGATTCTCCATTTTGTTTTCTTCATGTCTGATATGCGGCAGAAAGTGTCATAGAAAAAACATTAACACCATTTTTATCAAGTTTAAACATTTTATTGAACATTTTTCTCATGAAACCAAAATCTGATGATCAAATTTTCACCACTGGGATTCCTGATCCAGTTTTTTCTCTGGGAAGTTTAGCACAGCTCAGTCCAACCAGTCATGTAATGGTTGTCATGGCCGGTTGCTATGGTAACCCCAGGGCGCTGCAGGCCGCAGTGCTTTCCCGGACCGTCCTCACTGGATCCGGTTCAGTTTTAGACCTGCTGGATGTTTATTAAAGAGCAGATTAGATGTGGCCTAGTTAAAGGCCGGGTTTGCCTAATGTCGCTGCTTCTGCTACTTCCAGGCTGCTGACAGTTTCCTTCTTCCAGAACCTGGCAGCGCTCCGGTCCAACTCTTCACATGTTGATTCAGCAGCAGATGTTCTGATCGGAAGACGAGCAGAAAAGATTTTCATCCTGAGCTTCAACACAAACCAGCAGAGCTGCTCTGGTTCCGGAGACTCCAAACCCTGAGGTCAGGATCCTCAGGGAACCTTCAGGAGGTTCTGGTTCCTGCCGAGCCTCCAGCAGCGGGTCGGACTCCACTGCTCCCCATGGGAGGATCCATGGCAGATGCTGGGTCTCTGGAAGCTGCTGATGGGCCTGATGAACATTTGCTCCATGTCTGCTGGTCAGACCTGGATCTGCCTCCCAAGTCCTTCCCGTCTTCGCTCCGGTTGCATCTGAGATTCTGTGTAAACCGGTTCTGTCCAGTTCTGGTCCGATGTCTCCTAAATATCTGATTGGGTTCAGGAAATGCTGCAGCCCTCCAGGTTGGACATGTTGGAGCTGGTACACATCCAGAACCCGTTTCGTAGTCCTGGTTCTGATCCAAACAGGATTTGGACCTGCTGCTGGTTAGTGTTTGGACCCAGACCTCTCGGTCAGGTTCTGTTCTGACTGGATCCAAAACGTTCTTTTCACACCACATTTATTCATTCTGAAACTCCCTGAACAGTGACCCCATCCGGTCCGCAGAAGGTTCTGCTCCTACAGGTTGTGAAAGGTTCTGAGTGAGTCCGTGCCCCGCCGCCCCGGTCCATCCGTTCAGGCGCTGGCTCCATAGCACAGGTCCCTCCTGAGGTGCAGCTGCAGGCCGCTGGCGCTGGTGAAGGTCTTGGCGCAGCGGCCGCAGCGGTACGGTTTCTCCCCGGAGTGTGTGCGTTTGTGCTTCTTCATGGTGTCTCCGTCGCTGAAGGTGCGGCAGCAGAAGGGGCAGCTGTACGGACGCTCGCCGGTGTGGATCCGCAGGTGTCGCCGCAGGTTCCCTCTCTGGCTGAAGCTCTTGGAGCAGAAGGTGCAGCGGTGCGGCCGCTCGCCCGTGTGGGTGCGCAGGTGGCGCCGCAGATCGGCCGACTGGGCGAAGGACTTGCAGCACCAGTCGCAGGCGTAGGTCTTCCTCTTCTGCTCCAGATGGAGGCGGAGCCCCGCGCTGTGACTGAACGCCTCGCCGCAGCGGGGGCAGCGGTGTACGAGCTCAGGGATGAGGGCTGCGACCGCGGCGTCTTCAGGCGGCCGGGTCTCCTGAGAGGACGGCCCGGTTCTGGAGGCGTCCTGCTGATCCGCCGGCAGCTTCTCTTTCTCAGACGTGTAGTCAAAGCCCGACTCAACATGAGCGTTCACAGACTCAGCTGCTCTCTCTTTGCTTGCTTCTTCGGGTTCGGCTTTGACCCGTGCCGGTGCCGGTGCCGGGGCCTGTGGCTCCTCCCTCGCCGCCGGCCCGTCAGCGTGGATCCGGGGAGGATTCAGGGGCAGATGAGCCAGGAGAGGAGACGTCCTCCGGAACGCCTCCGGCAGCGGGTCGGGTTTCGGTGTCTGATCCCAGAGTTCTGCGGGCCGGAGCTGGGTCGGTGCCGATGTCGCTTCTTTCGGAACCGACAGAAGTTGGACTGAAGCCGGAGGAGGTCTGAACTGGGTCAGGGAGGAGTCTGGCTCCTCTAGGAGGGCTCTGGGTTTCAGGTCACTAGGCTGCTGCTCTGCAGGTACGAAACCCAAACCGGCCTGGGTCGACCCTGAAACAGAAACAGAACCCGTTCACCTCATGCCAAGCAGTCACAACATTAAGACCTGGAATCTCAGGTTCCGAGTGGCGTCGGTCAGAGGAACCTGGGACTGTTGGAGCTAAAACATCAACGACTCGGCCCACAGAACTCAGGTGACCTTTAAGGAGATTGTTGCATATTTATGGAGTCCTACTAGTCAGAGCAGGTCCAGGTTATCTTCACCTACAATTATCTGCAGGTGTTCCACAAGGATGCGTCCCTGGACCCCTGCAGTTTCTCACTGCAGCACCAGCCTGGCACCATTACAAACCCCCGGTCCAATCACAGGACTGACGCTGAGGGCTGTCCAATAGATGGATGCCCCCAGAGGTCAAACACTGTCATGACGTCATCTTTGTGCGACACAAACTCAACGCAGCGCTGGATGATTTGGAAGCAGGTTGAACATTTCTGTTAAAATACTTTTTATTGGTCTGGTGTGATTCTGAGTCAAAACACCTGAAGTCACTCTGAGGGAAATAAATCAACCATTTTACTTTTTGAAGTGATTTAGTTAAATTAACTTTTTGATAAGATCATTTAATGAGCTGCATCTGTAGGATTCTGCTCATTACAGCACAGACTCGGGCTCAACGTCCCTTAAAGCTTTTCTAAAAATATCATTTTGTGTTTACATATCAACATAAACCAATAAATCTGTTCAGTGAGACTCATTTAGACCCAATATCAGCTTCACAATAACTGATTTCCACTGAGCTGGACAGCAGAGTCTGTTAGTTTCTAATGAAAGTCACCATCAGCTGATTCTCCATCAGCTTCAGGGGAAGAGGAAGTAAAACCTGAAAAAGTCCCTTTTGTTTTAATATACGGACAGAAATGGTCCTTTAAGCTAAAGCCGAATATTAAACGCGGTTCTGGTTGCACAGAATAGGTTTTTATACATTTGATTTGGTCAATATTTAACGTTAAAATCGCCAGTAAGTTTAAAAACCAGAGATTTCCCGGAGGGGTTTGGAACGACCCTCACTCAGCCACTCGGTCTCGGCCTCCAGCAGCAGGATGTCCCGCAGCTGCCTCCGCAGACTCTCGTTCTCCCGCCGGGTTCTGGCCGTCTCCTCCCGGTACTGGGCCACCGTGTCCTCCACCACGTCCAGAACCTCCTTCACCACGGCGGTGAGCCGCTCCGTCAGGTAGGCGCTGAGCAGCTGCAGTTTGGTCATTTTGATCCTGAAAACACCGACAGCCGAACCAGAACCGAATATTACCGACCAAACAGGAAGCGGCTGGGCGAGCCTTCAAAATAAGACTCCGTCGAAGAGTCCAGCTTCGCTGAGAATCAGTTTGTGTTCAGAACCGAGGAGAACCCAAAAGAGAGGAAACTGGTCAGCCAAAGGTCCGCCTGCCAGGAACTGGACCTCCAGAGACGGCCCAGTGAAACCAGTTCACTGGTAAAGCTGCTGCTGCTGCTATGACGGGGAGGAGCCTGGCATGGTGGTGGCAGCAGGTGCTGTGGGCTCTCACTCAGTGAACTGACTGATGGAGGAGCTCTGGACCCAGACGATCCAAACTGACCCAGCAGGTTCCGGACCTGCCAGAACCTTTAACTCACCCGTTGTTCCAGTAGTATTATTAAAACCATAGGAGGAATGCGCGTTGCTATGGTGAGGTTGCTATGGTGAGGTTGCTATGGTGAGGTTGCTATGGCGATGACCTGCAGCTCGGTCATAGAAATGTTTCGGGTTGTTTAGACCTGATTTCTTCCGCCTCATAAAAACTGATGTTTTCATCACCAAAGCCTTTCTATGAACTTTTAAAGTAAAATAAATTCTTTAGTTTCTTAAGTTTTTCCTGTCATCAAAACTTTCACATAGAAGTTAAAAGGTTTAATAATAAATGAATTGTATATGAAACACTTTTACATTACAAATTTAAAACATTAGATGAAGGCAGAACTATGACAAAAATATATTAATGTCCGGGTTTCTTCTTATTAAACAGAAATAAAATTAAATGTAATTGTTTCCCAAAACGTTGTCATATGAAAAACGGTTCTGGTTAATTAGACTGAACTTATAAAGTGTTTTAAAGTCATTTTGAGTCGCACTGGACTCACATTCACCCATTTAAACGAGGAAGCTGGACAAACAGCCACCCTGGTTCTGGTTCTGGTTCTGGTTCTGTGATGATCCAGAGATAATTCAGTTGAACGGATTTCAGCTCTGCTTCCAGGTCACACCAGTAAAACCAGCATTAGCTTCTTTCTTTTACTGGTTTCTCCTCGTTGCCGGAATAAATCTCTTATGTTGGGTCCAAATATCTCTTATTTGACAGTAAAATTCAATCTAAACGTTCAATCTGCTGTGAAAGTGTCGGGATAAACTAAACTGGTTCTATAAATAGGGAATAAAACATGAAAAAATGTTTGTTTTCCGAGCTTCAGTTCCACCAGCGGCCGCTGGGTGGCGGTGAAACTTTACTAAAGCTGCAGACAAACCACGATCAACACTTCCTGTAGAATACCAAAATAAGAGCCCAGGCTGAAAAGCGCTCAGAGTCAAACTGCTTCATGGTAAGATTAGAACCTCAACCCGTCCCGGTCGGTTCGGTCTCGGTTCTCTAGGCCTTTAATGGATCCAGACAAAGTGTGTGAGGTTCTGGGAGTCCAGACCGACCCGAAGGATCCGGATGGAGAAAAACAGACTTGGGTCACCAGAACTTCACTGCCTGGCTATTTGTTCTGAAGTCTGCGGTTCTGTCGGGTTTGGTCTGAACCGGTCCGGTCCGGTCCGGTCTGGTGGGACCTCGAGTCGAGCCGACAGACCAGAACTTGGAGGGAATAAAATAATTTGTGGCTTTAAACATTTAAAACAACAATCTGAAAAGTGTGGTGTGCTTTATTGGGTCAGAACTCTGGAGCACCTCCTCTCACTGACAGGAGGGACGGAACATCAAGCTTTGACTAGGCCATTCTGCTGACCTAAACCGGCCCATAACCTCCACCAGTCTCAGGTTGGACACAAACTGGACTCAGACATGGAGGAAATGAGGGACAGTGGACAGGCTGAAGACTAGAGAACAGGGACCTCACAGGCTTTTATTTTGAAAGCTCTTTCCGTCATGTATGTGTGTACACTTCAGAAAACAAAAGAAAGCAGCTACTGTACACACACACACACACGCACACACGCACACACACACACACACACTCCCACAGACACTCACACACTCTCTCTCTCTCACACACACACACACACACACACACACACACACACACACACACACACACACACACACACACACACACACACACACACACACACACACTCCCCCCTGCAGTTGGAGCTGCTGCAGATTCTCTGCATCGTCCGGAACCAGAGAGGAGCTCAGATCCTCCGTCCTGCTGCTTTTCTCCACTTCAGTTTCCAGACCCGCTGCTGGAGCCGAACCTGTCGGAACCACCCGGACTCACCCGAACCTGCCGGACCCCCTGCAGAGACACAATGCAGCTCACCCTGCTGCTGGCTGTGGAGTGAACCAGGTGAGCTTCCAGAGGTGAGAGAACCTGCTGCTGGTCCTGGTTCTGGTCCCGGTTCGGCTGGTTCTGGGTGGGCGTGTCACGCCTTTGTCTCAGCCTGCGGCTCTCGGCGGCTGAACGCCTGGAAGGTTCTGACTCGAGCTCAGCTGCTCTCCTCCGGCTGGTTCCGTTCAGGTCGAACTGGACCTCAGCTGCTCGGTTCTGGACGGGTTCTAGAACGTGCTGCCGGCGGCTGGCGCCGGTCCAGTTGGTCCTGCCGGAACCAGCAGGTCCATGAATTTATTCAGACTCTTTGTGTTTGATTTGAAATGGCGCCTTATTATATTTATATAATATAAATATATTTATTATATTTATATTATATTATATAAATATATTTATATTATATAAATATATTTATATAATATAAATATATTTATTATATTTATATTATATTATATAAATATATTTATATTATATAAATATATTTATATTATATAAATATATTTATTATATTTATATTTTATAAATTCTGTTCAAAGAACAAAATCAAATTCAACCATTTTATTCAATAAAAATATTTATTTTCAAATTTGGATGTTTGTGAATATGAAGTTAAAGTGAATATTTCTGCTGCTGTAAAACGGTTTAAAGAATTGAATGAACACAAACCGGATTCAGGTCTGAACTGGTTAAACTGGTTAAACTGGTTAAACAGCTTGAACTGGTTTCTGCCTGCAGAGTTTAGGGCAGCAGTCCAGGGCGCCAACTTTTGGGGGCACCCAAAGTTTTTCTTTTCTTTTTTAATTAATTTTTCATAAACACTTCAGGAATTTGGGGCTGCACAGTGGTGCAGTTGGTAGAGCTGTTGCCTTGCAGCAAGAAGGTTCTGGGTTCGATTCCCAGCCCGGGTCCCTCTGCATGGAGACGGCATGTTCTCTCTGGGTTCTGCGGTTTCCCCACAGGCCAAAAACATGACTGTCAGGTGTGTGTGGTTGTGTGCCCTACAACAGACTGGACAGGTGACCTGGACACCTGGACACCTGGACAGGTGACCTGAACACCTGGACAGGTGACCTGGACACCTGAACACCTGGACAGGTGACCTGGACACCTGGACAGGTGACCTGGACACCTGGACATCTGGACAGGTGACCCCGCCTCTCGTCCGGAACATTGGCTGCTGACCCACTGGGTCATAAGGGTGTAGGAAAGAGAAACCTGCTAATGGGACTGGACCGGGCCGGGTCAGAAGAGGTCCGACTCAAACCAGAACTATTCACACCCAGAACCTCCAGTTCTGACTCCCAACTCGACCACAGTGGTAACCTTTGACCCCTGCTGATTGGTCAGTTCTGTTCGTCTCCCCCGGTTCTGATAAGTCCAAGGCATTAATCCTCGGTCCGAAGCTGAACAGAACCAGCAGGTTAATTGCTGTGGGAGTCGATGGTTCCGGTACCAACCGGGCCGCTGGTCTTTCTGGACCGCAGAGTGTCAGGATGGAAAATCCTAAAATCATTAAAGGTTCATCAGATTTACATCCGAACAAATAAATAATGATGTGAGCAGGAAGGGGAGCGGCAGACGCCTCTCCCCCCTCCCCCACTGATTGCTGAGAGATCAGCAGTTTTCCTCGGGATTATAAGAGAAAAATGGTGTTTCGTTTTGCAAAGCCACATTTTCACCAAGTTTTCTGTTTATTTGCAAATAAATCTTAAACTAAATATTTAGTCATTTGCAAATACCAGTACATGCCGGTCCGATACCAATACATGCCGGTCCGATTCCCCATAGTTATAGAAAGTGGAGCCCCAGTTCTTCTTTTCTTACTTAGAAAAACAAATAAGGATAATGAAACAAAAAGTAAATTAAATCAACAATTATTAACCTGCAAATAAACTAAATAATAAAATAAATAATAAAAAAATATAGAAAGTAAACTAAGAATGAAAGAATAAATAACTCCAACACACGGGACAGTTGCAGAGTTTAGGGCTGAAGCCTCATGTGTCCATGGCTGAGACGCGACATCACGGAGTCTTTTAGTGGCGGCGTCGCAGCATTGCACCGTCGCAGCATTGCACCGTCGCAGCATTGCAGCGTCGCAGCATCACTGCGTTGCACCATCGCAGCCTTGCAGCGTCGCAGCATCACTGCGTTGCAGCATCACAGCGTTGCACCATCGCAGCCTTGCAGCATTGCAGCATCGCAGAGTCGCATCATTGCACCGTCGCAGCATTGCACCGTCGCAGCATCGCAGCATTGCACCGTCGCAGCATTGCACCATCGCAGCATCGCAGCATTGCACCGTCGCAGCATCGCACCATCGCAGCATCGCAGCATTGCACCGTCGCAGCATTGCACCGTCGCAGCATTGCAGCGTCGCAGCATCACAGCGTTGCACCATCGCAGCCTTGCAGCGTCGCAGCATCACAGCGTTGCAGCATCACAGCGTTGCAGCATCACAGCGTTGCACCATCGCAGCATTGCAGCGTCGCAGCATCACAGCGTTGCACCATCGCAGCCTTGCAGCGTCGCAGCATCACTGCGTTGCAGCATCACAGCGTTGCAGCATCACAGCGTTGCACCATCGCAGCATCACTGCGTTGCAGCATCACTGCGTTGCAGCATCGCAGCATGGCAGCGTCGCCGGGTCGCAGCATCACAACGTTGCACTATCGCAACGTTGCAGCATCGCAGCGTTGCAGCATCGCTGGCTCTTCAGTAACCAGAGGAGGAAACAAGCTGAATGTTTTACACTGAGGTCAGAGCTGCCTTCCCCATTCTGACTGGTTTGTGTTTACTGGGATCACTGGTGTGGACGTCACAGCGTCCTGCAGCATCAGAACCGGGTGTGTTTTCTGTCAAAGCAGCAACTGCTCATAACTACCAGCTGAGTTAATCTGGGAGTAAATTATGGGTACATTTCAGATTGAAGGAGTGAACCGTATGTCACTCAGAAATTGTTCTGATTCAGCCTGAACATGTTGGACTCGGCATGATCCACAGATCAGCTCCGGCCCGGCCAGCCGCTCATGTCAGGATATTTTTATCCTCATCCTGTTTTACTGTAATTTGCTTCTGCCTCCATTTTTCAGTCTATAATTCATGTTGTTGCTATGAAACGTAATTTCTGCTTTCTCTACAAATGACTAAAAGTAAATCTGTGTCACTCATCTCCTGTTTTCTGTTCAGCCTGCTGCTGATGGAGGTCCATAAAATCCACCCGTTCTACACCAAAGCTCTACATTTGTGAGTTTTCCAGGCAGAACCACTGACTTCTTCTTCAATCCTTTCCAGAACGATTCCTGCCTTCAGCTGCTCCTCACCAGACCACTTGACCAGTCCGATGGCCACCAGTCCCAGTGGCGCCCCAGAAACCTGCATGGCGGCCCGGCAGCAGCCGGAGGAGCCAACGAGCTCACAGCCAGACGGAGAGGCCGCCCCTCAGCCCGCCGCCGCCCCTCAGCCGGCCGCCGCCCCTCAGCCGGCCGCCGCCCCTCAGCCCGCTGCTGAAGAGCAGCAAACATCAGAGGGCCGACCAATAGAAAGAGAGAAATCAGTCGACCACCTGACAGTAATCAGTGAGGTCACAGAGACCAGTGAGTTCATTTCTCATCATAAGCTGCTGGTAAAAATAAAACCTGAGACGCTTTGCAGAGTTTATCAGTCAGACTGGCGGCTAATCCACACAGATCAGCTCTTACTGGTCAAAGCTCTGCTACCAAACTAGGAAATGAAAGATGGAAACAATTTTTATAGATTTATTTGGGGGCTTGTCTGGACGTTTTTGAACTTTTTGGCTCTTATATATTTTTTGAGTTGTGTCTTCAGACAATGTTTGTTGTGAAATGAAAAATGACACTTTACCTGCGAGTTGTGAATCTTTTCCAAGCAGGAATGAGTCCAGCTAACAGGACGAGGAAAAAACAATCCTGGGGTCACAGACTAAAGATTATACAGGTTTAGTCCAGACACTACTACAGTTTTTAACTAAAGATGTTCTAATAACAGTGGTTACTGTACTTAAGTACAGTTTTCGTGTATCTGTACTTTACTTAAGTAGATTTAATAATGGATACTTTCTACTTTTACTCCTCTACATTTTACAGTAAGTATCTGTACTTTCTACTTCACTACATTTCTACTAAACTGTCTCGTTACTCGTTACATCCAAGTCGCATTGTGTTTTATTTTTCCGTTAAAATATGAAGTTCAGGGATTTAAGGTGGCGCCGTAAAATCCTATCAATAACGTGACGTAGTGTCTGTTGTCACCCATCGGCTCCACCTTTACTCGCTGCGGAGCTCCAGACATGCGCAGTGGTTTCCTCTGAGCGGGAGAAGATGTCTGTCTAATGTCAGTAATATATATATATATAATATTGATATGGCGACATGTAAGATCAGCAGCGCTTCGCTTTCACAGACGGTGGGACTTTGTCCACCTTTTAGCGTCACTTGGAAGGAACGATCCGATTCTTCTGGACGGATCTTTACTAAGTCCTAAAGTCTGAAACCTCACTGAGAGCCGTTCTTTGTTCTTGTGATGCTCTGCGTACACTGCAGTAGCTATTATTATTTTATTTCATTTTTTAAAAAATTATATATTGGCGAATAAATAAAACAACAACGTAAGACCAGAACATGCTCATTGCTCTTTGTTTTCATCTCCTGTCATGGTGGCAGACGTTGCAGCAGGAGGGAGGATGAGAACAGTCGCCTCCTCCTGCTTGGTTACTTCTTGCTTATTGGGCCTTGGACAGTGTTCATAGTTGAGCGTTGTTAATTGCTATGTTTAATGGTGCAGACAATTATTATTTCTGACATTGGCAATATGGGCAACCGCACAGGGTGTTATTTTTTTAGGGATGGCAGGAGACCTCTGTGTATTGTGGCACAGAGATGAAAGCAAAACAGAATGAAGAAGAGTTTGAATCGATACTGGTTACATTTATTTCAGCTCTAAGTATTTAATATCTAGGTGTTTTTATGGGAAAGTGAATCTTTCAGATCAATTTGAGAAGCAGTTTTGATAGGTGCACTAAATGTTATTGTCATGTAGCGCGGGGTGCTGGTTTTGATTTGGTCTTGGGTTCAGTGGTCCAGACTACAACTCTGCTACGAGGCTCCTTGGTTCCATGTCCTCCTCTGCCAGTTGGATTTCTTTCAAAATAAAAGCCACTAGTGGCAAAGAAAAGTGAAGTTTATGTTATGTTAGGACAGGAGACCAGATGTTTCCATCCCTGAAATTATGATGCATAGAATCACATATCTAAGTCTAAACTATGTTACAGAGAATAAACTCAATAAAAACATTCTTTATCTGTGGCTGTTCATTAAAATAACACATTTCTGATGTATTAAAATTAAATATGATAGGTTCACTTAATGATATTAGCGATTAGCTAATGCATTCAGCGAGTACTTTTACTTTTAATACTTAAGTATTTTTAAAAGCCAGTACTTTTTTACTTTTACTTAAGTACAAATGTTAATGTGGTAGTTTTATTTTTACTGAAGTACATTTTTTGAGTACTTTCTCCACCACTGCATAATAATATATTTAAAAACTAGTCTAGTTTAGCCCTGATCAGATGCTAGCTTTAGCATCGCTAGCAGCTAAGTGATAGCCATCCCTTTCTCTCATTGCTAATTCTTTTAACATAAAATGTTGCCACATAAATTAGTTTAAAGTGTAAGGAGCATCGGTCAACCCGAGGAGAAAGACAAACCAGCTGTTTCCTTTTTTATTTCAAAATAAGAGCCTTAAGCATGTTTACCACATGCTAATGAAACCAAGGAGTTTTGCATTTTTCACGTTCACCGCCATAAAAATGTTTCTTTAGTTTGTTTCATTTTTGCAGATGTAAATAAACGTTCATGTTGCCATGGAAATGATCACTGAGTATGAAAGTTAGGGCATCGTCATGGAGAGGTTAGGTTCTGACTCTAACCTCTCCATCATAACAGGACACGCTCAGTCCTGTTATGATGGAGAGCAATAATCATCTGAGCTTGTTACATCAGACGATAGTCATGAATATCCCGTTACTGTTGTTTGTTTACATTAGCATCAGTAAAACGATCCGTTAAAATAATGATGAGGCTAATTGAGTTTACGAAACGCTCAGGTCTTCCTAAACAGTCGCCAGCCTGTGTTGGCTGCTCGGTCAGCTCAGTTTTTACACAAAGTATTGGAAGAGGCTGAAGTGGTGAGATCAGCCTCTCAGGCTTGTTTTTCTGCGTATGAAGGATTTGCCCACCGGGTCTCTGAGCGTCCTGCGCTGGTCTGTCGCCCTCCAGGTAACGGCGTCGCTCCTGTCATGGCTGAAACGTCTCCCACAGTGTCCTCTGTGTCGCCCAAGTTTCACGCTAAGCCAGGCGGCCACATTAATGGCCGGCCTCGCTTGGGCAGCCGGTCCGGCTCGTTGGCGGCGGGCTCCCCGAGGCCCTCGCTCACACGCCAGCCCAGTGCCATCACAGAGGTCACTGGGGACGGATCGAAACCCAGGGACTACCTGATCCTGGCCATCCTGTCCTGCTTCTGCCCCTTGGTGCCCATCAACATCGTAGCCCTCACTTTCTCCGTGATGGTAAGACTTTCCCAAAGGAAGGGCTGATGAATCCCAGGATTCATGGAAGGACAGCCAAACATGCTTTGCAGACCGTTGGTCATATTTTTCTCCTGTGAACCTGGTCGATGTTTCCCTTCAGTCTCGGAACAGTCTGCAGCAGGGCAACGTGGACGGAGCCCGCCGTTTGGGTCGCAACGCCTTGGTGCTGTCCGTCATCTCCATTTTAGGGGGAATCGCCATCATCGCTGCAGCCGTCGCCTTCAACTGGGGACGTAAGTATGGAACCTCACCCAGACCCGCAGCCCAAACTCCGTCTGGACGCGTCAGTGTCAGCTCTTCTGTTGCAGGGATTCTGAAGTCCTGATGACATCTTCAGGACCGGATCCAGACCAGCGCAGCACCGTCTCGTCTCTGAAGCTCTATCGGTCCCATCCACCTTCACCAGATGGAAAAACTATCGTACTTCTGTTCCAGCTTGTGGTTTTATTTCTGCACGACGATGAGCATGACCTGCCTGACGCTCTACCTCCAACACAACCAGCCAACTCTGTCCCAGCGCTGACCGGCGGATCGTTCCAGCTTCGCTCCCGATCCGACGCTCTTCTCTCCCTGGAATCAGGCGTTTGTCTCTGTGCAGGACGGATTATCCAACAAGCTGCTGGTTCTCATGTTCTGATGCCAAAATGTTCTGAGCTGTTTGTAAAACTGAGATGCTGCTATGAAACTTTGAACTGGGAATCAAGACTTTTACTGTGAAGGCAGGACAGAAACGGACAACAACTTTTCCACCTTTCTCTGACCCAAACGTCAGGTTTCCTTCAGCCACTGCGTCCAGAACCGACTCATGGTTCAGTTCTGGACCCCCATCGGTCTGATGATCAGAGTCCATCTTAAATCACCAGTCATAAGTCAGGAAATCAAAACTTCCCCATAAAATCAGCTGAATTTAAAACGTCACTGAGCCGCTGGAGTTCAGAGGTCGTGACATGTCCCTGCTGGACTTCATGTCCCTGCTGGGCTTCATGTCCCTGCTGGACTTCATGTCCCTGCTGGGCTTCATGTCCCTGCTGGACTTCATGTCCCTGCTGGACTTCATGTCCCTGCTGGGCTTCATGTCCCTGCTGGACTTCATGTCCCTGCTGGGCTTCATGTCCCTGCTGGGCTTCATGTCCCTGCTGGACTTCATGTCCCTGCTGGGCTTCATGTCCCTGCTGGGCTTCATGTCCCTGCTGGGCTTCATGTCCCTGCTGGACTTCATGTCCCTGCTGGGCTTCATGTCCCTGCTGGGCTTCATGTCCCTGCTGGACTTCATGTCCCTGCTGGACTTCATGTCCCTGCTGGGCTTCATCTCCCTGCTGGGCTTCATGTCCCTGCTGGGCTTCATGTCCCTGCTGGGCTTCATGTCCCTGCTGGACTTCATGTCCCTGCTGGGCTTCATGTCCCTGCTGGGCTTCATGTCCCTGCTGGACTTCATGTCCCTGCTGGACTTCATGTCCCTGCTGGGCTTCATCTCCCTGCTGGGCTTCATGTCCCTGCTGGGCTTCATCTTCATGTCCCTGCTGGGCTTCATGTCCCTGCTGGGCTTCATCTTCATGTCCCTGCTGGACTTCATGTCCCTGCTGGACTTCATGTCCCTGCTGGGCTTCATGTCCCTGCTGGGCTTCATGTCCCTGCTGGACTTCATGTCCCTGCTGGACTTCATGTCCCTGCTGGACTTCATGTCCCTGCTGGGCTTCATGTCCCTGCTGGGCTTCATGTCCCTGCTGGGCTTCATGTCCCTGCTGGGCTTCATGTCCCTGCTGGGCTAAACCTCATGATGAGTCTCTCCAGCGAGGAGGAGCTGCTGCTCCAGCGGCTCCTCTGCAGGTTTCCAGCCTCGTCCCACCAGGTGTCCAGGTGTCCAAGGTCCGTCCTCCAGGCCCGGCGTCCTGCACCTGTGAGCTCTTTCCCTGGTCCAACACACCTGGATGGTTCATCAGCAGAACCTCTGCAGAACTTCGCCATGCCAGGATGTTGAACCAGGAACAGAAGCAAAACATGCAGGAAACCGGACCAGCAGGACCGGCTCTGCTGCGGAGGAGAGGAAGAGGAAGAGGAAGGTTCTTCATCAGCTGGACTGAAGCTGGAAGGTTTGACTGAATCCTGCGAAAGCAGCAGCTGTCAGACGGTGAAAACCCGAGAAGGCCTGGCGGACCTCAGTCCAGCCTGACCGGTGAAGGTCGACCTCTGAAAGCGATCCCGGTCGGCCCCTCAGCCATTCTTAATGATCCGGTCTGACCGCAGCGTCTCCGCTTACTGGACCAGAACCCATGACTCGGATCACATTATTCCCCGTCATTCCCGGGACTTCTATTCATCTGGGAGCTCAGGTTACGTTTACTCGGCATCTCCGGCTCTCTGGGCCTTTCTGATGGGATCGGAGTGGATCGGGTTCTCCTGAGGGCGGCGCTCCGTCTGACCCGAGTTCAGCTCAGGAACCCTGAGCCGTTTCCTCTTCCTGCAGGAACCCAAGGCTAGCTGCAGTTTCAGGCCCAGATGAGTCAGAACCCGTCCTTTATGGGTCACAATTTAGTAAAAAAATTCAATAAAATGAAAGTTTCTATTTAATCAGCCAAAATAAAAAGTTTAAAGTTTGTTCTGCAGCTGCCAGGTGGAAAAATGATCCGTTTCCAAGTCCAGTTACACTTTATGAGGATTTTAATTCCAATAATTGCTATAAAAACAAAACCAGTAAAAATTGAGCAGAGCATAGAAATTGGCAGGTAGAAGTTTTAGAGTCAGGAAGTTTCTGGACCTGAAGCAGGAAGTTCAGTTCAGTGGTGGGGAAACTTATGCTAATGTGCTAATAGCACAGCTAATTGTTTGTTTAGCGGTTTTGTAAATGTGAACAAACTGACGCGCTGTAGCTACAAACGTCTTAGCGCCGTTGGCGACCAGCAGGCAGGACGGATCCCAGGCCCGGTGGACTGAGCTCAGGTCAGACGGGTCATCAGCTGCTGGCGCTTCTGCTGAAATGTTCTGATGCTGCAGCCCTGCAGGGTTCTGGTGCCAAACGGAAGAAAAGTCTGTTCATGTAATCGTTCTGCATGATCACTACTGTGACTGACTGTTATTCACTGTAAATTATTCTTGCACACCAACGTTGCCATGTTGCTAATGGACTCCTGTTTGGACTCGGCCCAGATGAACTTGGCTGCAACAGAACCAGAATCTGGTATCACCTGTGCATGTTTACACTTATTACTGAAGGCTTTACATTGAGCTGCAGCTTCACCTGACAAACTCTAAGTACCTGCTGGCTGAGCTCAGGTGGTTCTGTTCAACACGAAACCGGGTTCTGGTCACTTTCTCTTGGGTTCTGGTCACTTTCTCTTGGGTTCTGGTCACTTTCTCCTTCCCAGCTTCTTGCTTTGTGCAACAGAAACCTGCAGGTTTGGTCCGTTAGAACCAAATGAAAGGATTTTACTTTTCCTCTCTCAATGGCCACTATGGTTATCTGAGTGGTACCACCAGTACCACCAGTACCACCAGTACCACCAGTACCACACCGCTGAGTGGAAACCAGGTGGCAGACGGTCCGTTACTGTTTGGGTGGAACAAGAGGAAACAAAGTAACCTGGACCATCAGAACCTTCTGCTGGTCCGATCTGAGGATGATCAGAACCATCGCGTCCCCAGTCACCTGGTTCACGGCTCGGCCCGACCCGCTCCAGCTCTGATTGTAGCATGTAGCCTCTTTACTAGCCACATTATGCAAGTGAAACGTTGAATGTGCAGCTTGACTCAGTGTGAAAACTTTGGGTTCTGTTTGGAACCTGACTGTTCTCTTTGCTGCTTGTATGCTAACATTATGCTAACATTATGCTAACATTATGCTAACATTATGCTAACATTATGCTAACATTGTGCTAACATTATGCTAACATTATGCTAACATGATGCTAACATTATGCTAACATTATGATAACATTGTGCTAACATGATGCTAACATTATGCTAACATTATGCTAACATGATGCTAACATTATGCTAACATTGTGCTAACATTATGCTAACATTATGCTAACATTATGCTAACATTATGCTAACATTGTGACTGTAACATGAACACCTCCCATCTGCTGGCACAAGACGTGTAAATAGAGAAACTTGTTTTTATTTGAACAGAAACGTTTCTTTCATCAGATGTTTTTATTTCTGGGGAATGAAAAGTCCAGACGAAGCTTTTAGGAACCAAGAGTCGGATTCTCTAACTTTTTAGCTAGCCTGCTGTCTGTCAGTTATCATTTGGTAGGATCTAAAACAGTTTGGCCTTGAACTAGGCCATTACTAATTAGCTTTGGCTCTAAGTGTTGGTGCTAATTGGCCCTGGCTCTGATTGGTTGGAAACTTGCCCAGAGTCTAACTGGTCAGTTTTTGATCTGGTTCTGGTTCAGTCCTGGTTCTGAAACCTGATGGATCCAGTGGTTGATATGAAGCCACTGGTGAAGCTAAAGGTTCTGTTTCCGTTCTGAACTGAAGGTCCAAACCGGCTGCAGGACTTTTCATTTCTGTTGATTGATGCTGAATCGATCCTGTTCGGTTTAGTTGAATCTGTATTTTAATATTTGTATCGTTTTTTTGTATTTAATCTCCTGTTTCCTGTTCAGCTCTCGGCTCCAGCATGAAGCTTCACCACCGATGGCGTCTGAGTCTCTGCATGCCTTAAGCTAACGGATGAATGAGTGAATGACGTCTGAGGAGAATAAATCCTTCAGCCTCGTTCATCAGAAACTGAATCATTTATTCACAAATCAGCTCAGATTATTCAGCTTGTTATGAGTTTATTAATTAATGTCCAATAATGAAATCTAGAAAATAACAGGAAACAAGAAGCTGCTTGGCCTCAATCTGATTGGATGTTGGTGGTTTCAACCGTCCAATCAGAGGACAGCTGCTCACACATGGGAGCAAAAGAGAAATTATTTATTCCTGAATATGAACCTGTTGATATAAAATTCACACCAGATGTTGATAACAAACTGGGAGGAATGTGGGAAGGAGGCGGAGCTTAAGGCCGACTGCCTAGTCAAAGTCCGGTTCGGTTGCTAAGCTAACTCTGGTCCTCCAAACCTCCGTCTGGGTCCAGTTGAACTGAACTCTGGTTGGGTTTGAATGTGACCGTCCAGCGGACCAGAGACTCCAAAAGCAGGAAGTGGACTACACCGCAGGGCATTCTGGGTAAAAGCAACCAAAGCTAATGTGCTAGCCTAGCGCTAGCAGCAGAAACGGCTTGTGGTGTTTAACCAACACAACCAAAGTTTATTCATTACAACATAAACGGACAGAACAGTTAAAATCTTCAATGTTTTCTGAATGAACGTTTTAAATCGGCTTCATTTGTCCTAATCAAAACCTCAGATCTTCACCAAACGAACCGAGTCAGCGAAGAACCGCAGGTCTGAACGGAGATCCGGTCCGGCGGCCCGTTTATTTTAGTCTCAGATGAAACATCAAGAGACTCGGGAAGACATCAGGCCTCACATCTCGTTTCTGGGGCGAGGGAGCCTGTTGTCATGGCAACCGTTGGCAAGGAGGAGGAGGAAGGAGTCAGAAACACGATGAACACATGAATAATTAACAAGAGGAGGAAGAGGAGGAGCGAGCTTCTTCATCAGTTCAGGCAGAAAAACTGAAAATGACAGAAATGATCAAAGGAACCAGAATGACTCAATTATAAACTTAATATTAACATTTTCCTCTAATTAATTTCATATTTTCCAAATCCCTGCACACCTTCAGCTGAAATGTAAAAAATAATCCAGGTAGATTTTGATGAGTGGTTTATTGAAACGTTTCAAACAGAACCAACATCCTCCTGGCGCCGCAGCGCCACCTGCTGGCAGAACCCAGGAAATCCCTCATGTTCAGTGGAGCCAAAGTGATTTCAGAACTTTATGTGGTTCACATTAAAACTCATGTTTAACCGTTTCATGCAGTCAGTTTGGTATAAATGCAGCTAAAACATGAAGTTCAGGACAAAATGAAAAATAAAGATGGAACCAAAATGTCCTTATTAAAAGAAACTGAATGTTTATGAGCCAAAATGTAACAATAATTCATCAGTTTTCTCCTCCAGTCTGAAGAAAACATGTAAAAAACCAAACAGATTTTTATTCCACAGAAACTGATTTCATAATTATGTGTAAAGTTTCCCCTGCAGTGACAGAATAAAACCTAAATAAATATCAATTCCTGCGTTCTGAGAGACAAACGTTTTTAAATTGTAACTTTATTAGTTTTTAGAAAGTTTTAAAAGTGGATCTTTTCCATCTTTAAGTTTTATTATGATAAATTAGATGCAACAGGGATGAAGAGCTGAATTATAACTTTTATTCACAAATATGTCTAAAAATCTCCTCCATTTTCAAGGTGAAATAATTTCACATCATCAAAGATCAAAGTTTATTCCGATTTGCTAATATTTTAATTTAAGGCTTGAAGTTTGTGACACACTGTGACCTTTAACCCCCAACATGAACGGCATCTGAAGGAAGGAGGAGAGGATTTGGACCGGGCCGAGAGGTTCTGGTCCGGGTCACAACCAGATCATCCAAACCGGAGAGGATTGGATCAGAACCAGTCCGCTTCAGAAGTGGATCGGTACCAGAATGAGAACGCAGCCGAACTCGACACGAACCGACAGCCAATCAGAAGGCTTCTCCCTGCTGGACGCATCAGCCAATCACAAACCGAGCTCAGCCTGGAGGTCCGATCGGTTCCGGCCGAGTCCGAGCAGAACCATGTGGGAGTTTAAAGAGCCGGAAACTGATATTAGCACCAGAAATGTACGGGGTGCCATTACTGCCAAAAATTCACTTTCTTATTATTATTATTCAAAGTTGCATTTTCACCGCTAATAAATGTCAAACTAAATATTTAATGAGCTAGCTAAACATTTAGTTAGCCCAGAGCTAGCTGTTGAAGCTAGCTCTGGGCTAAACATTTAGTTAGCCCAGAGCTAGCTGTTGAAGCTAGCTCTGGGCTAAACATTTAGTTAGCCCAGAGCTAGCTGTTGAAGCTAGCTCTGGGCTAAACATTTAGTTAGCCCAGAGCTAGCTGTTGAAGCTAGCTCTGGGCTAAACATTTAGTTAGCCCAGAGCTAGCTGTTGAAGCTAGCCCGGTTCTGCGTCAGAACCCAGTAATAGACAGAACCAGTCCAGTTGAAACGTCAGTTTTTTATTCCTTCAGAGGAGACAGCTGGCTGTAAGGCAGAACATCATCAGAACCCGGCTGGTTCTGGTTCTGATGCAGCAGAACCAGAACCAACAGGCCCACTAACGGTTGGTCCAATCACGTCACCTGGAAAACAGAACCAGGAAGAGTTTACCGCTTCATTCATCAGAACCGGTTCTGGTGCTCAGAGCAGGAACCTCTGACCCAACCTGGGCCCGGTCTGGTCCAGAACATCTCCAGGGCGGTACCTGTGCTCACTGGGCCGGGCCCGGTCCGGGCAGCGCCCCCAGCAGGCCGTTAGCGGTGGTGAACAGGTTGATGGGCGACGAGCCGTCCGTGATCAGAGTGGACTTCAGACCCAGAGACTGCAGCATCTTCACCTGCAGAGGAACACAGAGCCTCGGGTCAGAACCGGACCATGACCGGATCGCTTCCGGACCCGCCTGCAGCCTCAGAACCATACCTGCAGTTCTGGCCCGGCCCGGGCGATCTCCTTCAGCGTGTCGCTGCCCAGACTCTCCATCATCTGCCTGAAGCGCTGACTGTCCAGCTGAGCCAGACGCTCCTGCTTCTCCACCTCCAGACGGTCCAGCTCCTTCTTGTAGCCCAGTTCCTGTTCCCGCGCCTTGGACAACCGCTGGAGCTCCGCCTCCTGAGCAGCAGCAGGGCGGGAAGAGACACAGAGACATTTAGTCCTGGAGCCGTTCCAACGACCAGAACATGCAGGAAGACATTTTCAGCCTTTACTATCAGAGGATCACAAACAGAAAGTGGGTTGAAGTGAAACAGGAAATGGTACGACAGGAAGTGTCATGGCGACCAACAGGAAGTGCGACAGCGACCAGAACCAAAGTGTGGGCGTACCGCCTCGATGCGCTGGGCTTCGGCTTTCAGTTTGGCCTCGTTGACGGCGGCCTCACCCCGGATCCGCGCCGCCTCGGCCTGGGACTGGGCCTCGGCTTTGGCCGCTCCGGTGCTCTCCACCGAGGCGCTGAAACACAGCAGGGAGCCGGTCAGAGCAGAACCTCAGCCATTTGGACCGAACCCGGTTGCTGACCCACCTCAGCGCCTCCAGCTCCAGCAGCTCCTTGCGGGCCCGCTCGGCCTCGGCCTGGTCGGTGATCTTCTGCCTCTCCAGCTTGCCCCTGGCCTCCTGCTCCAGGCGCTCCGCCTCGTGTCTGCAGGGACAAACGGAACCCGATGAGTGGGGCCGACCCGTCGCGGCGGGTTCTGATGACGTGGTGCGTGTCGGACCGGGCCGCCGCCTCCTGGGAGTTGGTGGTGATCTCGATGGCCAGCTGGACGCTCTTCTGCAGGGCGTCTCTTGTCCTCTGGTCCACCGGCTCCACGGACTGGATGTCCACACTGCTGATCACCAGGTTGTTCTGGGTGAAGCGCAGGTTGGGACGCACCGCCAGCTTCTCATCGAAGCCGAACACGGCCGAGCAGATGATCCGGTTCGAGTTCTGGACACACAGAGCTGGTGTTTGCTAATGCGCTAGCAGTGGAGCTAATGATTGCTAATTCACTAGCAGTGGAGCTAATACACTAGCAGTGGAGCTAATGTTTGCTAATGCGCTAGCAGTGGAGCTAATGATTGCTAATTCACTAGCAGTGGAGCTAATACACTAGCAGTGGAGCTAATGTTTGCTAATGCGCTAGCAGTGGAGCTAATGATTGCTAATGCACTAGCAGTGGAGCTAATACACTAGCAGTGGAGCTAATGTTTGCTAATGCACTAGCAGTGGAGCTAATGATTGCTAATGCAGTAGCAGTGGAGCTAATACACTAGCAGTGGAGCTAATGTTTGCTAATGCACTAGCAGTGGAGCTAAAGCGCTAGCAGTGGAGCTAATGTTTGCTAATGCACTAGCAGTGGAGCTAATGATTGCTAATGCACTAGCAGTGGAGCTAATGATTGCTAATGCACTAGCAGTGGAGCTAATGTTTGGTAATGCGCTAGCAGTGGAGCTAAAGCGCTAGCAGTGGAGCTAATGATTGCTAACTTTGAAGTCACTTTTAGCCTAGCTTCCCCAGATGAATTCTAATTTTCTCGTCTCTTTGATAAACATTTGGATTTGGTTATAAACTTCAAGTAGACATTTACGTTCATGCTCTTATTTTGAAGTGACTTCAAAATAATTTCATTCCATTTCCTCACCTAAAGACTACAGAACTGGACCCGCCTGGACTGAGCCTGACTGGGAGAAGCCCCTCCCCCGATCGAGCATGAGGCGACAGTGGGGAGGAAAACTTCCCCTTAATAGGAACAAAACGCCAGTAGAACCAGAACCTTTTCAGTAGCTGATTAATCTCTGGTTCTGACCCAGTTAAGCAGGATTGTATGTGGAAGCGGGTTCTGACCTTGTGGAAGTCGTCGAACTGGACTGAGGCGACGGCGCCTCGGATTTTAGAGGCGATGGCTTTACAGGCGTCGCCCACGAAGTCCGGGACGGAGAACAGCGCCGCGGCAGCGGCCGGTTCTGCTGGGATCTTCACGTCAAAGTGCCTGAAGGACAGAGGTCGACTTCAGAACCAGAACCGGGACAAACGTTGTCTGCTCGGCGCCTGGTTACCAGTTGTAGGCCAGCTGCAGCTGCAGGCGGGCGTGGTCGGCCGTTTCTATGGTGATGATGTCGGTGCAGAAGTCGGGCCCCAGCAGCAGGCAGATGGCCTTGATGACGTTGGCCCGTTTGGGTTTGTCCCCGGACAGCGACAGGACGGTGAACTGCTCGTCCGGCCCCAGCATCACCATCTCGGGTCCGAACACCACCCTGCGGAGAAACGGCGCCGCCATCAGCCGATTCTTCGCCCGCTGCCGCCAAGCGCCCCGAGGGCGGCGCCTCACCTGGCCTTCTTCTCCCGGTAGTCGTAGACCTGCACGGCGGCGTTGTGGGGGACCCTGAAGGTCACCACGCGCGTCTTGTCCCTCGGCCGGCCGTCCTCGCCGCCGTGGTGACTGGAGCGGTCGGCCAGCGGGTCGCGGCGGGTCGCCAGCAGCGCCTCCACGTTGGCAGGAAGTTCCTTCTCCCACAGCTCCTCGTCCTGGTTCAGCATGTAGGTGTGTCCGATCACCGCGCGCACCTGAGGCCAGGACGGGGTTATCACCATGGCAACAAGGAAACTGCAGAGGGCTTCCATGCAGGAGGCCCAAAAATAACCACAAGGTCAAAGGTCAGAAGTAACTGGGCGAAAAGGAACCGGTATGGAAGCCCTGAAGGGTCAGGGGTTCGACCTTTGACCCGATTTTATTTTCTCTGCTTTGTTAGTCATGTGTGAATAAACATATTTTAAAGTTGCCCAGAGGAGCATTTTGTTCCTAAAGGGCAGAAAAACATCAGAGCGGAAACGATTCCTGAAACAGGAAACGATTCCTGAAACAGGAAACGATTCCTGAAACAGGAAACGATTCCTGAAACAGGAAACGATTCCTGAAACAGGAAACGATTCCTGAAACAGGAAACGATTCCTGAAACAATCTGGAAAAGTTTCATCAACATGTTTAACGTCTGCTGCTCTCTGGGCTGCAGTGACGCCTCCCACCAGCAGGTGGCAGCAGTTCAGCTCCAGCTGCTTTCTGCCTCAGCCTGAATTCACTCATTCATCAAAGAATAAAAATGGTTTTGTTCTCCGTGTTTGGACGAAAACTGAAATCAGCATCAGAGTGAGAACAGGATGTGGAATATTCAGATCCTCAGGTTATTCCTGAAAACCTTTCACAGAAAGTTGCTTGGAAACTGGCCTGAACTTTGAACCCTGCAACTACAATATTTGACCTCAATTATCATTTGACCGGCAGCATGTCTTAAGCCCCGCCCCTCCACGTCTTAAGCCCCGCCCCATCCACGTCTTAAGCCCCGCCCCTCCACGTCTTAAGCCCCGCCCCTCCATGTCTTACACCCCGCCCCTCCACGTCTTAAGCCCCGCCCCTCCATGTCTTAAGCCCCGCCCCTCCATGTCTTAAGCCCCGCCCCTCCCTGCTCACCTTGCCAGTCTTGATGTCCCGGACGTAGATGCCCTCGTTCTCGTCCAATGGGATGGCGCGCTGCGTCAGCAGGACCTCCACGGTGGCGGGGGGGACGTACTCCAGGGGGCCGCGCAGCATCCAGCGGTCTCCGGGGCGACGGAGGACGCCGCTGCGCCGCGAACGCTTGGCGCTCTCCTGTACTGTCACGGTGGGGCCACCAGATGAGACCTCCGTCCTAAACGTGGATGTGGTATTTAGAGGAAACCAATCCAATTCAACCATGTTGACGTCCTAAAACCTCAACACAGATTTCAAACTTTATTTCACTGACAGTGTGAAGGTGAAAATGCAGAAAAATCCAGGAAGTAGAGAAAGAAAGACTGGTCTGGATGGCAGAAAGGAAGAGTGAAGCTTCAGCTCGAATCCAGAATAATAACCCAGGACAGAAACGCGTTGCTCCTCACCTCCGTGTCATGAAAGGCCTCCACGGCCCGCAGAACCAGGCCTTCCTCCTCCGACAGCACGTACACGCTCTGGATGCCGTTTTCCAGCTCCTCTCCGGGCTGCAGGAAAAACGAGCGCTCCCCCTGCAGGACGGAACAGGAACAGCAGGTCCGTCAGGTCTGAGGACCCGGATCGTCACTCGAGACGTTGATGAAATCAAACCGCTGGGAGATTTAGATTCACTCATACCTTTCTCAATCTTCCAGAGAAACAATAATATCTGAGAAGCTAATTTCAGGCTGATGCTGTGCTCACCTTCACCACCTTCTTCTGGCCCAGCTGAGGCTTCCCATCGGTGCCGACCGGGTCCAGGACCACGCAGTACTGCCTGCTGCTCAGGGTGGTGACGTTCACCACCCCCACCACCTCCTCAGCCACAGACGGGATGTGCGCCTCCCTGTCGGCCATGGTGACCAGCCACTCCTCGCCCGTACGCCGCTCACGCCCGCCGGCGTCCTTGAAGGGCCGCAGGGCGCGAACATGCAGCGCTTTCTGGAAACGACGCAGATGTCAGTCTGGTGGAACTCATCATGCTTCATAAAGACGTTACTCTGAAACATCGCAGCTGCCTGGAACAGGCTCCGCCCCCTCCCTCTCTGCTGTGCCGTAAGCCCCGCCCACCCGCCCTGAACATGGGATCTTCAAAACCTCTTCCAGAAACTTTTAAAATCACGGGACTTTTGGGTGTGACTGGATTTTATCGCTTTATTTTACATCTGACAGACTTATGAATAACAGCCGAGTTCAACTCCAGTCCTCCCAGCCTGCTGGACATTCAGGTGAAGACAGGCTGGACGGATGGCGTCATTATTTGCATCTGCTGCATCCAGAAACCACAGCTCAGGTTTCACAGAGCGCCGATTCTCACTGCCTGAAGGAAACAAACCGGCCTGAGTCTTAAACCAGCACAACGTCAGGAGCAGCGAATCGGCTCCGCGTTCAGACCTAGAGACGTTCAGGACATCGTTTCTGTTCAAACCTGAAAGAAAAAGCCGAAACACTGAGGCCTCTGCAGAGCAACGATCCGCTGGTCGGAGGCCGTCCATGTTGCCTTCTGTGGAAATGCTAAGGCAGCGACCTTTGACCTGTCCAGGGCCTCTGCTGTTTAAAAACTGCAGATAAATTATTGCTGGACGGCAGACGGTGAATCAGAAGAGACTCTGAGGTCACGCAGTAGGAAACAGCCTGAACATGTGGAGGTTAAAGGTCGGCGGCTGCTGGAGTTTTAGGTCAGGATGTGACTGACCGACATCCTGAGGTTTCTGGTGACGATCCGAGGAACAACCAGAACTCTGAGGCCGCCTGACGGCCACAGGTACGGCCACAGGTACGGCGCCACCAGGTGGCGCTTCGCTCAGCAGGTCACGGATTAGAGGGAGGGGGGGACAGTGGAGGCGGAGTCACCTTGTCCGTCAGGATGAAGGCATTGACGATGTCGATGACCTCTTCGTGAGCACCCGGCAGGTACGCCCCCACCTTGCTGACCAGCCACTCCTCACCTGGACAACAGCAGGACAGGTCGTCCTTTAGTAGCGTCTCCTGAAGGCCGCTTCCGTCCGGTTGGACGGTTTGGACCGTTACCTGTAACTCTCTGGACGCCGCCGCGGTCTTTGCCTTCCTTTCGCGCCCTGAGCCGGATGGCCTGGTTCTCCCGGATCACCGTGGCCTTGATGGTCTCCAGAACCACCACCTCCTTCCGGGGGATGTAGGTCCCTGAGAGCGAGACGGGAACCGGAAAGACACAGAAGCTCTTCAGGTTTCCCTCAAACGCTTAAAGTCTCCAACAGTTCAGACCTGTCAAAGTGTTCAGGGTGAAGGAACCACCTGAAGTCGTCCATCCGGACCTAAAACCAGATGACCCCTGACCTGACCGCACCAACCTGGACCTTCGAACAGCCACTCGTCTCCAGCCACCCGCTTCACTCGTCCCTCGTCCTCAAAGTCCAGCAGCGCCTGCAGACGGAGCGCCGTGTCCGGGTAAACGATCTGCAGCGGCGTCACATTCTGGAGGAAAACACGGAGCGTCAGACATCCAGAACCAGGCCAGGACCAGAACCAGACAGGTCCAGCCGCGCGGCGTTCCCCACCTGCTGGATCTCCTCTCCAGGGTAGAGTGGGAACGGGTCCCGGGTCAGCCGGATCTCCAGGTCGGCGTGGCGCAGCTTGGCCTGACCCGATTGGTCAAAGAGGACCTCATTGTCGTCGTCCCGGGCGACGGGATTGGACACCACGCAGTAGTGGCGAGGCGGGACCATGATCATCCGGACCGGCGAGAACAGAACCCTGAAACATCAGATCCAGTTTCAAAAATACTTTATTGATCCCAATAGGAGGTTAAACAACCAGACGGATCCTGGAGAAACATTTCAGCCGGTTTTCCCGAAACGCCTTGGCCCGTTTCGGCCCGTTTCGGCCGGTTCGCCTGAACGCGTCCAGGGTTAGCGTTAACGTCTCCAGTGATGCGTTCAGGGAACCCTGAGCTGGACTCGCCTCTCGTTGTCCTGGCGGATGTAGGTGAGCGGTCCGATCTCCACGCGGGCGATGTTGGTGTTCTGGTCCAGGACATGGATGTAGTGATGTGGAGGGATCCGGATGATGGACGAGTCCACCTGCATCTCCATCTGTGGTCCGCGGTTTCCTGCTTTTCTGGACATGAAGTAAAGTTCTGCAGAGGACAAAAGTAAAAGTCAGTTTCATAAATAAGTGATAAATAAGTGATAAATAAGTGATAAATAAGTGATAAATAAGTGATAAATAAGTGATAGTGTCATTATGGACCAAGCATGTGTATCGAACTTTTGGCACCTTTGGACTTCCATACTTCATACGCTGTCTAATAAATTCCGGCTGCTTCTTAAAGTGAAGAGAAATCTGCCAAGTCTTGTTTTCCTCACAGATAAACATAAATTTGTCCTCAAAATGTTAAATGAAGACTTTGACCCTAAAGCTGAAGCTGAGGCGCGTTTTAACTCAGATTAGGATTTTTAACGGAGTTACTAAGGAAAAGTCTAAAACTGAAAATAAAACTGGTGAATGTGGAGGACGCAGCAGGTTCAGAGCGGGCCCAGTGTGCCGGTACTGGACGGGTTCGGCTCGAGTTCACCGAGCAGAATGTTTTCCAGAGAATCGCGGAAGTGTAAAAGTTGTTTGTTTCGCCTCTTACCGTCTCAGGGCGCAGCTCGGCGGGCAGACAGCAGCTCACGCTTCGCTCTCACGGCTCCGGATCGGAGGACCTGGACGGACTGGGACGGAGACCAGAACTTGTTCGGTTCTGGGAAGGGACGGAGTGGGCGTGGCAGCTGAGGGACGGGAGGGTCACGTGGTTTACGGTCTGCAGCAGCAGCTGCTGCGTCACCTGGTCGCCTACAGGTTCCTCTGGGAATCACACTGTAAAAGATAAAAACTGCTAAACCAGAACCCGACCGATCCACTAACCTCACGAAGAAAAGGGCAAGACTGAAAATTAAAATAAAATCCTTTAATAATAGTGTGGGCGTGGCTTAAAACCTGAACATAACCGGACTGCAGGGAGAACGTTCTTTCCTTCTGGTTCGTAACGGAGAAACACATTATTATGATTAATATGAATTAAAATGTCTGGTTTCCTGTAATAAGCCTTTATTCTGGAGTTAAAGGGACAGTGTTCATTTCCTGTCAGGCTGCGGCTGGGTGGTGGCGCAGCTCAGGGCTGGTCTGCGCAAAGTCTAACCGGATATGAAAACTGTGCAAGTAAAAACGTGTCACCATGAAAATTTAAGCAAAACGGCGATTTTAATGCCACCATGAAAACAACAAGAGAACACAGGTGTAAATAATGACTGCTCTTATTTAGGAATAAATATTTACAACGCTGATTCCTCCCAGACTGACGGAAACCCAATTATCTGATTGGATGGCCAACACTTCCTGCATGAATTTAAATAGCGCCCCTGCTGGACAACAACATGAACAACACCTCTGCCCTCTAGTTTTACCCCGTTTCAACAAAAACACAGTAAATATAATATAAACGGAGTAATGAGTTTAAGTTAAAATTCAGACAACATGACAACACTGGCTGGTGACTTCCTGTGACTGTTTCACAATAAAAGCCTTTCAACGTTAGGAGACAGAAACTTAAAAAAACACTCCTTCCTGTGATGAAGATGATGATGATGAGGAAGGTATGCCGGACATTTGAGGAACAACAGTACAATATTCCAAAAATAAACTCTGTACAAAGCTTTGGTTCGTTTGTGCTGATGGTTAACAAACATATTTAGATTTAAATAGTTTTCAAATCCACAAAATAATTCTGACGGGCCCGGCTCGGTTCTGATGGAGCAGAGGTGCATCCGGGTCAGATCAGAAAGACACATTTCTCAGAAGTTTACGGTAAATAAAAAAAATAAACTAAGAAAAATGTAGTTATTTCCACGCAGCGTCCAGAAAGATGATGTTCTGCTGGAAACAGCTTCGGTCAGCGTCCAGATATTCATGTTTTAGGACATATTCAGTTTTCTAAAATAATATTAAAATATTAAAAAGGTAGATTAGCTATAGGGACAAAATATCCCGACCAAATCTGTAGTTAAACAGTAATAGTGACGCTAAACGGGACGAATGTCTTGTTTACAGTTTGGTAATAATACTGGAATCAGCGAAAGTCATTTATGTTAATATGTTGGTTACCATAGCAACTTAATTAAACAACATTTACCGTAAACTTCTGAGAAACGAAACACACAAAATGAAACTTCTGCAGGTTTGACGGATTTATAAAAAATCTGCTGAGTAAGCAGTATGTGACGTAGCATCGATGTGCGCATGCGCATTACCATAAAGTATGCTGGATTTACGGGTATGACCGAACACCTGTTCAGTAACCCGGCGGTCCAACAGCACCGCTGAACCAGAACCAGGAGAAGTCATCCTGGTTCTGGTTCTGAAGGTCCGAACGGGTCAGTGATACCGAACCGCCTCACCGAGCGGGAAATGAACGCAGAGAAAACCTTAAAACGATAAACTTCATCCAATGAGATTCTGCTTCTGAACGTCTTGACATTTGAACATTCAGTAACTTATAAACAGAAATCATACATTTGTTGCTGAGCAACAGCTAGCATGCTAAGCTAATGTTCCCAATGATCTTTTTACAAAGCTGGAAGAAAATCCAGAAGGGGCTGAATCCACGGAGAGCTGGAGAATAGTTCGGCTCCAGCCAGAACCCCGTCCGGTTCTGGACCTTCGGTTCTGCTCCAGAACCGTTCATTTGACCTTTCACCTCCCTTTCACCAGCTCCCTCCTGACGGCCTTGTAGGACTTTGGGTTCAGTTCAAACTCGGGTTTAATAAAATTCTCCAGAACTCGGCTGGGTTTTACCGGGTCAAGGCCGGTTCTGGATGGTTCCACATTTGATAAAACATGATGTGAAGTTCTGGACCTGGAACCAGAACCGGGAGCTTAAAGAACCCAGCAGAGCTGCAGAGCCACAACATGACCTCCGTTTTAAATGTTGGTGCAATGCCAGCGGTGGCCACCAGATGGCGCCACACCGCAGCCTCTTCCTCAAAGAAGCAACATAACTTTAACATGTTTGTTACTGAAACAAATGAGCTGATGGATCCCAGCAGAACCGTTCTGGACCTGATCATGGATCTAAACAGACTGAAGGTTTTCTGGCTGCAGAATCATAAAGACATTAAACTTCCAGGTGAAATATCTAAAGTAGTCGTGGCTCCGGCTGAAAGGCGCTGCAGCAGCAGATCCAGTTCAGCGCCGCTGTTCTCCGACAGCAGCCCGAAGCTGGCGATCCTGACGTTAAATCTTTAATCCAACATGGCGTCCAGCTGGTCGGCCAGGTCGTCGAACATGTTGCCGATGTCGTCCAAGATGGTCCCTGCTGACCTCACAGAGCTCCCCCTGCTGGTGAAACCAGAGACAGACGGTTAAAGCACCAGAGAGAAGCGTCCAGAGGAAACAGGAAGGACGAATACTCACCCCTCGCTGCCGTCCTGGTTCAGCTTCGTCTCCACGGCCTTCAGAGCCGCTGCTAGAGAGCTGCTGGTCTGGTCCAATCTCTGCTGGACCTCTTCCGTCTCAGAAGACGACTCAGAGGACAGAGGACTCCCCACGGGTCTCCTGGCAGCCAGAGAGGGGCTGCGAGGGGCCGGAGGACCCAGAGCTGTCGGCCCGGAGGCTGCTGAGGAGGCAAACGCCACGCTTTGGACCACACTGACTGTCAACGTGGGAGAGGACCGTCCTCCTGAAGAACACGACACAAGAACAAGTTTCACACCGACGGCTGTCAATGTTTGGGTTAAAGAAGACCAGCAAGTCCCAACCCAGTCTGGTCCAGACCAACAAGTCTTCTACTGCAGGTCACAAGTTAACTCTCACAAGTCCTTCAATAGACCAGGAAGACTCGACCAAGTCTCACAACTTCCTCTACAAAACCATTCAGTTCTAACAAAATTTGAAAGTCAGAGACAGAAAATCCCAGCCAAGCCCCGTTCAAGATCCTAAGTAAAGATCAAGTCTCCAGCCCGAGTTCTAGCCAATAAATGAAAAAGGTAAGTCACATTAAGAAATCCCAACTCAACCTGGAAAGGCCCAGAAAGACCAGAAAGTCTCCAGTCAACGAAGGTAAGAACAACATATCAAGACAAGACAGAAAGAAAAGTGAGAGACGACACCGAGAAATTACAACTAAAACACAAACGTTTCATATTAACATCATGGAATGTCAAGTCAACAGTGGAAAACACTCAAAGATGGATTTGTTTCAAGTAATAAGCTGAAAATCCCAAACAAAATTGGGAAAAAAACAAAATAAATAAATCTGAGATCCTGTGACCAGCCGCGGCGACCGATTGAGGCAGTGGGAGGCTCCTGAGACCGGCCGGAGCCTCTGCACCGGGTGTCAATGTTCTCCTGGCTCTGCGACATCCCCACGGCGTTCTTGATCTCCTAAGAAGAGAAACTATGTCCTAACCAAAGTCCACCAAACACTGTATGCAACCAAGACAAAACTAGTGAATCCCAACAAAGACAGGAAATGCTACAAGATCTTACAGACTCATTCAAGACCGGCCAGCCAACCGTGAGACGGGAAGAGTCCAGGAAAACCAGGGAGTCTCACGACAAAACAAGTCAGGAAAGACAAGTCATAAACCAGGACCAAAACATAACGAGTCAAGAGAATCCGGACAGAGGCTGCTATGAACTTCAAGTTAAGACTGAGAAGTTAGAAAACTCAAACCAACAATAGCAACGCTGGGAATATCTCAAATGAACACTGCGGTGTCTGGAGACAGGACAGGTCATACAGCCTGAAGTTCAGAGAGAAGTCAAGTCCAGGTAAAGACCTGGTGAACTCTAACCCTGAATCCTGACTGGCAGGCACTGGTGAACGTGTCGACACCAGACTGAAGCCATTCAGAAGCAGGATCCATCATTAGGTTCCATCTGAAGAGAGAAGCAGCAGAAGCAGGAACCCTGCTGGCTGCCTCTTTAAACCATGGAGTACTGCAGGTACCTGGAGTCCCGCCAACCAGAGAACCGAATGAGGAGCTCAGAGGAACCCTCTTTAACCTTCAGAGGGTTCAGAGTGCGTGGATGTGATGAAGGTGTTGGTGTCTCACCCTGAGCGGCCAGCAGACTGTGGCGAACAGGTTTCGGGGTGATGGCGGGTTTTGGTGAGAGAGAAGGCTTCAGAGGAGATCCTGTCGCTGGGCTGCTGGGCCTCTCCAGACTGGCCTCGCTGATTCTCAGGTCCAGCTGGTCCTGGTTCCTGGATGGGGGCCTGCTGCCACCGGACTCGGACCCTGAGGCTCCGGATCTGACCGGGGAACCCTCGCCGGTCAGATCCTTGGGTTTGTGGCGCCTCTTCACCGTGTCGGACTCCTTCAGGTTGAACTCGGGAACCTCCAGAGCTTTGGCCCCTGGTTTGTCTGGTGGTTCCAGCACGGCCTCAGCTCTGGGGGGGCCTGGAGCTTTGGGTCTCTGTTTGATGGTCAGGTTGCCTTCTTCGGCGAAGGGGATGCACTCGCTGGAGCTGTTCTGGGGAGACGATGACCCATCCAGGCCTTGAGCCTTCGGTTCCTCCTCCTCAGAGTCGGACTTCAACCCTCGGTCGATCTCTGCGGTGCTGCTGGTTTCACTGGGAAGACATTCGCTGTGGACCTTCCTCCTGAGCTCTGTGGTCTCCCTGGCCTCTGACGCAACGCTGTGTCTGGGCCCTGGGCTGGTCTCCAAAGAGGCAGTGATGCTGCTGACGCTCCCTGGGCTGTCGGTGACCACGCCCCCAGAGGACGAGGTGGGGCTGCTGTCGCTCAGTTCACTGCTGGTTGTGCTGCTCACTGAGCTCAGCCTCTTCGGTGGCGGAGGAGGGGGGCCCTTTTTGCGGGCACGCACGGCAAACGACTGACTTCGGCCCACATTGCCGTTCCTGTCTGAGCCGGACTGCGACCGGCCCGGCTGGCTGCGGCCGGGCTTCCGAGTCAGGGTGGCGTAGGATGGAACGTCGGCCGGCAGAACTGTGAGGTCGTCGTCATCCTCGTCCGGCTCTCCGTCCGACAGAGCGTAGCGGGTCTTGCTCTGGGTGCGCCGGTTGGGGGGCGTCAGGGTCCGGTGGTGCTCGGGACGGGCTGTCGGGTTCAGGTTGGTGGAGCCGCACTGGGAATGCAGGTAGCTGAAGCCTTTCAGAGCCGGGGAGGCACCGCGCGGCAGTTTGGGTTTGGCCGGTATGGCCGGGTACTTGAAGACTGTGGCCGTCCCCAGAGGCACCTGCTTGGGCAGCGGCTGATGCTGCAGCGGCCGCTGGTCCCAGCCCTCAGGCAGGTTCCTCTCCCGGGCCGGGCTTCCCTCCAGGCTCTCCTGTGACCAGCCGCGGCGACCGATTGAGGCAGTGGGAGGCTCCTGAGACCGGCCGGAGCCTCTGCACCGGGTGTCAATGTTCTCCTGGCTCTGCGACATCCCCACGGCGTTCTTGATGGCCAGGCTTTCGTCGCAGCCTCCGTAGTGACTCGCCATGGCGGTCTGCAGCTCTGCGCTCAGCTCGCTGTCCTGGAAGGTCACCATGATGGGGGTGTGAGGAGAGGAACACTCGCTGCTGGCATCTGGAGACTCAATGGCAACCAGGTGGAGCACTCCGGGCGCCTTACGCCGCAGCGTCCCTGCGCCGGTGTCCGCCTGCAAGATGGCCCTCTGGATGTCGCTCAGCTTCTTCACCGCCAACATCAGCTTCTTCTGATGGCCTGCAGAGGAAACGGAGCGTCAGAAAAGGTTCTGACCCGGCCGGCGCACGGTGCTGTGGCGCTGCGGCTCCAGACCCAGCTTGGTGATGCCGATCTCCTGCAGGTCCTCCCACGTCAGGTCTTTGACGATGCTGATGGAGTCGTAGCCATTCTCTGACAGCTTCTTGTGGTACTGTGGGAGGCCGATGGCGCTGAGCCACTCGCCAAGGTCCGACTGGAAAGACAGGACCAAACGGGTCAGAACAGAACCGCAGCGGCGGACGGGCTGGGACGGATCAGAACCGAACCGCGGGTTCCTGCAGGTAAACACTCACAGGGATGTACTCCGGAAGCCACTCCGGGATGTTCAGGTTGTTGATTTCCATGGAGATCTTCTTCCGGTGCCCCGGTTTGGTGACGCCGATGGCGGTCAGGTCCTGAACAGGAAACGCATCAGAAACAGGAAGTTGGTGGGGTTGGTGGTGTGATCCACCAGGTCAAGCCTTTAACGGGGTTCTGGTGGATTCACCTCAGGAGTCATCCGGCTGATGGTGGGAACGTCGTAGCCGGCGTTCAGGAAGTTCCCGGTGTACTGCTGCAGCTGGAAGTCGCTCAGCCACTGGAAGATGGCGTCCGCATCCTGGGACACAGAGTCAGGCAGTCCAAACCCGGTTCTGATCGGAGCCTGGTTCTGATCGGAGCCTGGTTCTGATCCGAGCCTGGTTCTGATGCGAGCCTGGTTCTGATCGGAGCCTGGTTCTGATCCAAGCCTGGTTCTGATCGGAGCCTGGTTCTGATCGGAGCCCAGTTCTGATCCGAGCCCGGTTCTGATCGGAGCCTGGTTCTGATCGGAGCCCGGTTCTGATCCGAGCCTGGTTCTGATCGGAGCCTGGTTCTGATCGGAGCCCGGTTCTGATCGGAGCCCAGTTCTAATCCGAGCCCGGTTCTGATCTGAGCCTGGTTCTGATCCAAGCCTGGTTCTGATCCAAGCCTGGTTCTGATCCGAGCCTGGTTCTGATCCAAATCTGGTTCTGATCGGAGCCTGGTTCTGATCCAAGCCTGGTTCTGATCGGAGCCTGGTTCTGATCGGAGCCTGGTTCTGATCGGAGCCTGGTTCTGATCGGAGCCCAGTTCTAATCCGAGCCCGGTTCTGATCGGAGCCTGGTTCTGATCCAAATCCGGTTCTGATCCGAGCCCGGTTCTGATCTGAGCCGGTCCGGAACCGGTTTTGATCCAAAATACACTCTAACATTTCATTTATTTAATTCTTTAATGGAAAACAACATAAATAAAAATGTTAAATGATTTTATATCTGAAACTATCAGACGTCAACTTGGTCACAGCAGAAATGTTTTTAATAATTTCCCAAATCAAAATGTAAATTAAATAAATTAAACATCAATTCATCTAAATATAGAAAAAATAAATAAAAATATATATTTATATGTTATAAATACTTTTGGGCAGTAAGAACTCTGCAGAAGAAACTTCATGTTTCTGATCATCATCACTTATGTAACAGTAATATTTTATTCCGGACGCCCCCTGCGGATGTGTCCCTGGGAGGAGAGCCGGGTCCAGTCCTGATCCTCCTACCTTCCCCTCCAGCAGCTGCTGCGGACGGACGAACTGCTGCGTGAAGCTGGGCTCTGCCGGGCGCTGCACCGTCACCGTCTGCCTGCGGGGGGCGCCACCTGCAGGACAGGACAGGCGTCTGAGCAGGGACACCTCACTGCTGAGCTGAGGACAGAGAAACCCACCTGCAGGACTCTCCGCCTGTTTGCTGGGGTCAGCAGAGGCTCCTGGATCAGCAGCAGGGGGCGCCAGCTGCACAGCAACAAAAACAACCTGAGACTCAGCAGAGATGTTTATGACGTCATTACAGAACAACCACATGATTTGTGAGAAACGGGCATTCTGGATCAGTCTGACTGCACCTTGTTGTCATGGTGACTGGTGGTGTGCTGCTGCCCGTTGGGGGCGCTGTTGCTCTCGGTGCTCTGGCCACTGCCAGCGCTGCGGGTGCTGCCCACGCTGCCAGTGCTGCCCACGCTGTTCCTGTCCCCGGCTGCAAACACAACAACAGACCCGGTGAAGGTGGGCGGGGCTTGGGGCGGCGTCAGACCGGGGGTGCAGCGCGGCTGCAGCGGTGCAAGCAGCCAGACGTCTCAATGGAGGCGTCTCCGGCTCTTCCCTGTCTTCGTTCGTCAATTAAAACATCGACATGCAGCAGCTTCTGTAGTGCAGCTACATCGCAGGACGACCCGCTGTCGCCCCCTGTGGCAGCCGTGAGGATTGCTGTTAGCATGAGGCTCTGATTTCAGCGTGCAGCAGCGCGTTTTGGACCCGACACACCAAGACAGCCAGCGCGTCTCCAGACCAGCGGCTTCCAGTCCGGTTGGTTCGGTCTGCTGGACCCAGCGGACAGAGGCCTCTGATTGGTTGAGTGTTGACCAGTTACCATGGTTACCCAACTCCATGATGATGAAAATCCTTTAACTGATGAAGGTACCAATTCTACCTCATCGTGCAGGAAGTTCTGTACCCGGAGCTGAAGAGGTTCAAGAACAGAGCCCTGAGGAACGCCTGCAGCCAGCGCTAACACACAGGCTGATCTGAATCTGGAGGCATTTACTCCAAATATGCTCCAGTTTGGAGAAAAAGTCTTTTAAAATCAGAGTGGTAGAAGGATGGAGCAGCATTAGGGCCAAAATTAAGACTACCATCCACCCAGCGGTGGATACTTTGTTGTTGGATGAAGCTGCATCCATTCTGAATCCAGCTGCCGATCTGATCACTGACAGGCCGAGGAGGAGGCTGCTGCAAACTAATGATAGCTTAGGACATGCTAGTGACTAGCATGATTAGCATAGCATTAAGGGGGTTAACACACATATAGTTTTCTTTAAAACAAATAGATGCATTGACATGTTCTTTTGACAGTTTCCTATAATCTAACATGGCACCTAGCATAAACATGCTACAGTACGTGGAGCTGAAGTTGGCTTCTGATTTGGAAAACGGTTAAAGGGCGATTCCACCTAATTCTTCACTACCTTGAGCAACTCTGACTTTATTGGTGCCGGCTATTATTGATCAGATCAGTAGCCAGATTTGCTAGGTGCTAGCTGTTAGCCTGTACAATGCTAATGCTAGGCTAATGCTAGCCTAACCAATGGTAAGGTAACCCTATGTATTCTAATGGACAGCAGAGGAAGTAGGCAATCCAGTGCCTCTCCAGCCCAGGCATTTTAGTTCCAAGCCTATCTAACTACCTAGTCATACTAGTCACTAGCTTCTCCAAAGCTAACGCTAGTGAGCAGTCTCCTTCTAGTTACCGGTGCTGGCCTATCGTTAACCAGGTCATTAGCTGGCTGCGGACTGGGAGCTCCCAGCGACAAAAGCACTGCTGGATGTGAAAGAGTCTTAATTTGGTCCAAACACCAGAACTGCAGAAGAACTAGAACCGTCTTTAAATGTCTGGGTTTCTACGGAAAGGTGACACATCCAACAAGCTTTGGAGAAGTTTAAAATTAGATGAGGCCAGAACTGATGTCCAGAAACCAGAACATTGGTGCTTCTGGAGGTTGGATAACCTTTGTGCAATCTTCCCTTGAAAGGTCATGGGTTAGGGTCAACGCTACCGTAACGTGGGTCAGCGGCGCTAAAATCACGTTATTCTTGTAGTCTGGGCAGAGGAGCTCCTGCACCAAATAAATACCAGGACACACTCAGCAGTCAGTCGGTGCTGACCTACCAGCTGCAAACTGGGGCGCACACACCTCCAGATTGCACCCAGACCTGGAAGCAGAGGATCACAGATGAAATGTTGGAGTTATTCCAGACAGAAATATAACAGATGAGGTTTTCCAGACGGCTCTGCTCTGATTGGCTGAGGAGGCGGGTGCTGGCGTCTCGGTGCGTGGGGTCCGGGCTCAGCGGGGCAGAAGCTCTGGTTCAGGGGGCTTACCGTGGAACGAGTCCCTGAGGACCCAGACGTCCTCAAAGGGACACCCAGACTGAGACAGGAGGCTCGAAGACGAACCTATCAGACACAGAGACGGACCGGGTTCTGTTTGGGCCTGAGGCGGTACCATACAGCCAGCAGCTTCTGGGCCTTAATGAAGCTTTGGCTCCAAACAACGGAAGTGAGACGAACTAAAGTCCACAGTTTGGGTCAGAGATCAGAACCGGCCCGAGTAAGGACGACTGGGGACACTCGCTGGGCGCGAAACCAGAACCAGAACCGTTCCTGGTGTGTATCTGGAGTGTGTGCTGTACCTGCGCAGGTCGCCAGGCCGTTGGGCAGAACCAGGTGGGTGGGCGGGGCATACAGACTGTAGGAGTCGTCGGTGTGGGGGGCGGAGCTTAGGCTGGAGGAGAGGGGGGGTCTAGACGGGTGCTGCTGGCGCTGGGTGGGCAGAGAGGCGTGCCGGGACAGGGCGCCCCCTACAGGGCAAGAGAGGAAGAGGAGGAGGAGGAAGGGCAGGTTGGTTAGAGGGAGGAGTCAGTCTGGATGGAGGAGCAGGAAGGGGAGGAGCATGAGATGGAGCAAGCAGCTGATTGGTTCCTGCAGAGGCAAACAGACCCGACAGCCAGAGCCCACCGGCGGCCTGACCCGGCCCGACCCAGCCCGGCCCGGCTCGGCCCGGCTCGGCCCGGCCTGGCCCAGCCTGGCCTGACCCGGCCTGGGCGGCCCGGCTCGGCCCAGCCTGGCCTGGCCCAGCCTGGCCTGACCCGGTCTGGGCGGCCTGGCTCGGCCCGGTCTGGGAGGCCCGGCTCGGCCCGGCCTGGCCTGACCCGGTCTGGGCTCGGCCCGGTCGGCCCGGCCCAGCCCGCCCGGCACGGCCTGGCCTGACCCGGCCTGGCCTGACCCGGTCTGGGCGGCCCGGCTCGGCCCGGCCTGGCTCGCTGCAGACCAGGCCCAGAAACCTGAGTGGAGGTGGCCCCCCACCTTCTTGGAATCAGATAAAATTGGTCTCAAATGTTTGTGCTACTTTTGTGCAGCAAAATTTTTGTTTCACTTAAAGATATAAATAAAAATGTTTCTAAAGGTCATCAAAGGTCAATGAACATCAGTTCAAGCATGTTAAGTGCTAACCTACAAACATGAATAACTCAATTTTAACGTTGACGAAATTCACTTGGAACCAGATCTTATCTAGAATGAACTGGTACCTCCCAAAACACACTGGGTCACCTGTAGTTTAGTTTCTGACCACCAGAGGGCGCGATTGGACAAACTGTACTGTTGAAATACGAAAAGTGGGACTAGAGCAAAGCCTGTGCTGGTCAGCTGTTTCCAGCTCAGTTTCATGATGACAGCATCAGCACGACTTCAAGTCAGTGCACAAACTATTTATAGAAGAACTGATGTTCACTGACCTTTGATGACCTCTAGAAACGTTTCTTTACATCTTTAAAATGATAGCAGCACAAACAACATTTTACTGCACAAACCAGCACAAACGTTTGACACCCATTTTGTCTGATTTGAAGAAGGAGGGGAGGGAAACTTCAGTCAGGTGGTCCAGAAAGCTTCCAGAACCCATCTGCAGTCAGAACACGCCGGGGCCCGATGTTCTGGTACCAGAAGCTACACTGGACCGGCTCTGAGTTAGAACGATCCGGAAAATAAAACCGACTGATCAGTAAGAACATCAGAACCACCAGCAGGATTACACCAGATTAAACCAGGATTACACCAGATTAAACCAGGATTACACCAGATTAAACCAGGATTACACCAGATTAAACCAGGATTACACCAGATTAAAACAGGATTACACCAGATTAAACCAGGATTACACCAGATTAAACCAGGATTACACCAGATTGAAACAGGATTACACCAGATTAAACCAGGATTACACCAGATTGAAACAGGATTACACCAGATTAAACCAGGATTACACCAGATTAAACCAGGATTACACCAGATTGAAACAGGATTACACCAGATTAAACCAGGATTACACCAGATTAAACCAGGATTACACCAGATTAAACCAGGATTACACCAGATTAAACCAGGATTACACCAGATTGAAACAGGATTACACCAGATTAAACCAGGATTACACCAGATTAAAACCAGATGAAAAACAGGATAAAAAGTAAAGTATTTCCAGTTAAAACCAGAATAAAACAAGAAAAAAACAGAATTAAGTTTTTTAAACCAGGATAAAACAAACCAAGTCCAGTTAAAGGCAGAACAAATCAGAACTGAGTCAGAACATAGACCAGGAGGTGAAGAGGCCTTTAGAAACGCTGAGCTCACATTGATCATGTGATCAGCTGATTACATCAGAGCCGCCATCTTGGCGTCTCACTGACCGTTCCGCCTGCTGATCACCTCCACGATGGACGGAGGGAAGAAGCCGACCCGGTCCGTTCCCCGCTGGCTGTCGTGGATGTGGCCCTTCCAGCGCCCGTCCAGGTGCTGCTCCAACACCTGTAGGGGGCGACACCGAGCAGCTGGCATGAAAACACCTTCAGGCTGAGCAGGAGATTTGGGCTGACAAGCAGAACCAGAACCAGGCTCCTGCAACCAGACTGTCTGGTTTGGTTTTAACCAGAATTTCTCAGTTTATGAACCATCTATGCAGCTACAAACAAGATGGTTTCTGCTGCAGAACCGGTTTAGTTCTGCTGGATCGTCTCAGAGTCCGAATCCTGGACCAGGACACAATCTAGAAATGTTTTTCTAGACCAGAGGTCTTAGGGGTTGTCAGGTTTCTGATTAGACATTATTAATAAAGATTTATTTATAATTTACCTGAATTAAAAGGAGTAAAAGTATTGAATTGAGATGTTGTTCCGAGTTCCACCACAGGGTGGCGGCGCTTCCTCTGCCGGTCCCCACAGAAACATGAAGAAGATCACAAACGGTAAAGATTCTAAATTTGTTTTACTTCTAGCTTAATGTTCACCAAGCACGTGGATATGATCACCATAAAGCCTTTATCATATAATATTTGTTATTCCATTAACCAGCTTCATGTAAACTCTGCTTAGAGAAGCAAATAACTGTTCTACTCTGTTAGCATCTTCGCGCTAGCATAGCCCCGCTAGCTTAGCAGCTAACTGTAGGTGTTTTTAATGTTCTTTTAGCTCTGCTGAATGAAACAAGATGGAAAATTATGAGCTTCTCTCACAAATGAACATCCAGTGAACAAAAATCTGTTAAATATTTTAAAAGTTCTGCATTTTTACTAAATAATTTGTTCATGATGGAATTATTAGGCCATGAACTTTGCTAAGTAATAAAATATAAAACACAAATAATAAATAATAAAACACAAGTAATACAAACGTGAAATAAAGAGGTGACAATTATTTGTGATGGATTCCAGGCTGGGCTGCACAGTGGCGCAGTTGGTAGAGCTGCTGCCTTGCAGCAAGAAGGTTCTGGGTTCGATTCCCGGTCTTTCTGCATGGAGTCTCCATGTTCTCCCTGTGCATGGTGGGTTTTCTCCAGGTACTCCGGTTTCCTCCCACAGTCCACAAACATGACTGTCAGGTTAATTGGCCTCTACAAATTGTCCCTAGGTGTGAGTGTGTGTGTGCATGGTTGTGTGTCTCTGTGTTGCCCTGCGACAGACTGGCGACCTGTCCAGGTGACCCCGCCTCTCACGCGGGACGTTAGCTGGAGAGGAACCAGCAACCCTCCCGACCCCAATAAGGGACAAGGGTGCAAGAAAATGGATGGATGGATTCCAGGCTTTCAGAAAGTCTGTTCTCCTGATTTACTGACTGAGTTTGTAACCACCGTCTTCTTCAGCTGAGTCCTTCAGACCAGAACCAGAGATGTGGTTCTGGTACCACAGCTCTGGAACCAGTGTTGGTCCACAGCGTCTCACCGTGATCACGTCTCCGGCCCGGATGTTGAGCGCGGTTGGGTCGTGGAGGTTCCAGTGGTCCTTCAAGGCTCTGACTTGAAGGATCCCCGTTGCGTCTATGGAGGAAACAGAACCGGATCAGAACTGGATCAGCCCATCAGAACTTCATCTGATCAGAACATGTAAAACTCTGGTAGTAGCGTTTGGTTTGGTCTGAATGCAGAACCAGTGAAGCACCAGAAACAGTTTCACTGACAACAGACTTGTCAATAATTCATGCAGCGACGTGGAGGCTGAGCGTGCACGTGGCGGTAGAGCGTGCACGTGGAGGCAGAGCGTGCACGTGGAGGCAGAGCGTGCACAGAGCGTGCACGTGGAGGCAGAGCGTGCACAGAGCGTGCACGTGGAGGCCGAGCGTGCACGTGGAGGCAGAGGGTGCACGTGGAGGCAGAGCGTGCACGTGGAGGCAGAGCGTGCACGTGGAGGCAGAGGGTGCACGTGGAGGCAGAGCGTGCACGTGGAGGCAGAGGGTGCACGTGGAGGCAGAGCGTGCACGTGGAGGCAGAGCGTGCACGTGGAGGCAGAGGGTGCACGTGGAGGCAGAGGGTGCACGTGGAGGCAGAGCGTGCACGTGGAGGCAGAGCGTGCACGTGGAGGCAGAGGGTGCACGTGGAGGCTGAGCGTGCACGTGGAGGCAGAGCGTGCACGTGGAGGCTGAGCGTGCACGTGGAGGCTGAGCGTGCACGTGGAGGCTGAGCGTGCACGTGGAGGCTGAGCGTGCACGTGGAGGCTGAGTGTGCACCTGCGTGAAGCTGACACCCCACCCACGTCAAAAAATCCAGCAAATAGTCTGAATGGTTAGTGCTACGTTTGTGCAGGTTTGTGCCGTTAAAATTTTCGTTTGTGCAGCTTTGGTTTCTGAGATATTAAAAGTTATAATTTTGGCCGATGACGTCACCGTCACCCTATCACGTTCCAAATCAAACCTAAGTGTGGGCTACTTCTTGTAATTCTTCAGATTCTCAGCTGTTGTACAATGTGTACATTTTGTTTTGAACTTCAATAAAGACTTAGAACAAGAAAAAATGTGTCTCATTTCAAGAAATGTTTTAAGATAGCAATGTTTTTTCACTTCTCTCCACAGTAATTGAATCCTGCTAATAAAGGACATGCAGCCTGACCCTAACGTAATGTGTATAACCTGTTCAACTGTGCTTTGATTTCGGAGGGTCTGAAGAATTATATTCACATTGTTGATGTACTGTCTGCTGATTATGCAGCAAACGTGTAAAAAAATTACATGAGCCTATAAAGGCCAATTTGCTAGTTGAGCATTAATTTACTTACCTTGTTAAAAAATCAAAATCGGGGTTGAAAAAATTCCAAAAATGACTTATTCAAAACGATTTGAGACCGCTAGAATATTAACGAGAGGTTGAAATTACACTTGCTCTGCAAAACAAGATGGGGGGGGAGGAGCCTCACTACAGTGTGGGTGGAGCCAATCCCAGTTGTGTGAGAACTATGTCAAAGTTCGCAAAACATGTCTCCTTGAAGCCCATACACATTTAATGTAAGAAATTGGATGAAATGAAAGTCGTTGCATTGAAACTATATTTACTAAATATTAAGTACATTACTTGGATGAACTTTGAAATAATGACACATTTCCGTTTTACTCGGCAAAATCTTTGCTCAAGCAACTAGCAAATTGGCCTTTATAGGCTCATGTAATTTTTTTACACGTTTGCTGCATAATCAGCAGACAGTACATCAACAATGTGAATATAATTCTTCAGACCCTCCGAAATCAAAGCACAGTTGAACAGGTTATACACATTACGTCAGGGTCAGGCTGCATGTCCTTTATTAGGATTCAATTATTGTGGAGAGAAGCTACGTTCATGAAAAAACATTGCTATCTTAAAACATTTCTTGAAATGAGACACATTTTTTCTTGTTCTAAGTCTTTATTGAAGTTCAAAACAAAATGTACACATTGTACAACAGCTGAGAATCTGAAGAATTACAAGAAGTAGCCCACACTTTGGTTTGATTTGGAACGTGATAGGGTGACGGTGACGTAATCGGCCAAAATTATAACTTTTAATATCTCAAAGATGAAAGCTGCACAAACGAAAATTTTAACGGCACAAACCTGCACAAACGGAGCACTAACAAACTAGCCCACTTTGGTTTGTTTTGGAGAGATATGGGGGGATGGTGAACTCTAGATGACCTAAAAAATAATGTTTAATATCTCAGAAACCAAAACTGCACAAACGAAAATTTTAACGGCACAAACCTGCACAAACGGAGCACTAACCATTCAGACTATTTGCTGGATTTTTTGACGTGGGTGGGGTGTCAGCTTCACGCAGGTTGAGCGTGCACGTGGAGGCTGAGCGTGCACGTGGAGGCTGAGCGTGCACGTGGAGGCTGAGCGTGCACGTGGAGGCAGAGCGTGCACGTGGAGGCTGAGCGTGCACGTGGAGGCAGAGCGTGCACGTGGAGGCAGAGCGTGCACGTGGAGGCAGAGGGTGCACGTGGAGGCTGAGCGTGCACGTGGAGGCTGAGCGTGCACGTGGAGGCAGAGCGTGCACGTGGAGGCTGAGCGTGCACGTGGAGGCTGAGCGTGCACAGAGCGTGCACGTGGAGGCTGAGCGTGCACAGAGCGTGCACGTGGAGGCTGAGCGTGCACGTGGAGGCTGAGCGTGCACAGAGCGTGCACGTGGAGGCTGTACAAATGTTACTCAGATTTGTAAAGATGTGGTTTGGACAGTCATGGTGACGGAGTGAAAAACTCTGAGGCTCCTGTCAGCTGATGTGTGACCTCTGACCTCTGAGCAGCTGCTTGATGTCCTTGCTGGCGTGGGACGTGGTGAACTGGTTGACGATGTCCAGCGCCGTTTGGTTGTAGGTGTTTCTGATGTTCACATCCACGCCAGCCTGGACAGAGAAACATGGCCGCTGAGAGCTGATCAGCACCAGGGGGCGCCAAACCGTTCCCACAACTAAACCAGCTTATCATGCAGAGGAACAGATCTACTGTTATAGGTCTACAGTTACAGATGTGGAGTTATAGATCTAGAGTTATATGTGTAGAGTTATAGATATAGAATTAGAGATGTGTAGTTACAGATCTAGAGATATAGATCCAGATATATAGAAGGATCACATAAAGACATTTCTAAAGTCGGCCTTCTGTCAGCTGTCAGTTCCTTCAAATCAGAACTAAAAACTGATTCTAACTTCATTACTTCTCTTTATTATCTTATGCTTTATTTCCTCTAATCTATAGAGAATCAGTTCATTCAAAATGAAATAAATAAAAATTGTATAAATAAGTAATAAATACTCTGAAATATACATAGAATAATGAAATAAAAATTACAATTCACTTTTTAATGGAGAGCCTATTTTATTTCATTACTGTTTTATTTGGTTAAAGCTGCTTTGTGTATTTCATGGACTTTTACTTTTTACCTCCATTTCTATTTCTTGTTCTTATAATCAAATAAGGAGGCGGGGCTTACACTGAGGGGCGGGGCTTCTGCTGAGGGGCGGGGCTAGCCAGAGTGAAGACGTCAGACCTGAACTGATTGAACTCACTGATACGGAAGGAATCATTCAGTGCGGCGGAAACGCCTGCAGTGACTCACGTCCAGCAGCAGTCGCACCGCCTCCGTCTTGCCGTACAGCGCAGCTTCATGCAGCGCCGTTCCAGACTTGCTGGTCTTGTTGATGTCGATGCCAGCCTTCAGCAGCAGCCTGAGCAAACACAGAGCTAATTGTCCGCAGTTCAAAGGTCACGGTGTGAGTTTCCTATATTAGCTTCAGCGGCTAAAACGAGTGTCAGGACTGATTAACCCACTAAGGCTGCAGACCTTCAGGCTAACTCATCGCCAATGTTAAAGACTGTTGTTATGATGCAAACCCATGACAACAAGGGGTTTGGTTTTTACGACCAGGAGCTGAGATCAAATTTGAACCTTGACCCCGAATCCCAGAAGAGTTGGATCCATCATTATCCCGAACTCCAACATCTCCACCCAGACGGAGATTAAAGCAAGGGAGCCGGATCAGCAGCTGATGAGGTCATGACATGTTGCTTTCTGAATGCTCAGCTGTTAGCATGAGACCGTCACACAGCACAGTCTTTAGTCAGAGGCCTTTTCAGACACACTGTAACGCTGACTGCTACTGGAGATCAACTGTCAACCACCATTCAGCCACCATTCAACCACAAGTCAACGACCATTCAGCCAAAATTCAACCACCAGTCAACCACCAGTCAGCCACCATTCAACCACCATTAAACCACCATTCAACCACCATTCAACCACCATTCAACCACCAGTCAACCACCATTCAACCACCATTCAACCACCAGTCAACCACCATTCAACCACCATTCAACCACCAGTCAACCACCATTCAACCACCATTCAACCACCAGTCAACCACCATTCAACCACCATTAAACCACCATTCAGCCACCATTCAACCACCATTAAACCACCATTCAACCACCATTCAACCACCAGTCAACCACCAGTCAACCACCATTCAACCACCATTCAACCACCATTCAGCCACCATTCAACCACCATTCAACCACCATTCAACCACCAGTCAACCACCATTCAACCACCATTCAACGACCAGTCAACCACCATTCAACCACCATTCAGCCACCATTCAACCACCAGTCAACCACCAGTCAACCACCAGTCAACGACCATTCAGCCAAAATTCAACCACCAGTCAACCACCATTCAGCCAAAATTCCACCACCATTCAACCACCATTCAGCCACCATTCAACCACCATTCAACCTCCAGTCAACCACCATTCAGCCAAAATTCAACCACCATTCAACCACCATTCAACCAAAATTCAACCACCATTCAGCCACGATTCAACCACCATTCAACCACCATTCAGCCAAAATTCCACCACCATTCAACCACCATTCAACCACCATTCAGCCACCATTCAACCACCATTCAACCTCCAGTCAACCACCATTCAGCCAAAATTCAACCACCATTCAACCAAAATTCAACCACCATTCAGCCACCATTCAACCACCATTCAACCACCATTCAGCCAAAATTCCACCACCATTCAGCCAAAATTCAACCACCATTCAACCACCATTCAACCAAAATTCAACCACCATTCAGCCACCATTCAACCACCATTCAACCAAAATTCAACCACCATTCAGCCACCATTCAACCACCATTCAACCACCATTCAGCCACCATTCAGCCAAAATTCAACCACCATTCAGCCACCATTCAACCAAAATTCAACCACCATTCAGCCACCATTCAACCACCATTCAGCCACCATTCAACCAAAATTCAACCACCAGTCAACCACCATTCAGCCAAAATTCCACCACCATTCAACCACCATTCAGCCACCATTCAACCACCATTCAACCTCCAGTCAACCACCATTCAGCCAAAATTCAACCACCATTCAACCACCATTCAACCAAAATTCAACCACCATTCAGCCACGATTCAACCACCATTCAACCACCATTCAGCCAAAATTCCACCACCATTCAACCACCATTCAACCACCATTCAGCCACCATTCAACCACCATTCAACCTCCAGTCAACCACCATTCAGCCAAAATTCAACCACCATTCAACCAAAATTCAACCACCATTCAGCCACCATTCAACCACCATGCAACCACCATTCAGCCACAATTCAACCACCATTCAGCCACCATTCAGCCACCATTCAGCCACCATTCAACCAAAATTCAACCACCATTCAACCACCATTCAGCCACCATTCAACCAAAATTCAACCACCATTCAACCACCATTCAACCAAAATTCAACCACCATTCAACCACCATTCAGCCACCATTCAACCAAAATTCAACCACCATTCAGCCACCATTCAACCAAAATTCAACCACCATTCAGCCACCATTCAACCAAAATTCAACCACCATTCAACCACCATTCAGCCACCATTCAACCACCATTCAACCACCATTCAACCACCATTCAGCCACAATTCAACCACCATTCAGCCACCATTCAACCACCATTCAACCACCATTCAGCCACCATTCAACCACCATTCAACCACCATTCAACCACCATTCAGCCACAATTCAACCACCATTCAGCCACCATTCAACCACCATTCAACCACCATTCAACCACCATTCAGCCACAATTCAACCACCATTCAGCCACCATTCAACCACCATTCAACCACCATTCAGCCACCATTCAACCACCATTCAACCACCATTCAGCCACCATTCAACCACCATTCAGCCACCATTCAACCACCATTCAACCACCATTCAACCACCATTCAGCCACCATTCAACCACCATTCAACCACCATTCAACCACCATTCAGCCACAATTCAACCACCATTCAGCCACCATTCAACCACCATTCAACCACCATTCAACCACCATTCAGCCACAATTCAACCACCATTCAGCCACCATTCAACCACCATTCAACCACCATTCAGCCACCATTCAACCACCATTCAACCACCATTCAGCCACCATTCAACCACCATTCAGCCACCATTCAGCCACCATTCAACCACCATTCAACCACCATTCAACCACCATTCAACCACCATTCAGCCACCATTCAACCACCATTCAACCACCATTCAACCACCATTCAGCCACCATTCAACCACCATTCAACCACCATTCAGCCACCATTCAACCACCATTCAACCACCATTCAGCCACCATTCAACCACCATTCAGCCACCATGCACTTAGCCTGTAGCAGGGCTGCATTCTAGCTGCATGGTGTCGATTCTGCAGCGGCTTCAGTCACGTTGAACTGTTGTTCTTGTTCTTCAGTGCTGCTGTCAGTTATCTTCACATCCTCACAGCCAGAGCTCCGGCTGGCAGCCAGGAAGGGGAGCTGGAACTGGGTCACAGAACCGTTGCAGTGGGATTCACATGGCAGCAGGGAGATCAGGGCAGAAAGCCCAGAACAAACCCAGTGAGCCCAGTCCAGACTCAGAAGCTTCGGTGTGGATCCAGGAAGTTCTGCAGGCTGCAGACAGACTGACTTCCTGCTGACACGGCAGCTCATAGCAACCATTGCCATAGCAACCAACAGTTTGTGTGGTTTCTGATCAGCCCTGCCAGACCCAGGTGCTCTCACCTGAAACAGGAGAGAGCACCTGTACAGCCTGTGACCCCTCAGCCTTCATCCTGCAGCATCGTCTTCCTCCAATCAGCTGATCCGCTTCACATCCATATTATGGGATGTCGTTTAAAATGTTACAGCCGATTGCATGGAATATTTTCACCTTCAGAAGCATCACAGTTGAAATATTTAGCTAAATATTTCGCTAGCTAACGAAATATTTAGCTTGAAGTTAAACATTTAGCTTGGTGATATTTCGGTCACCAATGAGCTGCAGTTTTATTTACGCTGACGGTGAAAATGCCTGAAACACGAAGCCAAATTCACTTCAGGATAAAAACGTCTGACTGACTCCATGATCGTCATGATGTGTCTGGTTTTCATCTGAAACTGCGACTGAAGCCGAACCTGGAGGTACTGGATCAGAGAAGGTTCCAGAACCTCCTGGATGTGAGTCACGGACATCAGAACTGGACTCGGTCTGGTTTCATCAGCTGGACTCTTGGTTTCTTCATTTCTTTCTACATTTTCACTTCATGCTGCTGGTATTTATTTGATTTCTGCTGTTTGGACCCCAGACTGGACTCTGGTTCTGACCCGGTTTCCTCACCGTATGACGTCTTGGTGTCCATTGCGAGCCGCCAGGTGCAGCGGCGTGGTGTAGGCGGAGTCTGTGGGCTCCTTTCTCTCATCCTCCAACAGCGCCGCCACCATGTTGCTGCTCAGGAGCAGCTGGACCACCTGGACAGGGGGACAGAGGACAGGGACAGATGACAGGAGGGCAGAGGGACAGGGGGACAGAGAACAAGGGGACAGGTCCTCTGATTCAGTCCAACCTGTTTTCTAGTGTCAGGAATAAACTGCGTCATGTTTATGTGGATGTTGGATGTTAAATGCTGTGTCGGATGTTGTGTCGGATGTTGTGTTGGATGTTGTGTTGGATGTTGTGTCAGATGCTGTGTCGGATGTTGTGTTGGATGTTGTGTCGGATGTTGTGTTGGATGTTATGTTGGATGCTGTGTTGGATGCTGTGTTGGATGCAGACACGCGGCGCTGAGCCCGTGGAGCAGGAAGTGAGTCGGGTTCGTTCAGGTTTTTCTGGATTGTTGATCCAGTTCAGGAATCCAGAAGTGACTTTAATATTCCAGAACATTCCGAAAGCGACGCATCCAACCGAGGAGAGCAAAGCTAAACCGACATGTTTACAAGTACGAGCTAATTTCAGTCGGGTCGCTCCCAGAACCCGCCCCCTCAGAACCCGCTCTCCCAGGACCCGCCCTCCCAGGACCCGCCCCCCCAGAAACCGCCCTCCCAGAACCCGCCCCCCCAGAAACCGCCCTCCCAGAACCCATCCCCCAAGAACCCTCCCAGAACTCGCACCCCCAGAACCCGACCTCCAAGGACACGCTCTCCCAGAACCCAACCTCCAAGAACCCGCCCCCCCAGAACCCGCCCTCCCAGAACCCGCCCTCCCAAAACCCGTCTCCCCAGAACCCGTCCCCCAAGAACCCTCCCGGAACTCACACCCCCAGAACCCGACCTCCAAGAACCCGCCCCCCCAGAACCTGCCCTCCCAGAACCCGCCCCCCCAGAACCCGCCCTCCCAGAAATCGTCCCCCCAGAACCCGCTCCCCCAGAACCCGCCCTCCCAAAACCCGTCCCCCCAGAACCCGTCCCCCAAGAACCCTCCCAGAACTCGCACCCCCAGGACCCGACCTCCAAGAACCCGTCCCCCCAGAACATGCCCTCCCAGAACCTGCCCCCCCAGAACCCGCCCTCCCAGAAATCGTCCCCCCAGAACCCGCCCCCCCAGAACCCGCCCTCCCAGAACCCACCCCCCCAGAACCCGCCCTCCCAGAACCCAAACCCCCAGAACCGCCCTCCCTGAACCCGCCCCCCCCAGAACCGCTCGCTCACCTTGGCCCGTCCGAACTCACAGGCCAGGTCCAGAGGAGTCTTCTTGGCCCGGTTGAGCAGACATGGGTTGGACTGGTGCTGCAGCAGCATCTCTGACTGAAAGCACAAACAGAACCAGATCAGGTTCTGCCAGTGACCCAGTACTAGAGGTTCTCCTGGTTCTGGGAAGCTGCTGCTGGATCCTGCGGTTCTGACCCGGTTCTCGCTCAGCTAATCCTGCTGAGTCGCTTTTGTGTCAGGATCTTCAGGAGCGGATTAAACCGGCCCAACAGAACCAGAACCAGAACCTCTGTTCACTGTAATTTGGCCAGAATCACCAGAATCTCTGGGATTATTAATCCATATTCAAACGTGTTCCTGCAGTGGACCAGAACCGGGTCAGATCCAGAACCTGCAGAGAGGAAACTCATCGGTCATTATGGGAAGGAGAAACCTCAGCGGGCGTCGTCATGGAAACCATCACAATATTAAAACAGTACAGCAGAACCCCAGGTCCAGAACCGGGTCTGAACAGAACCAGAACCCAACTCATCACCCGGGTCAGGAGAGAAGAACATGCGTGGTTCTGGTTCTGTGGACTCACCACCTCGTGGTGCCCGTACTGGGTGGTTCTGGTTCTGTGGACTCACCACCTCGTAGTGCCCGTACTGGGTGGTTCTGGTTCTGGTTCTGTGGACTCACCACCTCGTGGTGCCCATACTGGGTGGTTCTGGTTCTGTGGACTCACCACCTCGTGGTGCCCGTACTGTGGTTCTGGTTCTGTGGACTCACCACCTCGTAGTGCCCGTACTGGGCCGCCAGGTGCAGCGGGATGTGTCCGTCCATGGAGGCGCCGTTGACAGACGCTCCGGACCGGAGCAGCGTCAGGACGGACTGGGCCTTCCCCTGCCAGGCGGCGTAATGCAGCGGCCGCATTCCTGCAACCACAGCAACCACAGCATGCGGTCAGAGCAGAACCAGAACCGCCGGAACCGGCCCGGCAGAACCTCACCGTTGGTGTCTTTGATGTCGACGGCGGCCTGAGCCTCCAGCAGCGCCGCCAGCAGCTCCGTGGTTCCGGTGAGGGCAGCATGGTGCAGCGCCGAGAAGCTGTAGGTCAAAGGTCACACACAGACCCGGGTCAAAGGTCAGTTCATTGAAGCTGGGACATTTTCTCAGCCATAAATGTTGCTAATGATGAAACAAACTTTTTACCACAAAAATATCATTTTTATTCCATTTTCAACTCATTTAAACAGTTTTTAAGCTGCCAGATTTAAAACAGAGGTCTTCAACATGGGGGTGGCGACCCCTAGAGGGTCGGGAGATCCTGCGGAGGGGTCATGAGATTTCTGATTAAAAATATTTTATTTTAAAAAATTAAAAAGTTACGTCTTTAAATAAACATTAATATGAATCCAAGTTATAAGAAATTAATAAAAAATAAAATAAAATAAAGATGATGTGATGGACCAGAACCGGTTCAGAACCAAATCTAGCAGGACTGAGACGACTCAGCATGTCTCCATCCTCCCACAGCTGAGCGGGTCGAGGAAACGGACCTGCAGGCTGCAGGCCGGTTCTGGCTGCAAAGAGCCGGATAAAAGGAGGAGGGGGAGGGGGGCGAGTCTCTCTCTTGTGAAACGTCGGTGATGCGTTCATGTACAGAAAACGCCGCCGGCAGCGGCAGTAATGGAGTACAGAGTTTCAGGATGAGATTCGGTGAAGCGTCAACGCTCTGATGGCTGAGCTGAAACGGGAAGCTGGATGCTGCTGAAGCAGGAAGCTGGATGGAGCTGAAACAGGAAGCTGGATGGAGCTGAAGCAGGAAGCTGGATGGAGCTGAAACAGGAAGCTGGATGCAGCTGAAGCAGGAAGCTGGATGGAGCTGAAACAGGAAGCTGGATGGAGCTGAAACAGGAAGCTGGATGCAGCTGAAGCAGGAAGCTGGATGGAGCTGAAACAGGAAGCTGGATGCAGCTGAAACAGGAAGCTGCATGCAGCTGAAACAGGAAGCTGGATGGAGCTGAAACAGGAAGCTGGATGGAGCTGAAGCAGGAAGCTGGATGGAGCTGAAGCAGGAAGCTGGAAGCAGCTGAAACAGGAAGCTGCATGCAGCTGAAGCAGGAAGCTGGATGGAGCTGAAACAGGAAGCTGGATGGAGCTGAAACAGGAAGCTGGATGCAGCTGAAACAGGAAGCTGCATGCAGCTGAAGCAGGAAGCTGGATGGAGCTGAAACAGGAAGCTGGATGGAGCTGAAACAGGAAGCTGGATGCAGCTGAAACAGGAAGCTGGATGGAGCTGAAGCAGGAAGCAGGATGGAGCTGAAGCAGGAAGCTGGATGGAGCTGAAGCAGGAAGCTGGAAGCAGCTGAAACAGGAAGCTGCATGCAGCTGAAGCAGGAAGCTGGATGGAGCTGAAACAGGAAGCTGGATGGAGCTGAAACAGGAAGCTGGATGGAGCTGAAGCAGGAAGCAGGATGGAGCTGAAACAGGAAGCTGGATGGAGCTGAAGCAGGAAGCAGGATGCAGCTGAAGCAGGAAGCTGCATGCAGCTGAAGCAGGAAGCTGGATGGAGCTGAAACAGGAAGCTGGATGGAGCTGAAGCAGGAAGCTGGATGGAGCTGAAGCAGGAAGCTGGAAGCAGCTGAAACAGGAAGCTGCATGCAGCTGAAGCAGGAAGCTGGATGGAGCTGAAACAGGAAGCTGGATGGAGCTGAAACAGGAAGCTGGATGCAGCTGAAACAGGAAGCTGCATGCAGCTGAAGCAGGAAGCTGGATGGAGCTGAAACAGGAAGCTGGATGGAGCTGAAACAGGAAGCTGGATGCAGCTGAAACAGGAAGCTGGATGGAGCTGAAGCAGGAAGCAGGATGGAGCTGAAGCAGGAAGCTGGATGGAGCTGAAGCAGGAAGCTGGATGCAGCTGAAGCAGGAAGCTGGATGGAGCTGAAACAGGAAGCTGGATGGAGCTGAAACAGGAAGCTGGATGGAGCTGAAGCAGGAAGCTGGATGGAGCTGAAGCAGGAAGCTGGATGGAGCTGAAGCAGGAAGCTGGATGCAGCTGAAGCAGGAAGCTGGATGGAGCTGAAGCAGGAAGCTGGATGCAGCTGAAGCAGGAAGCTGGATGGAGCTGAAACAGGAAGCTGGATGCAGCTGAAGCAGGAAGCTGCATGCAGCTGAAGCAGGAAGCTGGATGGAGCTGAAACAGGAAGCTGGATGGAGCTGAAGCAGGAAGCTGGATGGAGCTGAAGCAGGAAGCTGGAAGCAGCTGAAACAGGAAGCTGCATGCAGCTGAAGCAGGAAGCTGGATGGAGCTGAAACAGGAAGCTGGATGGAGCTGAAACAGGAAGCTGGATGCAGCTGAAACAGGAAGCTGGATGGAGCTGAAACAGGAAGCTGGATGGAGCTGAAGCAGGAAGCTGGATGGAGCTGAAGCAGGAAGCTGGAAGCAGCTGAAACAGGAAGCTGCATGCAGCTGAAGCAGGAAGCTGGATGGAGCTGAAGCAGGAAGCTGGATGGAGCTGAAGCAGGAAGCTGGATGCAGCTGAAGCAGGAAGCTGGATGCAGCTGAAGCAGGAAGCTGGATGGAGCTGAAGCAGGAAGCTGGATGGAGCTGAAACAGGAAGCTGGATGCAGCTGAAGCAGGAAGCTGGATGGAGCTGAAACAGGAAGCTGGATGCAGCTGAAGCAGGAAGCTGGATGGAGCTGAAGCAGGAAGCTGGATGGAGCTGAAACAGGAAGCTGGAAGCAGCTGAAGCAGGAAGCTGGATGGAGCTGAAACAGGAAGCTGGATGCAGCTGAAGCAGGAAGCTGGAAGCAGCTGAAGCAGGAAGCTGGATGGAGCTGAAGCAGGAAGCTGGATGCAGCTGAAGCAGGAAGCTGGATGGAGCTGAAGCAGGAAGCTGGATGCAGCTGAAGCAGGAAGCTGGATGGAGCTGAAGCAGGAAGCTGGATGGAGCTGAAACAGGAAGCTGGAAGCAGCTGAATCAGGAAGCTGGATTGAGCTGAAACAGGAAGCTGCATGCAGCTGAAGCAGGAAGCTGCAGGGATCTGAGATCTGACGCAGAATCTTCAGATTCATCATAAAAACCAAACAGCAGCTTTATGATCCCGAGACAAGCAGCTGGTCCCAGTTTGACCCTGTTAATGGGACTGAGAGCAGATCAGCTTTCACTGCTGCTGGCCATTGAGGAAGAGGAGGAGGAAGAGGAGGAAGACCTCCCTGGCCTCGATCCAGCGCAGCGCTCCATGGGAACCAGTAAAACATGAAGGAAACCAGTCCAACCACGGATCTCCATGGAAACCAGTCCAAACATGCAGCTGCCACATGGACTCAAACAGTCATCCGTCTCCCATTGTTCCCACTGAATGTGTCGAGGAAACGCCAGGAAAGACACATGGTCTCCATGACGACCAGGGCGACTTGCACAACCAACAACCACAGCTCTGATTCGCTCCTCAAACCACGCCCCCCTGGTCTGCATGCGCATCTGGAGGGGAGGAGCCCAGCAGAGAGGAGGAGCTAACAGAAGGGGGAGGAGCCTAACATGGTGGGAGGAGCCCAGCAGAAGGGGAGGAGCCCAATAGAAATAGGAGGAGCTCAGCAGGAAGGGGAGATGCCCAACAGAAAGGGGAGGAGCCCAGCAGGAAGGGGAGGAGCCCAGTAGAAAGGGGAGGAGCCCAGCAGGAAGGGGAGGAGCCCAGTAAAAAGGGGAGGAGCCCAGCAGGAAGGGGAGATGCCCAACAGAAAGGGGAGGAGCCCAGCAGGAAGGGGAGGAGCCCAGCAGGAAGGGGAGGAGCCCAGTAAAAAGGGGAGGAGCTCAGCAGAAGGGGAGGAGCCCAACAGAAAGGGGAGGAGCCCAGCAGGAAGGGGAGGAGCCCAGCAGGAAGGGGAGGAGCCCAGCAGGAAGGGGAGGAGCCCAGCAGAAGGGGAGGAGCTCAGCAGAAGGGGGAGGAGCTCAGCAGAAGGGGAGGAGCCCAGCAGGAAGGGGAGGAGCTCAGCAGAAGGGGAGGAGCCCAGCAGGAAGGGGAGGAGCCCAGTCTTGCAGGATCAGAGCAGCAGCGTCTGACTGGTCCCTCAGCTGTGAGGACAGTCAGCTGGTCAGAGCAGCACTGAGACATCTCTCCTCTTTGGTCACACTCTCATGTTGATGGTTGGAGTCCTGCCCTCTGCCCCCTGACCTCTGACCTCCCCCTCGGCACCATAAAGGGCCACCAAGGAGCCGACTCTTAATGGAGCCTGACTGCAGCGTTTCACAGCTTCCTGGATCTGCAGACACCATAAAACCTGCTTTCCTGCCGAGGAGCTTCAGGAGCCGGTGCTACAGCAACATCTTCTGACCACAGGGGGCGATAGAGCGCCGGTACGTCTTGAAGATCAGCGAGAAGAGAAACTGCGTAAAAACTGAAGCAGCTGGGATTGTAAACTTCACGGCGCCTTTACTGCCATCGCATTGACAGAGAACATATAATGATTACTTCGTGTTTGGTTCACCGTCGCACTGACTGCCTGTGTGCTCTGATCTGGAATAAATCTGGAAAACATTGAATAAACATTACTGACTGCAACCTAAATATGTTTAGAAGTAATTAAATGGACTTTTGGATCATTTTAATTATTAAAATTTATGTCTTAAACACAATCAAATTAATTAAAACTGTTATTCAGTTTAATAAAATCTTAAGGTTGATTTATAATCATCTTTTTTCACTTCTATATCATGAGTTTTAACAGGTTTTAATGATGAGAGAAAAGAAAAGGCGTGTAGAGGCAGAGCAGCTGCAGGAAGCCAGACAGGAACTTCCTGTCTCTGTGGCACTGACCCGTCCGAGTCCTGGTAGTTGACGTTCAGCCTCTTGGTGGAGCCCAGCAGCTCTGGAAGACACAAAACACGGATCTGGATCAGCAGGACCTCAGAGGGAGCCGGCCACTAACACGCGACCCAGTCAGGTTTATTTCAGGCTGCGTCGTCACAAATAATCCAAAACTACTGACAAAAACAGCAACGTTCTCTATTCACAACCCCTTTCTGCTGAATTATTGAATAAATAGACATACAAGCTGAAAAACAAAGATATTTATAGTTTTTCATCTTCCGGTTCTTCATCAGATTGGAGGAAAGTTCATCTTTCCAGAGTTGCTCTGATCATCCACAGAGCTTCTGTGGAAATGTGAACGCTGACTTTAGCATTAGCTGTTACATGTTTGGCATTGAGATGCTAATTTAGGCCAGAGTTTCTCCTCCCTGGTCCTCTGGCCTCCTGTCCTGCAGGTGTTTCCCTTCTGCCACACCTGGACTGAATCTCTGGGTGATTAACAGGCACCTGGTGGTCATTTGGATCAGCTGCTCTGGAGCAGAGGCTCATCTAGAACATGCAGAGCAGGGGGCCTGAGGACCAGGGGGGGGAAACACTCATCTAGGCTAGCATAGGTTTGCTGATAGGCTAACTCCGCTTAGCACAGTGTTTCTCAACCTTTTTCGGCCCAGTGCCCCCCCAGCCTTTATCCAGGTCCCTCACCGCCCCCCTCCAAAAAATTTGTAGGCTACTTTGCACTGACAATTATTTTATTATTAATGTTATTATCATTATTGTAGATGTTTTGAATCGGCGCACCGATTATGTTTTCCGTACACTTCAGCGCCTTACGCTCCTTCACCTCGCGCACATAACGGGGTAAATGTAACGAGTTTTGCCCTAAACGTATCGGCGTCTGGAGGAGGGGGGCTGGGGGGAGCGTATGTTTCTACGCTCCTTTGTGGGGGGGGCGCCGATTTATGTTTTCGCATCCACCTGAATAATGTGTAGTTGCGCCCCTGCCCATGGCACTTCAACAATATTATTTTACCTTTTATCTGGAAATAGTGTCTGTTTATTCTTGCCATACAGTCTCTGTATTAATTATTGCTCTAAAGGTCTTGCCATACCAGTTTATTCCTCCGTATTTACTTTAGTTTCTTAGTTTATTCTTGCATTTTGTTCTTCATTCATTTCCATTTAGTTTCATTTGATTAGTTTTATCCTCTCTTGGTTTATTGCTATGTTCACTTTAGTTTCTGTCCTGTTGCTACATTTATTTTATCGTTTATTGACCATCAGTAATCTTCACTCATCACCTGCTGCGCCGCCTCATCGTCATGTTTCACATCATGTGTTGATTTTTCAGTGTTCAGCTTCGGATTCTCTGTTTTTATGCCATAATTCACATCTAGTCCGTCTCTCCATTTCATGTCCAGCTTCTCTGTTTCAGAGTTTTGCGCAATGTGAACGTCTTTTATTTTTTTAACCCCTAAGATGCAGGGCGGTGGGGAAGCGTATCGATGGGGAAAAGGCAGACTGACATAAACCTTTTAAAACAATGGAAACAATTTCTGCATTCTGATTATTGAAATGTAAAAGTGCTGTGTTGTTCTATCAGCCCGTTTCATACCGGACCACTTACAGCTCCGTGTTAACGCTATAAAATGAACGCTCTCTATCGTGGAATCACCATGGAGGGATTTCTTTATTTAAATGGGTTCATTTTTCAGAGGGATACACAGTGAGGGTATCGTGATTTTAATAATTACATGTTTGTAAGAGCGATTTTCTGTTGTCCTTCCATGGAAGCGGGCAGATTTCAAACGGAAATAAAACACTTTTTAATATAAGTTGCTGCTTTGACATGATCACAGAACTGCCTAAACATACGTAGCTACATAAATACCAGACAAAGTGAATCACAGCAGCGTCATCAGCCGGTGCAACGCTGAACTGATGCGAAGCCATGAAGCTACAAACACTGAATAGAAGAAGAGCTGCCATCGATACAGTTGCAGCCAGGAATGATTTAATGTTACACAATACAGTTTTACCAAGTTGCTCAAAGTCTAAACTGGTATTGTTGTGGATTTAAGGTGTAAAGTTTACCTTCCACCAAACGCCCCCCAAAGGCATCCCAGCGCCCCCCTTTTGTAAAAATGTCCGCCAGCGCCCCCTGCTGTCCTCTGAACGCCCCCTGGGGGGCGGTACCGCCCACGTTGAGAACCGCTAGCTTAGCACAACTTAAACACAACAAAAATCTTTTCCAGCATCCAATCAGATCGCTTAGATGCAGAAATCAATCCCCAGTAGGCCGACAGAAGCGGCTTCATAGCTGTTAGCGGATGTAGCTAGAGCGTCAGATTTCCAGGTGGACAAGAAACCGGGTCGTTGGTGGATGTTTCCGTGCATCAGACTTATGGACGTACCAGAAACAAAACACAATGGTTCCTCCTCAGGACTTTGTGATCAATCACTGGAATGTTTACATGTACAGTAATTAAATTACTGACCTTCGCTGACCTGTCAGTGCAGCTAACAGGTCAGCTAAGCTAACAGGTCAGTGGTGCTAACGTTAGCCCCTCTGTCTGTCTGTCTGTCTCCTGCAGAGCGGCATAGTTAAAGCACCGGGTCTTCCTGCAGACGTGATCATGAGTGCTGGAAGAGTCGGCGGGATTCCCGCTGGGATCACTCGGCTTGCTGCTTTGATAATGACCTGGATTTTAAGATTCCTGGGAATAAATCAGCAGAAAAACACGAAGCCAGACACGAGGCGCAGCAGAAACAGGGGGGGGAGGGGCTGAGAGCAGATACTGCTGAAATAAATCCATATTTTACTAAAACCCATCCTGAGCTTCACTCTGAGCTCAGACTCTTCATCAGTCGCTCATCTTCATCGCCTTGCAGCTGCTGAGACTCGCCAACAGGAAGTCACTGTGACTGTTGGTGACTTTCTATCCAATCAGAGTCGACCTGAAAACATCTGACAAAGTTCAGCCAGTCAACAAAATGGAGGACATTATTGGTTTGAAAGGCTCAACAGCAGCGGCCATCTTGAAAAATGGCCATCATCCTGAAATCCAAGTGGCTGATGGGAAATCTGAGAGACATGCAGCCTGAGGGGTTAGCATGCTAATGCTAATGCGAGTAGCCATGTTTCTCCAGAGGACTCTGATGCTGCTTCCTGTTTGGACTGAGGCTCGTTCTGTGGGTCAGTGTGAACCAGAACCAGAACCATCACTGGTGCTTGTTGTGTTGGTTGGTGTGTTTTCAGAACCAGAACCTCTGGACCCGGCCCGCGGCAGCAGTTATTTCTGCTGCAGCTCTGCTGCCACAAGAATGCACCGCAGGCAGGAGGAGGTTCTGCTGCCGGCCCGTTTGGGCTGAAACAGAATCTGTAGTAAAACGTCTGCAGCCTAAAATTAGACGGCTCTGATTACAGGTCTGCAGAACTTTTGTTTCTGGGTTGGACCGGAGACAAAGAAGCGGAGCGGTGCGGTTCCGCTGCAGACCCAATACTGTGGGTTTGCTTTTCCTGGGTTCGGGCCCCGGTCCAATCAAAGCACGGTCAGAACCAGCAGCTGAAGGTTCAGACAGCAGGAACAGAACATCATGGCCCGGTCCGGTAAAAGGAAGTTCTGATCAAACGTCTCAACGCTAACGCTGCTTCCGGGTCAGGAGAGTCAGCTTCCTGCTGGACCGGTTCTGGCTAAATGGGTCAGAACTTCCTCTGCAGCAGTGAGGGCAGAACTTCATTCTGAGGAGGTCCTGCTGCATGCAAGGTCCAAAAGGACCAGAACCAGAAACCAGGGATCAGAACCAGGGACAGGAACCAGAACCAGGACCAGAAACCAGAACCAGGACCAGGAATAGAACCAGGGACCGGAACCAGAACCAGGAACCAGAACCAGACTCGGTTCTCCAGCTCACCCTGTGGATCTTTTCCTTTCGGCCTCCAGATCAGAACCAACATCTGGGCTTTTCTCAAGGGCCCACCGGTTCTGCTGACCCGGTTCTGGTCTCTGAGAGCGAAGGCTCCCTCGCTGCTGTTGGATGGAGTCACTCTGAGGTCCAATTGGAGACACAGCGGTACCGCCTCGTCCCTTTCCGGGTCGGGCCTTCAGAACCTGGCACAGGAACACTCAGCCGGACCGGCGCCGTCTTATCTGAGCCCGTCCTCCACTCTGGAGCAGCGCCAGAACAGACGGGTCGGTTCTGGTCCAACAGAACCAGGGGCCGGTTCTGTATCGTCCTTCAGTCTGAAACAGGAAGCTGCTGAGTGGCAGTGCTCAGCTACTGGTTGCCATGGTAACTCCCACCTTTACTGGGAGAGCTGACGGGTTGAACAGAACCTCCAGGTCCACTTACTTCAGAACCAATCAGAGAAGAGAGAGTGGGCATGTTTCTGCTCTCTGATTGGTCAGAAACCAGGAAGTCCTCCACCAGTGGGAGACCCAGAAGGTTCTGGATGTTCTACTGGGTCAGAACCATCTTCACTCTGCACTGAACAGACTGAGTGATGGTTCTGATGGATCGGCTTGGTCGGATGTTCTGGACCGGAACCGGGCCGGTTCCATCAGAGCACATCTGGACCGGAACCGGGCCGTTATCCCAACACAGAGAGAATGAAGTGTTCAGGTCCAGACAGCTCCATGTGTGAGCCGCTGCCTGGAGGCGCCGGTTCCCCCTGGGAGGGGCCGGGGCAGAACAATGCCCCCCCCACCCTCCTACCGCCCCATCTGCCCCCCGCCACCCCCCGCTCTGAGGAACAATCAGTTTGGGAAAGGAAATATGTTGGGGAGGGGGGTTCTGCTCCCTCGTGTCCAGAGTCACGGTCGGGTTACAGAGCGACGCCCCGCGCGCTCAGACGTCCTGGACTCGCTTCCTGACGGGAACGCCCTGAACACGGACCTGGATCAGTGGATCCGGACTCCCAGCTGATTCTGACGGGTCCGAAACGTCCCGGTCCGCTTCGGCTTCTCGCCCTGGCATCAGATCCTCAGACAGAACCAAGTTCTGACCCGGTTAGAGACCAGGAGGGAAACGGGAGGCCGGATCAGAACCGAACAGACCCAACGCCTGAACATGAAAACAACAGAAAGGTCACCGAGGGGTCACGGCTGGCAGGAAGACAATGGTGGGGAGCTAAAGATTTAGCTTGCTAGCCAAATATTTAGGTAGAAATGTAATAGTTTAAATATTCAGTTTAAATCTGTGACATTTATAAATTAACACGATGACTGAAAAATGAGCCGCCACGTTCCCTCCAATTTATGAATGACCCAAATCACGGCTGTTCCCTGTAGCCCTACCAGGGGGCGCCGTAGGACAAACGCTTTGGGGGGAGGGGGGGGCAGGAGCAACTCCAAATGTTCAGGTTTCCAAACTAAGGTCAGGATTCATCCTGAGCTGATATCAGCAGAACCAGAACCAGAACCTCTGCGCTGCTGCTGTTCTGTCACCATTTTGTGATGAATCTGATTTTGTGTTTTCATTCATTCTGCTAGTTAAATGTGATGCGTTCACTGACTCCTGGCGCCATCAGTTCATTACCATTGTGTTTAGATTTACCGTCTGGATTCTGCTGCTGCTCTGATGTCAATGATGCCAAACGCGCTCAGACGCTTCAGAACTCCCGGCTTCCGCTCCACTCATGGAGGACAAGCAGATCGGGTTTCATACGATCGGGTTTCATCGGATCGGGTTTCATCGGATCGGGTTTCATAGGATCAGGTTTCATTTGATCGGGTTTCATTTGATCGGGTTTCATTTGATCGGGTTTCATCGGATCGGGTTTCATCGGATCGGGTTTCATTTGATCGGGTTTCATTTGATCGGGTTTCATAGGATCAGGTTTCATTTGATCGGGTTTCATCGGATCAGGTTTTATCGGATCGGGTTTCATTTGATCGGGTTTCATAGGATCAGGTTTCATTTGATCGGGTTTCATCGGATCAGGTTTTATCGGACCGGGTTTCATTTGTCCGGTTTTGTCGGATTGAGCTGCTGTAAACAATGTGCGGGTGTTGTGCTGAGAATCGTTGCCTGTCTGGTTCTGGCTGAGATGTTTGGACTCCATGTTGGTTCAGCTTCAGGCTGAGTTCAGCTGCGGGGTCAGAGGTCAGAAGTCGTCTTCAACTGATGGTGTTTGCTCGCTAAATTCTGCAGTGCTAGCTCTCAGCAAGCTGTGAATGGTGGAGGAATGAAGCTCTGAACCGAAAGTTCTGGTTCTGTTCACTGGTTTGGGTTTGTTCTGAAGTTTTGAGATCTCCCTACAGATCCAGATCAGAACCTGAGGTCGGGATTGAGCCGACGTTCCTGGTGCCGCTGCGTTCCGGAGACGGAAACATCAGCATTCCTCGGCAGCAGCTGCCATGTTTCCATCCGAACGCCACGCTAGCTTTCAGCTCACGTTGAAAAGAAGGGAAACATGAATTAGGTGTGTTTCCACTTCCTGTGTGGAACGGATCAACCAGGCTAGCGTGATGTCATCAGATGTTGATGCTGCAAACAGGAAGTAGCGGTCGGTAGCTAGCATGTAGCAGAGACTGTGGCGTCGCTGGCGAGGCTCAGATCCGCCAGCAGATGGCAGCGTTCGAACTTTTCAGCTAACGCTTCCATCTTTAGCACGTTATCGTTTTTCTGGAAAACCAAAAACTACCGCAAGTTATCCTACAAACGTTATTTACAGCTTTTACGCTTTCATCAATGTGATCTTTAAAAACACGGTGAGTACGTCTGTTTCCATCTGATGGCCAAGCTAGTTCTGACCAAAATTAGCCGCTGAAACAGAAAAACTGAAACGTTAGAACAAAACTTCCGTCCAATTAAAGCGATAGAAACATCTGGAGTTCAGCTCATGTCTGCTTATCACAATATTCACCAACAAAAAGGTCTGAAATGAACCGATTATTTCATTGTTTGTGAATAAATACTTTCTGACCCTCAATTAAAAAGTCCCAGCACTAATTTTCTCCTTCTGGTTCATTTTTATTTACATGGAGCCGATCTTCCTCCTCCTCGTCTTCCTCGAGCTTTTTGCTTTAATTTATTCATTAAAGTCGTTGCTGCCACAGAAACGTGTTAAAGATGCAGATTTAATGAGGAGCTCAAGGAAAAGTGGAATTTTTACCACGGAATAAACTTTTAATGACGTGAGAAACAAACAAACTACCAGGAAGGAGCAGAGGAATCCGACGGGAAGCTTCAGAGTGATGAAGATGATGACGAAGTCTGTAAACTAAACCTTTAGCTGGGTAACTAAGTGTTTCAAGCTAAATGTTTAGGTTGATACTGAGGCTAAGTAGACAAAAGCGACCTTTAACCTTTCAACGAGCGACCTTTAACCTTTCAACGAGCGACCTTTAACCTTTCAACGAGCGACCTTTAACCTTTCAACGAGCGACCTTTAACCTTTCAACGAGCGACCTTTAACCTTTCAACGAGCGACCTTTAACCTTTCAACGAGCGACCTTTAACCTTTCAACGAGCGACCTTTAACCTTTCAACGAGCGACCTTTAACCTTTCAACGAGCGTCCTTTAACCTTTCAACGAGCGACCTTTAACCTTTCAACGAGCGACCTTTAACCTTTCAACGAGCAACCTTTAACCTTTCAACGAGCGACCTTTAACCTTTCAACGAGCGACCTTTAACCTTTTAACGAGCGACCTTTAACCTTTCAACGAGCGACCTTTAACCTTTCAACGAGCGACCTTTAACCTTTTAACGAGCGACCTTTAACCTTTCAACGAGCGACCTTTAACCTTTCAACGAGCGACCTTTAACCTTTTAACGAGCGACCTTTAACCTTTTAACGAGCGACCTTTAACCTTTCAACGAGCGACCTTTAACCTTTCAACGAGCGACCTTTAACCTTTTAACGAGCGACCTTTAACCTTTCAACGAGCGACCTTTAACCTTTCAACGAGCGACCTTTAACCTTTTAACGAGCGACCTTTAACCTTTCAACGAGCGACCTTTAACCTTTTAACGAGCGACCTTTAACCTTTTAACGAGCGACCTTTAACCTTTCAACGAGCGACCTTTAACCTTTCAACGAGCGACCTTTAACCTTTTAACGAGCGACCTTTAACCTTTCAACGAGCGACCTTTAACCTTTCAACGAGCGACCTTTAACCTTTCAACGAGCGACCTTTAACCTTTTAACGAGCGACCTTTAACCTTTCAACGAGCGACCTTTAACCTTTCAACGAGCGACCTTTAACCTTTCAACGAGCGACCTTTAACCTTTTAACGAGCGACCTTTAACCTTTCAACGAGCGACCTTTAACCTTTTAACAAGCTTGATTTGGACTCGGATCCAGACTTTTTTCTGTAACGGACCCGGTACAGAACCTTCCCAACTGGAAAACGTTTTCTGGTTCCAGAACCGAAACTACGACAGGAAGTCCAATCAGAACTTCACATCATTTAAACCCAGAACCCAGAACCCAGAACCCGACCCGTCAGCGATGGACTCACTGTTCCTGCCGGTCCTCAGCCGGGTCAGCAGCTTCTGGGTGGACAGCAGGTCTCCGCTCTTCACCGCCTGGAGAAGCTCCTGCTCCTTCCCCATCCTCCTCTTCCTCCTCGGGTCGGACCGGACCGAACCGGCTTCACTGGGATCCCTCCTCCTCCTCTTCCTCAGAGCTTCATCCTGAGCAGCAGCCTCCTCTTCCTCTTCAGAAGGACCTGAGAGAGGACAGCCAGGACTGAGGATGAGGAGGAGGAAGACCAAAGCATCAGTCTGATCTTCATCCTCGTCTCCGGAGTTTAAACACTGCAGGAAAAGTTCTGGTACTGATCACATCTGGGCCCACTGGACCCAGAGGGCAGGGATCTAAACCTCCAGCTGAGCAGGAACTTCCTGTTTGTACCATCCAACCCTCATGTATCCATCATCCATCCATCATCCAACCGTCATCCATCCATCCATCATCCATCCATCATCCATCCATCCATCCATCCATCATCCAACCATCATCCATCCATCATGTATCCATCCATCATGTATCCATCATCCATCCATCCAACCGTCATTCCATCCATCATCCATCCATCCATCCATCCATCCATCCATCATCCATCCATCATGTATCCATCCATCCATCCATCCATCCATCCATCCATCCATCATCCATCCATCCATCCATCCATCCATCCATCCATCCATCCATCATCCATCCATCATGTATCCATCATCCATCCAACATCCAACCGTCATCCATCCATCATCCATCCATCCATCCATCCATCCATCCATCCATCATCCATCCATCCATCCAACCATCATCCAACCATCATCCATCCATCATGTATCCATCCATCATGTATCCATCATCCATCCATCCAACCGTCATTCCATCCATCATCCATCCATCATGTATCCATCATCCATCCATCATCCAACCATCATCCATCCAACCATCATGTATCCATCATCCAACATCCATCCATCATCCATCCATCATCCATCCATCATCCATCCATCCAACCGTCATTCCATCCATCATCCATCCATCATGTATCCATCCATCATGTATCCATCCATCATGTATCCATCATCCATCCATCATCCAACCATCATCCATCCATCCATCATGTATCCATCCATCATGTATCCATCATCCATCCATCATCCATCCATCATCCAACCATCATCCAACCATCATCCATCCATCATCCATCCATCATCCAACCATCATCCATCCATCATCCAACCATCATCCATCCATCCATCCAACCGTCATTCCATCCATCATCCATCCATCATCCAACCATCATCCATCCATCATGTATCCATCCATCCATCCATCCATCCATCCATCATCCATCCATCATCCAACCATCATCCATCCATCATCATGTATCCATCCATCATGTATCCATCATCCATCCATCATCCATCCATCATCCAACCATCATCCATCCATCATCCAACCATCATCCAACCATCATCCATCCATCATCCATCCATCATGTATCCATCATCCATCCATCATCCAACCATCATCCATCCATCATCCATCCATCCATCCAACCGTCATTCCATCCATCATCCATCCATCATCCATCCATCATGTATCCATCCATCCATCCATCCATCCATCCATCCATCCCTCCCTCCCTCCCCAGCCTCTTCCAGGTCCTCCAGGAACCCCAAGGCGTTCCCATAGAGAGACATCGTCCCTCCAGGTGTCCTGGGTCTCCCCTCCTCCCGGTGGGACCTGAACTCCTCACCAGGGAGGCGTCCAGGAGGCATCCTGACCAGATGCCCGAGCCTCAACTGGCTCCTCTGGACGTGGAGGAGCAGCGGCTCTACTCTGAGTCCCTCCAGGATGACGAGCTTCGAACGCCTTCTCCAAGTCCACAAAACACATGTAGACCGGTTGGGCGAACTCTCAGAACCCTCCAGGACCTGCTGAGGGTGTAGAGCTGGTCCAATGTTCCAGAACCCGTCCCCCCACCCGTAGGCGGAGGGAGGCTACCTTCTCGTTCACCGGGGTGAACCCCAACGTACAGGCGCCCAGATGGGGAGCAACAAGTATGCCCACTCCAGCCCGGCGCCTCCCACCAGGGGCAACTCCAGAGTGGAAGTACGTCCAGCCCCTCAAGGAGACTGGTTCCAGAACCAGAACCATGGGTCGAGGTGAGGCCGACTATTTCTAGCCGGAACCTCTCAGCCTCCCTTCCCACCAGAGAGGTGACGCTCCGCGTCCCAAGAGCCGAGGATCGGACCGCCACCACCCGCCTCCTCCACAGGTGGAGGGCCCATGGGAAGCAGGAGCCACGTCTCCCCTTCAGGCTGGTGGAGACGCGTTTTTAATGATCCCAGATCGGATCAGCAGCCATTCCAACAAAACGTTTCTGCTTCAGTTCATCTGAATCAACTCGGATAGAGATGAAAACGTTACAAACCGTTTAGAGACCAGCAAAATCTGCTTTCTATCCATTTCATTTACATATTTTCTTGGCACTAATGGGCTGGAATCAGGAGGCTTTTATTTTGAAACCCATCCAGCTCTCTTTGATCCGGGTCCAGACTGATTCTGGATCAGAACCGGGTCTGCTTCTTTAGTACAACAAACTCTGATTGTCCTCATTTATTAAATCCATCAAGAAGCTGATTTATTTCACCTGTTTGGCTCGTTGATCAATATTCATGTTTCAAAACAATTTGACATCAGAACAAAAATGTTTTTCTATCCACAAGGTTCTGGTCGCGTTCAGAGGGAAAACTCAGTGGAAGGAAAACATTCAAAACCAAAAACTCGACTGGATTGTGAAGCAAAGTCCATTCAGCAGTTTGGAGGAGATGAACCTGAACTGGACTCAGAACCTGAAGGTCCAAACCATCCAGGCAGAACCTGATCAGAACCGGAAGGTCCAAACCATCCAGGCAGAACCTGATCAGAACCTGAAGGTCCAAACCATCCAGGCAGAACCTGATCAGAACCTGAAGGTCCAAACCATCCAGGCAGAACCTGATCAGAACCGGAAGGTCCAAACCATCCAGGCAGAACTTCTCCGTCCTGCAGCTGATCCACATCAGAGCTTCACCTGAACGGCGCAGAGGCTCTGAATCAGGATCGACGCTCCATAATAGGTTTCCACATACCAGTTTTTCCTTCCACTCAACGTTCCACCAATCTCCTGATTCATATAAATTTCATTTTTTAAGTGAATTAGTGATAAAACTTATTATCTGTAGAAGAAAAACTGATCTCTAGAGAATTTAAAGCCTCGTGAAATGTGATTTTTTGAACCCTCAGGGCCTCCGTAGTTTACACAAACACACCTGTGACAGGTGAGGTGACAGGAGGCTTTAATTAGACCACAACGAGCCCTGCGGCATCAGGAGCTGCGATGAAGAGGAGGTCGGAGCTTCATCCCGGATCCAGTCTGTTACGTAACGGAGCGGGTCCGTCAGTCCTCCGGGCTCTGTGGGTCATCCAGAACCCTCTACTGGGACCAGAACCAGAACCAGAACCCTCTGCGTCTCTTTTTCTCTCACAGAAAATAAAACTTTCACTTTCTGTGAACCCAAACGCAGCAGAGTTGCTGTAAATCACGACTCGGTTCAGGTACCTGAACACAACATGGAGGCTTCAGAACCGACCTTCGGACCGAACTTAGACCCGATTAAAAAGAACCTTTTTCCCCCTGAAATCGGAGCCAGAACCCCCGGTCGGAACCTGGAAGAAGACTCACCTTCAGGCTGAAACTTTAAATCCACCAAACTCCCTGGAAGAGCCGCGGGAAAAGTCCGACAGGAGCTGGAAAAGTGGAGCCGAATTCCCAGCGTCCAGAAAACGGGAATATTCCAGAAAAGTTCCGGTTTTCCCGAGCTTTACCTGGACCCAGAAGGCAGCGGCTGTTGGTTCTTCACGGTTCCGGACTGAAGGTCCAGTTCGGCTCCTTTAAAAGGGTTCTGGTGGTCCCGCTGCTCCAACTTTCCCTCCTCTCCCTGAATGCCACATTCTGGACTCTCCCGAATTTACTCACACTGTCAAGTTAGCCTGAAGGCAGCAGGAAGCATCCGGATCAGGCCTTCAAAATAAAACCTCAGCTTTTAAAATCCAGCGTTTCTGTCTCTTAACGAGCCGATGGTTAATTATTCGTCTATGAAATATTTCATCCTTTCTCTGGACTGACCCATTTACAGCCCGAAGGTCATATCAATGTTATTAATGTCTTAATATGAATCAGTTTTAATAAATTTATTAACATGCAAACCATAAACTGAAGAAATTAAATGTCACCAAATGACAATAAACGTATGAAAATAAAAATGTGTTTACACTTTTATTCCCACCGTACAATAAAATAAAGAACAGCTCATGTCAGATGGTTGAAGGCTTTTATTTTGATTCAAATGCAGTTTAAAGCAACACAAAACCTTCATCTACACATAGTGAGAAAGATTTTAGGGCATGAAAATAAAATCTGATTTCCCTCCCCCTTAATTTAAAAATAATATTTACAAATGTCAGAAAATATTTAAAATAATTTCATTATTTCAATCATTCCTTCTGGGAGTTGACCTGAATTAAAAATCTAAGCAAATAAAAACTGGAAAACAAAATGGTGATGGGATTGGCTGACATCACTGAACTACGGAAGCCCAGAGGGTCTATTCATTTAAAAATATATATCAGGCTTACAAAACGTAAATCTTCATAAACAGAAAATAATTTATCAAACTGATTTATTGCCCAGTCCCGATTTTATGTTCTCGTACCAAAGATGTAACATGCTTTTATTTTGAAACCCCAATCGGTCCTCTTCCGGTTGTGTTGTCGCGGCTCCGCGGAGCTTCGAAGATCCGTCAGACTCCTTCCCTCCCGCTTCCAGTCACTTTCCTGCAGGTTTTAATGAGACCGTCAAAGGAAAACAAAAAGTGATTCCAGGTTTTCCTGACCATCTCATCCCAGTCCGGAAAAATTAGTTCAACCGCGGAGAAAACCAACGAAAATCCCAGTTAGACACCAAATCACTGAACTGGAGGATCTGAACGCATCCACTGCTCTGACGGTGGAGGAGGTATCATGCTGAGGACCCGCTTCCTGTCCAGTCCGTGATGATGAAGGTCTGGCTGAGGAAGAGGAGGGTCCAACTGCTGCACTGGTGTATTCCCAGTACGGAACGCCGGGAACAACCCAGAGTGACCAGCTTGAATCGATGTTTCCTGCCCAGCCAGAGCAGATTGGAGGAAAAACCTGCTGCTGAATAAAAATCCATATGAAGTTTAGAAAGATTAATGTTGGATCTGATTTTTATTTTTCTCTGAGAAATCGGACCATAACAGAACGATGAGTTTATTTTAACTGGAACAAACATCGGTGGGAACCTCCGCTAACGCGCTAGCAGCAGAGCTAATCTTCATTCAGCTTTATGAAGGTTAGCGCACTTAGCTTCACCTGAATTCATTTTCCAGATGAAATCTAGAGCTAAATTTTCTTTGCTGTTTTGTAAACGTTCAACTGAATAAAGCTAATTAATGCTTTAGGGTTAGCCAAGCTAACCTTTCAGCTAGCATTGCAGACTATGAATAAAAATTAAAACCCACCAGAATTAGCTGAGATGTGGATGAATATTAGAACAGAAAATTATAATAAACAAAAATAAAAGCTCAAACTTCCCATATTCAGTCAAATGATTCCAGTTTCCTGACAGTCTGGATTAGAGGAAGAGGATCCTCGCCTCCTCCTCTTCCTCTCTGGAACAGCGCAGCGCCCCCCACAGGCCGCCCTCCGGCTGCAGGTCGTGGTTCGCGCAGCGGCCTCGGAAGAGTCGGCGTAGTTCCTGGTGAGGAATCCATAAGCCGAAACCTGCAGAACACAGACGGGTTCTGACCCAGAGGTTCTGGTTCTTTCACCTGGACCCGATTCATCGGTTACTATAGTAACTCCATGTAAACTCTGGAGACCGTTTCACCTGAAGCAGCCAGGTCGGTTCTTTAGACCGAAACCCGACGCTGCAGCAGGAGGCTCAGTACTCCGCCCTGAGGAGCTCCAGACCCACATCACACCCTCCATCAGGGGTTCTGATTGGTGCACAGGCTCCTACCAGAACCCTTCAGCACCAGCCTGCTGTTTCTCCTGGTTCTGTTGGGTCCAGCAGTAGAACGGGAGGCGGACCCTTCAGTCTCTGATGAAGCCGATAGGCTGATGGGCCAGCCGGGGTCATCCTGAGCCGTTTCTGTAGTCATGATGCTACAGGCTGCTGCTCTGCTTTATTTCTTGTTATTTCTACCGTTAACGTTTTGCTTCCTCTGAGTTTTTTCCTCCCCACCTGGTCTTGTTCTGATTGGCTGTTCCGTTCGGCAGGCGGGGCATCAGCTGCCATGATGCTGCCATCGCCTGATCGTTCTCCTCTCCTGCTGTTAACTTTCTTCCAACATAGAAAGTTCTCCTGGTTCAGTTCTTCTGATCAAACCTCCAGCTGAGTCAGACGGTGGCTCAGACTGAGCCCGGTTCTGGTTCTGGTTCTGCTGGAGCTTTCTTCCTGTTAAAGGTGAGTGTTTCCTCTCTACTGCCGCCCCCTGCTGGTCAGGAGGAGTGATGCATTTCCTCAGATAGAGTTTTTTTTAAGTGCTTTGAATAATAAATTGAGCTGATCTTGATTTGGTTTTACTGTCCTGAGATGATGTGAACTCAAACCAAATAATCTGAATTTAATCTGGAAAACAAGCTAATCTCTCTTCTCCTTCCAGGAGATTTCAGCTCTCTGAGCCTCTGCTGGACCAATCAGAGCCGCTTACCTGGTCACAGGTGTGTAGGTCCGTCAGCAGCATCAGAGCTCCGGGACTCGGCATGTTCCCGGGAGGCCGGCTACCCGAGAGTCTAAACTCACCTGTGCGTCAGGTGAGATGAGCTGTGGGTGGAGCGTCCTGAAGGCTTCCGGCGGTTTGTGGCCGAAATACTTCCAGGGTCTGCAGAGGCGACAGGAAGTGGTCAGGATGAGGCTTTAAGGCTCTTTAACTGAAATCAGGAGAAACGCTTTGATTTTATTCACAGATCAAATTTAAACAAAAACATGGAAACATAAAAATATGTTTGCGTTTGGGATAAATGTTCATATTTTCTGTGAAGAATTAGAGCTGCATCTTATGTGAAAAGCAAAAATATAATGTAGTTTTTAATAAACCAGAAATTCAGAAATAAATAATTACTGTATAATAATAATGTTGACTTGTAGTTATTTAGTATTTCAGCTTCCTGTCTGGAGTCTGTAGAAAGCTCTGAGTTTGAGGCACTCCTGCCATCTGGTGGTAGACATTGGAACTGCAGCTCCCACAGTAACAAGAACCGGTTCTTCTGGGCCGTTCTGCCGAACTGAATGGTATAATAATAATAATAATAATAATAATAATAATAATAATAATAATAATAATAATAATAATAGAGTGAATCTGACTGAGACCCAAAACATGGACCGATTTACACCTTAAAAACATTTTAATGGATTAAAATAACATTTGCAATAGAAGAGAATAAAATACTGAAATACTCCTCAAGATGCCGTTACAAAGTGTCGCTCTACAGAGCAGACAGCAGCTAACACTTGAGTTGGGAACCAATACAGTCTTTGACGGGTTTTGGGTTTTATTTTCAACTTTTTTCCGTAAAACTATCAACATCTCTGTAATTCAGGACACGGAGCAGCAGCGTTTCTGAGGTCCTCATAATGTTTCAGGTTCTGCCGCCTGGTGGATTAACAGGCCTCTGCAGTACTGATGGCTGCAGACGAGGTCATGGGGTCATTGGGATCAGCTGTTCTCATCTAAAACATGCAGAGCAGGACAGAAGCTCTGCTGCCCATTTGGGACAGGAATAAATCTGAATCTAGCTTCAGATTCAGGCTAGCAGCTGCTAGCTGCCTGCTACACATGCTGCCAAATGTAATAAACACGGATGATAATAACACTGTAAAGTACAGAAACTCATATCATAACCAAATCAACAACTTGATTAGCAAAGCTGCTCTTTCACGAGCCTGAACGACCGGATACAAAAACAAGATTTAAAGTTCAGAGCTACTAAGCTAACGGCTGTAGGATACCGCCATCTGGTGGCCACAACAGATATCACACCGCAGCAGGGCCTCAGCTGCCCGAAATCCTTCACAGGTAGATAAATGATGAAGCAAAAACTGAAATTAAGTATGATTTTAAAAAACACTTGGCAGAAATACAGAAAACTAATAATATGGATAAAAACCAAGACATACTTAATTTCAGCTGCAGTGAAATAAACCAAATAAGAAGCTTGAATTAGGACCAAAATCCCGTTTTTCTTTTTTAACTGGTGTTAAAAATGACAGAACAATAAATCAAACTGGAATCAGGGGAAGTGAAGATGTTTAGCTACGTAGCTTTAGCCCAACCAGCCTGAGCTGCAAAATGGACGATTATTTTAATGGGGATTTTTGACACCACCTGTTTCTGAGCGGAAGGGCAGGACAGTGGTGCAGCTGGTAGAGCTGTTGCCCTGCAGCAAGAAGGTTCTGGGTTCGATTCCCAGCCCCGGTCTTTCTGCACGGAGTCTCCATGTTCTCCATGTGCATGGTGGGTTTTCTCTGGGTACTCCAGCTTCCTCTCACAGTCCATAAACATGACTGTCAGGTTAGTTCTCCCTAGGTGTGCGTGTGTCTGTGTGTTGCCTGGCGACCTGGAGGAGGCGGGATCCAGGTGAGAGGAATGGGAGCCTACCTGTCTCCGGCCGTACGGCGGCGCCGGTCCCTCAGCTGCGTCCAGGACGACTGGGACCAGCTTCCCGCCCACTGCAGCAGCGAGAAGCTGAACCTGAACCTGATCAGATTACGATCAGATTATGATCAGATTACGATCAGATTACCATCAGAGCTGCAGCTCTTCGCTGTACGTTCAGATTATAACATTTTAGCTCTTGTTTATGCCAATCGCTTAAACAGTGGATTAGGATCGATTATTAATTATTGCCAATCAGTGGTTTAAAAGGAAGAAATATCCGTCATCATACTAAACTGATATGATTGACTATCGTAGCTTTATTATAGTGACAGTTTGATTTTATTCCTGGATTTCTTCAAGGCTTTTGACTCACTGGAACATTTTATTATAAAAACCTTGAAATCTTTTGGCTTTGGGGAGAAAAGTTGTAATATAATCAGATTATTAATCTGATTATAAGCAGCTCAGTTTCTCTGCCCAGAGGAATCAGGCCCAGTTTCACCCACATTATTTACATTAACAACTCAAATGCTTCCTTTACTAATTATGAAAAATCTAATTTGCATGATATTAAAATGTTTGATAAGGAGTTCAAGATGAGTCAGTTTCTGACGATACAATCATTTTTCTAAGACATGAAACTGGTTGACGTGGCGCAAAAATCCATCTGAATGTTTCTGGAGCTTCTGGTCTGTCAGGATTAATAAATATGAGCTTCTGCTGATCCGTTACAGTTCAGAGGTTAAATATCTTGACCTCAGTTCAGCCTGAGGTTAAATATCTTGACCTCAGTTCAGCCTGAGGTTAAATATCTTGACCTCAGTTCAGCCTGAGGTTAAATATCTTGACCTCAGTTCAGCCTGAGGTTAAATATCTTGACCTCAGTTCAGCCTGAGGTTAAATATCTTGACCTCAGTTCAGCCTGAGGTTAAATATCTTGACCTCAGTTCAGCCTGAGGTTAAATATCGGGGAGAGGAGGAAAACGTTGGGAGATGATTGGAGGCGTGGAAACATCCCGGAGCCTTTGGACAAACTCTTCTGCCCACAGCTGGACGAGAGTCCAGATTCATTTATCCTCACATTCTGCTTTTATCTGACCAAAATATCAGGAACTTCAATAATCCTTCAATTTATCTGGAGGAACTAAACTCACTACGACGATCTCATCTTATTAAAGATGCGGGAGGAATCGGAGGCTCTGATTGGTTCATTTAAATAAACCCATCAGTTTCACTCCAACTCAACGAGGTTTAATATCACAAATCTATTTTGGATTTATTGCTGAAATGTGATTTTGAATTAACCAAGATTCCTATTTTACTAATTTTCATAAACAAGTTTTGGAAAATGATATTTTCCCATAATTTTACCCGACATGGATCCATAGTGAGGATCAATAACAGATCAATATTAATGCACAGTAAATCTATTTTAAAACTGACTGGAATGAAAAAGATATTTTATTTGTAACTGACTTACTGTTGGGATCTGGAGGCTGTTTCATCCACCAGAGGGCGCTGTTTCATCCAGCAGAGGGCGCTGGAGGTTGTTTCATCCAGCAGAGGGCGCTGGAGGTTGTTTCATCCAGCAGAGGGCGCTGGAGGTTGTTTCATCCAGCAGAGGGCGCTGTTTCATCCAGCAGAGGGCGCTGTTTCATCCACCAGAGGGCGCTGTTTCATCCAGCAGAGGGCGCTGGAGGTTGTTTCATCCAGCAGAGGGCGCTGGAGGTTGTTTCATCCAGCAGAGGGCGCTGGAGGTTGTTTCATCCAGCAGAGGGCGCTGTTTCATCCAGCAGAGGGCGCTGTTTCATCCAGCAGAGGGCGCTGGAGGTTGTTTCATCCACCAGAGGGCGCTGTTTCATCCAGCAGAGGGCGCTGGAGGTTGTTTCATCCAGCAGAGGGCGCTGGAGGTTGTTTCATCCAGCAGAGGGCGCTGGAGGTTGTTTCATCCACCAGAGGGCGCTGTTTCATCCAGCAGAGGGCGCTGGAGGCTGTTTCATCCAGCAGAGGGCGCTGGAGGCTGTTTCATCCAGCAGAGGGCGCTGGAGGCTGTTTCATCCAGCAGAGGGCGCTGTTTCATCCACCAGAGGGCGCTGGAGGCTGTTTCATCCAGCAGAGGGCGCTGGAGGCTGTTTCATCCAGCAGAGGGCGCTGGAGGCTGTTTCATCCAGCAGAGGGCGCTGTTTCATCCACCAGAGGGCGCTGTTTCATCCAGCAGAGGGCGCTGGAGGTTGTTTCATCCAGCAGAGGGCGCTGGAGGCTGTTTCATCCAGCAGAGGGCGCTGTTTCATCCAGCAGAGGGCGCTGGAGGCTGTTTCATCCAGCAGAGGGCGCTGTTTCATCCAGCAGAGGGCGCTGTTTCATCCAGCAGAGGGCGCTGGAGGTTGTTTCATCCAGCAGAGGGCGCTGGAGGCTGTTTCATCCACCAGAGGGCGCTGTTTCATCCAGCAGAGGGCGCTGGAGGTTGTTTCATCCAGCAGAGGGCGCTGGAGGCTGTTTCATCCAGCAGAGGGCGCTGTTTCATCCAGCAGAGGGCGCTGGAGGCTGTTTCATCCAGCAGAGGGCGCTGGAGGCTGTTTCATCCAGCAGAGGGCGCTGGAGGCTGTTTCATCCAGCAGAGGGCGCTGTTTCATCCAGCAGAGGGCGCTGGAGGCTGTTTCATCCAGCAGAGGGCGCTGGAGGTTGTTTCATCCAGCAGAGGGCGCTGGAGGCTGTTTTCCAGCTGAAACCATTCTGCCATCTGTATAACTGGAGGAGGCTGCCGTCACATCCCTGCCAGCGTGTTTTCTGTGTATTTATTTTGATGTTTTTCTGTGTTAGCCTGTTCCCAGCTGTGTCTCGTTCCCTGATTACCCTCCCAGTGTATTTAGCCCCACCTGTTGTCTGTGTCTCTTGTCGGATCCTCGTCTTGTATCATTCTTGCTTTCCGTTCTGTGGACTATTCATTAAAATCATCATCTTCATCCGGGCCTGCCTGCATCCTACCGCACCACTCAACCACCACTAATCGTGACAGTTTTGTCCTGAGTCCAGTTTGTGTTTGTGGAGTCGGAACCAAACGGCGACGCTGAGATTCAGGCTCCTGAAATCTGGACTCTGGCCACGTTTCAGTCCAAAACGGCTCTTTATGTCCTGCTTATGACAGCTGGCAGGGTTTCATTTACGGTTTTCTAATTTATTAGCCAATTATTTTTCCCTTGATGTGTTTTATGTTGTTGAGTTGTTCTCTGTGCTGTTTAAACTCTAAAGTTTTCTGTAAAGCCCTTTGAGTCGTCGTGGGAACTAACTTCACGCTGCCTTACTTCCTGAGCTGAAGTCTCTTACGTCCATTTCTGCCTGGGGCCAATTTACCCAGTTTTAAACCATTTTAGACGTTTTTGTCTTAAAGCCGGGATGTTTTGGAACCATTCAGTCTCTGGATGGTGAATCCGTGTGAGGAACATCTTTGGCAAGTCTGATCGCATCCTGCAGGTCTGACCTGCGGCTCCTTCAGGGACAAGAATCCACATGTCTGATTCCCGTCAGGGTTTCTGAAGAAATGTTTCACAACATTTTCCACACCCTGATGCTGCCGCAGCCCATGATTGATGTTCTGTTAGAAAACTGCTTTGATGGCCAGATGTTTATGTGAAAAACTTAAAGACAATATTCATCCAGTCCAATCTGTCCCAGTCCAGCTTCACCTGGAAGGACATTTTCAAGATTCAGAGAAAAAACAGTTTTTACAGTCAAACAGCCTTTTAACGACGACCAACAGCTTCGGCGAGGGTCAGTGTTGATTCACCCTCGTCAAGCAACACTGACCCTCGTCGGGTCAATCAGTGTTGCTTCCTAAGTGGACAGTTTGATTTCACAGAAGTTTGATTTACTTGGAGTTATATTGTGTTGTTTAAGTGTTCCCTTTATTTTTTTGAGCAGTGTAGTTCTACACCACCTGGTTCTACACCACCTGGTTCTACACCACCTGGTTCTACACCACCTGGTTCTACACCACCCGGTTCTACACCACCCGGTTCTACACCACCCGGTTCTACACCACCTGGTTATACACCACCCGGTTCTACACCACCCGGTTCTACACCACCTGGTTCTACACCATCTACACCACCCGGTTCTACACCACCCGGTTCTACACCACCTGGTTCTACACCACCTGGTTCTACACCACCTGGTTCTACACCACCTGGTTCTACAACACCCGGTTCTACACCATCTACACCACCCGGTTCTACACCACCTGGTTCTACACCACCTGGTTCTACACCACCTGGTTCTACACCACCCGGTTCTACACCACCCGGTTCTACACCACCTGGTTCTACACCACCTGGTTCTACACCACCCGGTTCTACACCACCCGGTTCTACACCACCTGGTTCTACACCACCCGGTTCTACACCACCCGGTTCTACACCACCTGGTTCTACACCACCTGGTTCTACACCACCCGGTTCTACACCACCCGGTTCTACACCACCTGGTTCTACACCATCTACACCACCCGGTTCTACACCACCCGGTTCTACACCACCTGGTTCTACACCATCTACACCACCCGGTTCTACACCACCTGGTTCTACACCACCTGGTTCTACACCACCTGGTTCTACACCATCTACACCACCTGGTTCTACACCACCTGGTTCTACACCATCTACACCACCTGGTTCTACACCACCTGGTTCTACACCACCCGGTTCTACACCATCTACACCACCTGGTTCTACACCACCTGGTTCTACACCACCTGGTTCTACACCACCTGGTTCTACAACACCCGGTTCTACACCATCTACACCACCCGGTTCTACACCACCTGGTTCTACATCACCTGGTTCTACACCACCTGGTTCTACACCACCCGGTTCTACACCATCTACACCACCTGGTTCTACACCACCTGGTTCTACACCATCTACACCACCTGGTTCTACACCACCTGGTTATACACCACCCGGTTCTACACCATCTACACCCCCCGGTTCTACACCACCTGGTTCTACACCACCTGGTTCTACACCACCCGGTTATATACCACCTGGTTCTACACCACCCGGTTCTATACCACCTGGTTCTACACCACCCGGATCTACACCACCTGGTTCTACACCACCTGGTTCTTCACCACCTGTTCTACACCACCCGGATCTACACCACCTGGTTCTACACCACCTAGTTCTACACCACCCGGTTCTACACCACCTGGTTCTACACCGTTTAGTTCTACACCACCTGGTTCTACACCGTTTAGTTCTACACCACCTGGTTCTACAACACCCGGTTCTACACCATCTACACCACCTGGTTCTGCACCACCTGGTTCTACAACACCCGGTTCTACACCATCTACACCACCTGGTTCTGCACCACCTGGTTCTACATTGCACACCACCTGAAATATTTCAGGTCTTTAATACTGATGATGTTGGCAAACAGCTCATGAAAACCCAAATTCCCTGTCTCAAAAAATGAGCATATTTCATCCGACCAATAAAAGAAAAGTGTTTTAATACCAAAAATGTCAACCTTCAAATAATTATGTTCAGTTATGCATCAATACTTGGTCAGGAATCCTTCTGCAGCCTTCAATGCGGCATGGAGGCCATCAGCCTGTGGCTCTGCTGAGGTGTCATGGAGCCCAGGATGCTTTGATGGCCTGAAGCTCATCCAGAGTTTTGGGTCTCTCAACTTTCTCTTCACAATATCCCACAGATTCTCTATGGGGTTCAGGTCAGGAGAGTTGGCAGGCCAACAGTAGCACCATGGTCAGTATACCAGTGGCTCTGTGAGCAGGTGGTGCTGATCTTCATCTCCATAAAGCTTTTCAGCAGATGGAAACATGAAGTGCTCCAAAGTCTCCTGATAGCTGCTGGAACCATTCAGTCTCTGGATGGTGAATCCGTGTGAGGAACATCTTTGGCAAGTCTGATCGCATCCTGCAGGTCTGACCTGCGGCTCCTTCAGGGACAAGAATCCACATGTCTGATTCCCGTCAGGGTTTCTGAAGAAATGTTTCACAACATTTTCCACACCCTGATGCTGCCGCAGCCCATGATTGATGTTCTGTTAGAAAACTGCTTTGATGGCCAGATGTTTATGTGAAAAACTTAAAGACAATATTCATCCAGTCCAATCTGTCCCAGTCCAGCTTCACCTGGAAGGACATTTTCAAGATTCAGAGAAAAAACAGTTTTTACAGTCAAACAGCCTTTTAACGACGACCAACAGCTTCGGCGAGGGTCAGTGTTGATTCACCCTCGTCAAGCAACACTGACCCTCGTCGGGTCAATCAGTGTTGCTTCCTAAGTGGACAGTTTGATTTCACAGAAGTTTGATTTACTTGGAGTTATATTGTGTTGTTTAAGTGTTCCCTTTATTTTTTTGAGCAGTGTAGTTCTACACCACCTGGTTCTACACCACCTGGTTCTACACCACCTGGTTCTACACCACCCGGTTCTACACCACCCGGTTCTACACCACCCGGTTCTACACCACCTGGTTATACACCACCCGGTTCTACACCACCCGGTTCTACACCACCTGGTTCTACACCATCTACACCACCCGGTTCTACACCACCTGGTTCTACACCACCTGGTTCTACACCACCTGGTTCTACACCACCTGGTTCTACAACACCCGGTTCTACACCATCTACACCACCCGGTTCTACACCACCTGGTTCTACACCACCTGGTTCTACACCACCTGGTTCTACAACACCCGGTTCTACACCATCTACACCACCCGGTTCTACACCACCTGGTTCTACACCACCTGGTTCTACACCACCCGGTTCTACACCACCTGGTTCTACACCACCTGGTTCTACACCACCTGGTTCTACACCACCCGGTTCTACACCATCTACACCCCCCGGTTCTACACCACCTGGTTCTACACCACCTGGTTCTACACCACCTGGTTCTACACCACCTGGTTATACACCACCCGGTTCTACACCATCTACACCCCCCGGTTCTACACCACCTGGTTCTTCACCACCTGGTTCTACACCACCCGGATCTACACCACCTGGTTCTACACCACCCGGATCTACACCACCTGGTTCTTCACCACCTGGTTCTACACCACCCGGTTCTACACCACCCGGATCTACACCACCTGGTTCTACACCACCCGGATCTACACCACCTGGTTCTACACCACCTGGTTCTTCACCACCTGGTTCTACACCACCCGGTTCTACACCACCTGGTTCTACACCGTTTAGTTCTACACCACCTGGTTCTGCACCACCTGGTTCTACATTGCACACCACCTGAAATATTTCAGGTCTTTAATACTGATGATGTTGGCAAACAGCTCATGAAAACCCAAATTCCCTGTCTCAAAAAATGAGCATATTTCATCCGACCAATAAAAGAAAAGTGTTTTAATACCAAAAATGTCAACCTTCAAATAATTATGTTCAGTTATGCATCAATACTTGGTCAGGAATCCTTCTGCAGCCTTCAATGCGGCATGGAGGCCATCAGCCTGTGGCTCTGCTGAGGTGTCATGGAGCCCAGGATGCTTTGATGGCCTGAAGCTCATCCAGAGTTTTGGGTCTCTCAACTTTCTCTTCACAATATCCCACAGATTCTCTATGGGGTTCAGGTCAGGAGAGTTGGCAGGCCAACAGTAGCACCATGGTCAGTATACCAGTGGCTCTGTGAGCAGGTGGTGCTGATCTTCATCTCCATAAAGCTTTTCAGCAGATGGAAACATGAAGTGCTCCAAAACCTCCTGATAGCTGCTGGAACCATTCAGTCTCTGGATGGTGAATCCGTGTGAGGAACATCTTTGGCAAGTCTGATCGCATCCTGCAGGTCTGACCTGCGGCTCCTTCAGGGACAAGAATCCACATGTCTGATTCCCGTCAGGGTTTCTGAAGAAATGTTTCACAACATTTTCCACACCCTGATGCTGCCGCAGCCCATGATTGATGTTCTGTTAGAAAACTGCTTTGATGGCCAGATGTTTATGTGAAAAACTTAAAGACAATATTCATCCAGTCCAATCTGTCCCAGTCCAGCTTCACCTGGAAGGACATTTTCAAGATTCAGAGAAAAAACAGTTTTTACAGTCAAACAGCCTTTTAACGACGACCAACAGCTTCGGCGGATCCAGACCGGATCCGACGACCTTTGACCCAAAACACCAGAGAGACCAGAGAGATTTAGTGGCTTTGATTAAAGGAGTAGGTCAGACTGGAAACCAGGAGGGTGGAGACACCACCCGGTTCTACACCACCCGGTTCTATACCACCTGGTTCTACACCACCCGGTTCTACACCACCCGGTTCTACACCACCCGGTTCTACACCACCTGGTTCTATACCACCTGGTTCTACACCACCCGGATCTACACCACCTGGTTCTACACCACCTGGTTCTACACCACCTGGTTATACACCACCTGGTTCTACAACACCCGGTTCTACACCATCTACACCAACCGGTTCTACACCAGCTGGTTCTACACCAGCTGGTTCTACACCACCTGGTTCTACACCACCCGGTTCTACACCATCTACACCAACCGGTTCTACACCACCCGGTTCTACACCACCTGGTTCTACACAACCTGGTTCTACACCACCCGGCTCTACACCACCTAGTTCTACAACACCCGGTTCTACACCATCTACACCAACCGGTTCTACACCACCTGGTTCTACACCACCTGGTTCTTCACCACCCGGATCTACACCACCTGGTTCTACACCACCTAGTTCTACACCACCTGGTTCTACACCACCTGGTTCTACACCGTTTAGTTCTACACCACCTGGTTCTACACCACCTAGTTCTACACCACCCGGTTCTACACCACCTGGTTCTACAACACCCGGTTCTACACCATCTACACCAACCGGTTCTACACCACCTGGTTCTACACCACCTGGTTCTTCACCACCTGGTTCTACACCACCCGGTTCTACACCACCTGGTTCTACACCGTTTAGTTCTACACCACCTGGTTCTACACCACCTGGTTCTACACCGTTTAGTTCTACACCACCTGGTTATACACCACCTGGTTCTACACCATCTACACCACCTGGTTCTACACCACCTGGTTCTACACCACCTGGTTCTACACCACCTGGTTCTACAACACCCGGTTCTACACCACCTGGTTCTACAACACCCGGTTCTACACCATCTACACCACCCGGTTCTACACCACCTGGTTCTACAAAACCTGGTTCTACACCACCCGGTTCTATACCACCTGGTTCTACACCACCCGGTTCTATACCACCTGGTTGTACACCACCCGGATCTACACCACCTGGTTCTTCACCACCTGGTTCTACACCACCCGGATCTACACCACCTGGTTCTACACCACCTAGTTCTACACCACCCGGTTCTACACCACCTGGTTCTACACCGTTTAGTTCTACACCACCTGGTTCTACACCACCTGGTTCTACACCGTTTAGTTCTACACCACCTGGTTATACACCACCTGGTTCTACACCGTTTAGTTCTACACCACCTAGTTCTACACCACCCGGTTCTACACCACCTAGTTCTACACCACCTGGTTCTACACCACCCAGTTCTACACCACCTGGTTCTATACCACCCGGTTCTATACCACCTGGTTCTACACCACCCGGTTCTATACCACCTGGTTCTACACCACCCGGTTCTATACCACCTGGTTCTATACCACCTGGTTCTACACCACCTGGTTCTGCACCACCTGGTTCTACACCACCTGGTTCTGCACCACCTGGTTCTACACCACCTGGTTCTACACCACCTGGTTCTACACCACCCGGTTCTACACCATCTACACCACCTGGTTCTGCACCACCTGGTTCTACACCACCCGGTTCTACACCACCCGGTTCTACACCATCTACACCACCTGGTTCTACACCATCTACACCACCTGGTTCTACACCACCCGGATCTACATTGCACACCACCTGAAATATTTCAGGTCTTTATTGTTTTAATACTGATGATGTTGGCAAACAGCTCATGAAAACCCAAATTCCCTGTCTCAAAAAATTAGTATATTTCATCCGACCAATAAAAGAAAAGTGTTTTAATACCAAAAATGTCAACCTTCAAATAATTATGTTCAGTTATGCATCAATACTTGGTCAGGAATCCTTCTGCAGCCTTCAATGCGGCATGGAGGCCATCAGCCTGTGGCTCTGCTGAGGTGTCATGGAGCCCAGGATGCTTTGATGGCCTGAAGCTCATCCAGAGTTTTGGGTCTTGGTCTCTCAACTTTCTCTTCACAATATCCCACAGATTCTCTATGGGGTTCAGGTCAGGAGAGTTGGCAGGCCAACAGTAGCACCATGGTCAGTATACCAGTGGCTCTGTGAGCAGGTGGTGCTGATCTTCATCTCCATAAAGCTTTTCAGCAGATGGAAACATGAAGTGCTCCAAAACCTCCTGATAGCTGCTGGAACCATTCAGTCTCTGGATGGTGAATCCGTGTGAGGAACATCTTTGGCAAGTCTGATCGCATCCTGCAGGTCTGACCTGCGGCTCCTTCAGGGACAAGAATCCACATGTCTGATTCCCATCAGGGTTTCTGAAGAAATGTTTCACAACATTTTCCACACCCTGATGCTGCCGCAGCCCATGATTGATGTTCTGTTAGAAAACTGCTTTGATGGCCAGATGTTTATGTGAAAAACTTAAAGACAATATTCATCCAGTCCAATCTGTCCCAGTCCAGCTTCACCTGGAAGGACATTTTCAAGATTCAGAGAAAAAGTTTTTACAGTCAAACAGCCTTTTAACGACGACCAACAGCTTCGGCGGATCCAGACCGGATCCGACGACCTTTGACCCAAAACACCAGAGAGACCAGAGAGATTTGATTAAATCTCCTTTGATTAAAGGAGTAGGTCAGACTGGAAACCAGGAGGGTGGAGACACCACCCGGTTCTACACCACCCGGTTCTATACCACCTGGTTCTACACCACCCGGTTCTACACCACCTGGTTCTACACCACCTGGTTCTTCACCACCTGGTTCTTCACCACCTGGTTCTACACCACCCGGTTCTACACCACCTGGTTTTACACCACCTGGTTCTACACCACCTGGTTCTACACCACCTGGTTCTACACCACCTGGTTCTACACCACCTGGTTCTACACCACCTGGTTCTACACCACCTGGTTCTACACCACCTGGTTCTACACCACCTGGTTCTACACCACCTGGTTCTACACCACCTGGTTCTACACCACCCGGTTCTACACCACCCGGTTCTACACCACCTGGTTCTACACCACCTGGTTCTACACCACCTGGATCTACACCACCTGGTTCTACACCACCTGGTTCTACACCACCTGGTTCTTCACCACCTGGTTCTACACCACCCGGTTCTACACCACCTGGTTCTACACCACCTGGTTCTACACCACCTGGTTCTACACCAGCTGGTTCTACACCACCTGGTTCTTCACCACCTGGTTCTACACCACCCGGTTCTACACCACCTGGTTCTACACCACCCGGTTCTACACCACCTGGTTCTGCACCACCTGGTTCTACACCACCTGGTTCTACACCACCTGGTTCTACACCGTTTAGTTCTACACCACCCGGTTCTGCACCACCTGGTTCTACACCACCTGGTTCTACACCACCTGGTTCTGCACCACCTGGTTCTACACCACCTGGTTCTACACCACCTGGTTCTACACCGTTTAGTTCTACACCACCCGGTTCTGCACCACCTGGTTCTACACCACCTGGTTCTACACCACCCGGTTCTGCACCACCTGCTGATCATAATAACGTCCTAATCAGTCGTCAGGTTGCAGCTCCCTGGTTGTTTTTATGTTTCCCAGAATGCAGCGGTGTTCTTGGTGCGATCAGCGGCAACACAGCTTCCTTCCTCTGCCAGGCGATATCTGATCCAGGTGTGGTCTCTGACTCCCGCTGATCCACCGGGCCGTCCTGTCCGTTGGTCCTGCCCGGAGCTGCCGTACCGATCGGTCGGACCGAGGCAGACGACGATCCTGTTGAGCTCAGGAAGCGAACAGTTCCTGGTGTTTGTGGAGCGAAGCAGATCCACAGATCCACCGTGTCGAATCCACACATCATGATGATGGAGAGAAAACATCAGCAGGGAGAAACTTTACTTCATTTCTTCAGCAGTCGGATTGTTTCAGACTTTACTACAATAAAAGTTGTTTGTTTGGATACAGAAACAATGTAGAGATTTCTTCACTCAACATCTGCTGTTCAGATGCAGTGAAAACAGTTTAATTCATATCCAGGTGGTTCAGTGGTGAAACTGCAGATCCATTTCTGCCAGAGACCAGAACTCCAGAACCCGTCCTGATCGGCTCAACGAGCCGACACAAGATGGCCGCCCAAAAACAGCTGATGTTAGTAAAACCGGCCCAGAGTCGGTTGTCTGGACCGGGGCGTGGTCACCACCTGGAGAGGTCACGACCTCCAGAGGTCACCACCTGGAGAGGTCACGACCTCCAGAGGTCACCACCTGGAGAGGTCACGACCTCCAGAGGTCATCACTTGGAGGGGTCACGACCTCCAGAGGTCACCACCTGGAGAGGTCATGACCTCCAGAGGTCACCACTTGGAGGGGTCACGACCTCCAGAGGTCACAACCTCCAGAGGTCACCACCTGGAGGGGTCACGACCTCCAGAGGTCACCACCTGGAGGGGTCACGACCTCCAGAGGTCACCACCTGGAGGGGTCACGACCTGCAGAGGTCACCACCTCCAGAGGTCACCACCTCCAGAGGTCACCACCTGGAGAGGTCATGACCTCCAGAGGTCACCACCTGGAGAGGTCACGACCTCCAGAGGTCATCACTTGGAGGGGTCACGACCTCCAGAGGTCACCACCTGGAGAGGTCACGACCTCCAGAGGTCACCACTTGGAGGGGTCACGACCTCCAGAGGTCACAACCTCCAGAGGTCACCACCTGGAGGGGTCACGACCTCCAGAGGTCACCACCTGGAGGGGTCACGACCTGCAGAGGTCACCACCTCCAGAGGTCACCACCTCCAGAGGTCACCACCTGGAGAGGTCATGACCTCCAGAGGTCACCACCTGGAGAGGTCACGACCTCCAGAGGTCATCACTTGGAGGGGTCACGACCTCCAGAGGTCACCACCTGGAGAGGTCATGACCTCCAGAGGTCACCACTTGGAGGGGTCACGACCTCCAGAGGTCACAACCTCCAGAGGTCACCACCTGGAGGGGTCACGACCTCCAGAGGTCACCACCTGGAGGGGTCACGACCTCCAGAGGTCACCACCTGGAGGGGTCACGACCTCCAGAGGTCACCACCTGGAGGGGTCACGACCTGCAGAGGTCACCACCTCCAGAGGTCACCACCTCCAGAGGTCACCACCTCCAGAGGTCACCACCTGGAGGGGTCACGACCTGCAGAGGTCACCACCTCCAGAGGTCACCACCTCCAGAGGTCACCGTTCCACCTTCAGTTTACGTTCCGGTCTGGTTTCATTGATCTGCGTCTCTCTGATATCCTGAAAAGTGACCAAGAGAAATAAAATATTGAAAATCAATCAAATGAAAGCAGGTTTAATAGAACCAGGTGAAAACGTGGCAGGTGAGCCAGACGGCGTTCGGCAGCCGCAGGCAGCAGCCGGTTTTTCCGGTTGGTGGCAGCAGGTGACATCGGCTCCATGGGAGGAAACTTCCGATTCGCTGGAATAAAGAGCAGAGAAGACGCTGCGCCTGCAGACGCCTCGAAGACTCGGACCAGCCGGTTCCTTCAGGAGCAACGATGAGCAACGGGCCACAGAGTCGGTTCATCTCAGCTGCTGAAGCTTTTCATTCATTTTAACATCAACTTTTCACATTTTAAGACAATTTTCATAATTTGCTGGTGCTTCATGCGCTGATTTCCTTTCAAGCTCAACAGTTTGTCTTTATGATTCAATCGGATTAAATTTGCTAGTTTTTATAGTTTTTATAGTTGTTTTTACAAATTCAGTTAAAACATGAACCTTTAGAGACGGTTTACCTTCTTCAGTGAAGTTTGTTACATTTGACAGGAATAACAGGAAGTTACTTTATGTTCAGATTTATTTAGGGGCATTTATTTAATAAAACATAATCGGTTTAACTATAACAAGTTGATTGCTGTTTTTAGTTACATTTACATTTATTAGTGAATTCTGATTTAGCAGTCAGGAGATGTGTGTTTAGTCTTTAACAGAATTAATCATTTAAAGTTTAAAGACTTAATAAAGACTTTGTATGTTAGCATTTTGCATGTTAGCATTTTGCATGTTAGCATTTTGCATGTTAGCATTTTGCATGTTAGCATTTTGCATGTTAGCATTTTGTATGTTAGCATTTTGTATGTTAGCATTTTGCATGTTAGCATTTTGCATGCTAGCATTTTGCATGTTAGCATTTTGCATGTTAGCATTCCTGCTAACTTCAAAGTTCAAACTGAGCAGAAACTCAATGCAGAAATGACTCAGTTGACTCTTTATTAAAGTCGGTCCGGTTAAATGAAACCGTGTTTCACGTCAGGCAGTTAAATGTTAGCTTGTTGTTTTAATCCTACTGCTGTGGTTTTGCAGTGAACCATCACTGAGGCTGAATGTTTCTGTCCATCAGGCTCAGAGGAATCCCAGACCAGGTTTCTGCTTCTGGGACAAAGTGACTCTGGGAAACGGTCTGTTAGAGACGCCATCCGGTTCGATGAAGGGACTGAAAGTTGCTCCAAAGGCCCCTGGGGTGACCTGAAGACAGGAACCTCAAAGAAAAAACCTGCTGAGGTGAAGATTCTGAATTATCGTTGTTTGCATTACGACAAAAAAGAGAAGACCTTAAATGTCAAGGAAGAGATCAAGAAAGACATGGAGCTCATCGGTCCGGGCCCTCATGTGATCATCTGGGTTTCAAAGAAAACAAACGAAACAGAAAACAAAGAAGATAAAAAACTGTCGAAAGCTTTCAGTGAGGGTTTCGAGTCAGCTAACGATCACATCCTGTATGTGGTCATTGAAAATAAGGAGTCTAAAATGTACAAAGCGCTGCCCAAACGTCAGAAAGCAGACTTCATCTGCAAAACACCTGAGGAATTGGAGAAAACTCTGCTGGAGCAAGTCGATGAGATGAAGACCGAGTGCTACGGGATGGATAAGCTTAAAGACCGGCTGGATGGTTTCATCAAAAAGCTGGAAACAGAGCCTGGAACATCCAAAGGTCACACAGCAGCAGATACAGCCTACCAATGGTTAAAAAACAAATTTAACAAGTAAAATGATGCAGAAACCTATTTCTGCAAAGCTTCTTCAGTTCCTGTTTGTCCTGCTGCAGCTGCAGGTTGTCGGTTCAATCCCCAGTCTGCTCCTTTGGTTCTGGGAGTTTTAGCTTGAACTGTTTGTTCTGCTGCAGCTGCAGGTTGTCGGTTCAATCCCCAGTCTGCTCCTTTGGTTCTGGGAGTTTTAGCTTGAACTGTTTGTTCTGCTGCAGCTGCAGGTTGTCGGTTCAATCCCCAGTCTGCTCCTTTGGTTCTGGGAGTTTTAGCTTGAACTGTTTGTCCTGCTGCAGCTGAATCCATCATCTGTTCCTGTTTCTCTGTATGATCATCAATAAAACTCAGTCTGTCTGCACTGACCTGCTTTGCTTCGTTCATCTGAACCTCATCAGCAGCTGATGCATCTGGTGGCTCGCAGTGATGAGGTCATCACTATGACATCATCAGCAGGGCCGCCTCTGACGTCTGCAGGGGCCAAAACGGTTCATCACAACGGATCTGCATTCGCCTGCAGTGGCTCCGTTTTAAAAGCATCCAGGATGAACATGTTGGCTAAACTGTCAGGTTGTTGAAATGTGAACGAAATGCAGCCGAGTTGGATGATTTAATCAATAAGTAGTGAAAACTTACAAAACAAAGAGAATTAAAGGTAGCAGCAAAACATGAAGAGTACGTCCAACCCGGCAGCAGCCTGGACTGAGGATCTGACAAGTAACAGGCGCGAATGAGAGGCTTAAGTCCTGGGAGGTCAAGAGCTAAAGCTAAAGCTGGTGACTGACTGCAGGTGAGAGCAGGAGGCGGCTGAGGGGCGGCGAGAAGGCAGCAAAAGGGAAATACATGGATACAGGAAATGCAGAGTGAGGGAGCTAACAGTTAGCTAACGTCAGCATGACAGAGACATGGGGGGAGAAACTGACAGAACCAAACAAACAACACTGAACTAAGGAGCACAGAGCGAAAACAACCAGAAATAACCTAAAGAAAAAAGGTCATGAACTCAGATAGAAAGAAAAACTAACCCCAAAATAACAGAATAAGAAAATCAGAAACACTAGAAGGACTAAAGACACAAAGAAAGGATTACTGAAGAACGACGGGCGAAAACAAAGAAGCCAGATAAGAAAACTAGAACCGGTCCGAGGGAATCCGGGGGGGGGCATCTGGGGGGGGCAGATCTGTGGGGGGACAGACCTGGGGGTGCAGACCTTGGGGGTGCAGACCTGGGGGGACAGATCTGGGGGGGACACATATGGGGGGGGACAGACCTGGGGGGGACAGATCTGGGGGGGACAGACCTGGGGGGGGCAGACCTGGGGGGGCAGATCTGGGGGGGACAGACCTGGGGGGGACAGACCTGGGGGGGGACAGACCTGGCCCTTAACCATCACATTATGGGCAGGAATATTTTTTCCCACTTGTGAATTAAAACACGCCACAATTAAATTAATCAAAATGTCCTAAAAGCATCAGAGGACTGGCAGAGGGGCCACCGGGGGATTCCAGGTGATTCCAGGTGATTCCAGGTAGATGCAGGGGCTCTTCATGCAGGGCCGGCCTGAGGTAATATGGGACCCTAGACAGAGTCATGATTTGGAGGCCCCAAAATGTCTGGAGGCCCCTGAGTGTCTGGAGGCCCCTGAATGTCTGGAGGCCCCTGGATGTCTGGAGGCCCCTGAATGTCTGGAGGCCCCTGAATGTCTGGAGGCCCCTGAATGTCTGGAGGCCCCTGAATGTCTTGAGGGGCCCGAATGTCTGGAGGCCCCTGAATGTCTGGAGGCCCCAAAATGTCTGGAGGCCCCTGAATGTCTGGAGGCCCCTGAATGTCTGGAGGCCCCCGAATGTCTGGAGGCCCCTGGATGTCTGGAGGCCCCTGAGTGTCTGGAGGCCCCTGAGTGTCTGGAGGCCCCTGAATGTCTGGAGGCCCCTGAATGTCTGGAGGCCCCTGAATGTCTGGAGGCCCCTGAATGTCTGGAGGCCCCTGAATGTCTGGAGGCCCCCGAATGTCTGGAGGCCCCTGAATGTCTGGAGGCCCCTGAATGTCTGGAGGGCCCCGAATGTCTGGAGGCCCCTGGATGTCTGGAGGTCCCTGAATGTCTGGAGGCCCAAAAATGTCTGGAGGTCCCTGAATGTCTGGAGGCCCCTGAATGTCTGGAGGGCCCCGAATGTCTGGAGGCCCCTGGATGTCTGGAGGTCCCTGAGTGTCTGGAGGTCCCTGAGTGTCTGGAGGTCCCTGAATGTCTGGAGGCCCAAAAATGTCTGGAGGCCCCTGGATGTCTGGAGGCCCCTGAGTGTCTGGAGGGGCCCGAATGGCCCCGACCAGCAGCCACTGAGTCTTTGCCTTGATGTCTCAGTCTTATAATCGTAGAGTTTCTAACATAGAAAAGTGATGTAGAGTGAACCCTCTGAGCTCTTTGGTCTTTTCATCTGCAGCCAAGTTGTTCTGGAGGTTAGAGACATTATCCGGGTTTATTTGGTAAAATATCATCACGTTTTTATTCCATAGCTTCATGACCTTTGACCTTCTCTCCTGTGGTCTGTTCAGCAACATTAAATCCGGGCTAGGTTAGCTTAGCATGACGACATGAAACAGTTTGATCTGATTAAATGTTAGTTTATTCTGGCTTGGTGCTGTTCGGTGTTTTTAACTGTGAGCCCCTCCAAACGTCTCTGCACGGTCGCAGAGTCACCCTCAGTTTCTGTCAGGGTCACCTCTGACCTCTGACCTGGACGCTGATGGACCAGAGACTTTGGCGTCTAGCGCAGCTGATCCGGCAGAAACATGACTGTTAATTTATCTCTTTAAATTCTCCCTGTGTGTGCACCAGGTTTTTATATCCTTATGGGAACATATTCCTGTCTACAATGTGGGGTTATGGGGCCCCACAAGTTATGAAAACACAACTGTGTGTGTAGGTGTGTGTAGGTGTGTGTGTGTGTCTGCGTGTGGGTATATCTGTGTGTGTGTATCTGTGTATGTGTGTGTGTATCTGTGTGTGTGTGTGTCTGTGTGTATCTGTGTGTCTGTATCTGTGTGTCTGTGTGTGTGTATCTGTGTGTGTGTATCTGTGTGTGTCTGTGTATCTGTGTTTATCTGTGTATCTGTGTGTGTGTCTGTGTATCTGTGTGTCTGTGTGTGTCTGTGTGTATCTGTGTGTCTATCTGTGTGTGTGTGTGTGTATCTGTGTGTGTGTGTGTGTGTATCTGTGTGTGTATCTGTGTATGTCTCTGTGTGTGTGTGTATCTGTGTGTGTATCTGTGTATGTCTCTGTGTGTGTGTGTGTATCTGTGTGTGTGTGTGTGTATCTGTGTATCTGTGTGTGTGTGTGTGTGTGTGTCTTGCAGAGATTTCCCCTACCTCAGGGAATGTTTTTCAGGAATGGGTCCAGCCTCTGCTCTGTTGCCTGCAGATACATTTTTCGTGACGCTGAATAGCTGAGAGGTGATGTGGCGGGTCGGGGGGTAAACGGCCTATTTAAAGCAGGATCAGAAATGAAAGCCATCACATCCAGACCGCCTGCCGCAGCAGATGTCCAGGATGAGCTGCTTTGGATGCAGTGAGTCGTTTCCTTCTTCCTCGCATGTGTTTTATTTTGGTGCATTTTTAGTGAAACATGTTAGAATCTGATGCTTTAGATCTGCTTGTCCTGAGACTTGATTCATAAACGCTTTGGCCAGGATGACGGTCTCTGCAGCCTTTTCAACAAGAAACATTTTGATTCCCTTTCAAATGAAGTAACTTATTTTTAAAGTCGGCATTTTATTTGACTTTAAAATTTAAAACCTAAAAGAAGATGAATATGGATAGATGTAAAAATATTACTGCTCCTTTTAATATAGAAATTAAAATCATTTATCCCATAAAAAGCAGAAAAAATGCTAAGATCTAAATGTCTTATTATTGTAATATCCATATTTAAGGGGCTGCACAGTGGAGCAGTGGGTAGAGCTGCCGCCCTGCAGCCAGAAGGCTCTGGGTTCGATTCCTGACCCGGGTCGTTCGCCCTGTGATTCCTCGCCACGCTCCTGTCTGGACGTCTCTCCTCCTCCTGATTTATCCCTCATTTCATTTGCCTGGATTTAGATTTTCTCTTTATGTTCAGATGAAATGAAACCTAATGATCGGCTTCAGAGACGCGTTTTTCTGCCTTAGAAACGGCCTAGTCAAAGATAACACCAAGGAGTTTTATTTGTTACTGGAGGCCAATTTAAAAGCACTAAAGTCTCGACTCACAAAGTTGTTCAATTTTCAGAGATTCTAATCCAAACATGTCAAATGTTTTAATAAAAACTGAAAAAGTCCTTTAGACTTTTGAGACACGATGCAGTTCAACCAAACGATCCGATTCATCAGGATCTGTGGATCAATAATCAGCAGCACACAGAGAGAATCTGGTGCAGATTTAAACTTCAGAGATGAAACCGTTAAAACTCCAAACATGCAGCAGAAACAGAAAGTCAGAGAAAAGAAGCGGCAGAACGAAGAGAGCGAGTCGAAGCTCGCCGTGGAGTCAGGAGGAGCTGAGGCCGAACGGGGAGACCGGATCCGGCCGGATCTAACCGGATCCAACCAGATCCAACCGGATCTAACCGGATCCAACCAGATCCAAACGGATCCTACCGGATCCAACCAAATCCAACCGGATGCAACCGGATCCTACTGGATCCAACCAGATCCAACTGGATTCAGGATGCAACCAGATCCCTCCAAATCCAACCGGATCCAACCAGATCCAACCGGATTCTACTGGATCCAACCGGATTCAGGATCCAACCGAATCCAACCGGATCCAGGATCCAACCGGATCCAACAGGGTACAACTTAATCCAACTGAATCCTATCGGATCCAACCTGATTAAACCAGATCTAACCAGATCCAACCGGATCTAACTGAATCCAACCAGATTCTATTGGATCCAACCGGATCCAGGATCCAACCAGAGTAAAAATCCCTCTGAAACAACAGAAAGACGATCAGAGGAAACCGAATCAGAGAAGCTTCAGATTTAATGTTCATCCAACAAAACGAGATCCTGGTCAAATAAAACCGATCAACTAAAATTCAAAGGATTGATTCAGCACATCTCTATCTGCTCTCGTCATAAACTTTAATTTGACCTTTATGTATTTCTCTAGAATGTAAAAAGTGTGAACTGATCTGAGTTTGAGTCCATGTAACTTTCCTATCGTCCGTCCGACTGAATCAGTCGACTGATTTTCTGCTTCCTGTGGTTGAAGTCGTCCTAAATGCTGAATCTGTGGACAAACAGGTTTAATGAACTCGATCTCTTCCTCCTATAAAACTGTTTCCTCTGTAAAGTCGACCTTAAACAGGATTCAAACACATTTAGTTTCATATAAACGACTTGAAAAGACATGAAAATGAAGCTTTAAGGAAAAATACACCAACATTTTAAATAAATTAAGCAGCATCAAAGGTTCCTGACGGGCCTTACAGCAGATCTGCTTCAGGTTCAGCTCAGAGTCTTCTAGCAGTGATTTGGATAGACGCACTGACCGAATCTCCTCTTCCTCCATCAGAGAACCGGGAGCTGAGGGTCCTGGTGATGGGGACAGGCGGCGAGGTCACCGACAGCCTCGTCAAAGAGATCAAGGATTACCCTGACCAAACCCCACAGGAGTCCTCTGATCGTCCAGCTGACTGCTGGGTCAACATCTGCTGTCCATCCGAAGACGACCCCGTCTCTGCGACCATCGACGGATTAGACATGGCTCTCTTTGACATCCGCACTCGTTGTGACACAGACGATGTTAGCAAGATGACTGAAAGGAGCCAGAAGTACATCTCGACGTCGGCCCGCCACGTCTTCCTGCTGGTGATGACCCAAAACCCTTCAGAGGACGGAGATGAAGACGAGAAGGAGAAAGAGATGGTGAAGGAGATTAAAGAGACTTTTGGTGATGCCGCATTGAAGAACATGGTTGTTGTGTTCAGGAACGTTACGACTGATGTTAAAATGCTCGAAGAAAGTCTCCGAAAGGACGCTGCAGAACTCTGGAGGCTTATAAACGAGTGCCGCATGGTGACGTACGAGACACCTGAAAATGTCCCAAAAAACATCAAGAAACGCGTCGAGAAAATCACAGAACAGGGAAAAGGAAAATGCTACACCCACCAGATGCTGGAGGCTCACAGCAAGAAAGGAGGATGCAAGTGGGAAAACTTTTCCCTGCCAAGGAAAGTCTGTGTGCTGATCCTGTGCTGTGTGGCGATGGCAGTCGGATACTTCCTGTTCTGCTGTGGGAAACAGCTGATAGAAACGGCTGCGTCTGCTGCCTCTAAAGGCCTCATGAACCTTTCAGAGTAACGTCACGGAGCGTCATCTGACCTGAAACCACAAACCGGTTCTGATCCGATGAGCGCCACGCTCAGCCAGGCTGTCGCTTCTCATTCATCACATTAATCAGATTCTGTTTGCTCCAACCTTTAAGTTTAAGGATCAGACGACAAGATTTAATTCATCCACAACATTTAATCACTTAGTAAACAGTTCAGCTGAAATGTTCCTGTTTCTTTATTTCTGTAACTGGTGAAAAGTTTCTGCTTCTGAACGTTAACGAGTTTTTAACGAGGCTCAGATCCTGCATGTCAGGTTTTACTCATTTATCTGAATGTTTCTGTTCTGGTTCTCGTCTCAAAGGGAAACACGTCGAGTTTCCTGGATAAAACGGTTTGAAATGTTTGTATAGGTGGGAGATTTTGGACTTTGCTCGGTACTGTAAAGTTTGTTCTGGTGGTTTCTGGACCCGGTTCTGTTCTGTAAATCATCTGTTTGAACCAAATTAAAAACTTTGCAGCAGTCTGTCTCGTTCTGGTTTTTACTCCAATCATCCTGCAGATTAACAGGAAGAAACATCGACGTTCTGCTTCATGAATGTTTTTCATGAAGGCAGTTTTGGGAAAATCCTGCTTGTTGGAAAATCCAAAGGTTTCACTGAAGTAAGAGGTGAAGTGAAACGACTCGGTTTCTCCAGTAAATGAATCGTTTCTAGTAAAGTGCTGAGAGCAGCTTCAGAACCATTAAAAACTATTTTTAACATCTGATGAAAGCAACTGAACTTTGGGATGGATGAGACACGATGAGGAGAAAGACAAATTCTTCTGGCAGTTTCTGCAACAGAGCAAAGAATAAGGAGGCCGAGTGCCTGACCATAAACTCTGGAACCAGAGATAATCCCAGATTAGCTGCTTCCAGTCCCAGTTTCTAAAGGTTCTGCAGAGGAGAAAACACACGACGGACCTGCAAGACATTCATTTATTTACAGCAGAGACAGACGGACCGGACGCCGCCGGCGGACCGTCTCTCCCAGAAACAGGACGTCCTGTCATGTTCTCAGAGGAACACTGCCCTCTGCTGGCCACGGAAGCACAAAGCTGAGAAAACTTGAAATCTGCAGTCAAACCCAGAAATACTCCCAGATTCCCTGAATCTGCTTTCATGTGTTCATTTCAATCAGTTTTTCCCTGAGCAGCTGAGCGACAGGCTGCGTGTCTGGGAGCAGACGGCGACCCCTGGGCCGGCGAGTCGACCTCTGACCTCCTGCTGATGATCATCATGTGGACGGTGTGGCTGCCCGGCAGGGCGGACCCGGCCAGCTCACACCCATCCGCACCGAAGTCCGCCAGCGGCACCGAGACGCAGCGCAGCCTCCAGCGGTGGAGCAGGGCCTCCAGGGACCAGTCAGAGCTGCAAGGCCAACCAGAGGTCAGAGGTCAGACACTTTACCGCACTGGCACTGAAACTTTGGTCTGCTGGTAAACATGTCAAACTTTCTCATTAAATCAAATTTCATTGCAGCAGCATTTAGAAACACCGACTGGAGAACATGAGAGTGAATATTATAGAGTCACAAACAATACGAGAATATTATTATTATTATTATTATGGTTGAATGGAAATAATTTCACATTACGACAGAAACTCAAAATATTATTAGAATAAAGTCGTAATTATAAGAGACAATCTGAAATAAACACAGGAATGTTGAGCATGTTGTTTATACTTTGCTATCAGATTTAATAAGGAAATATTTCATCTTTAATCCATCAGCAGCAGGACGTACTGAGTCTGCAGAACCAAGAGCCGCTGATAAAAACGACGACATTATTTTAAACCTTTTTCTCTTTATTCTCCTGATTCCCTGCCAGCATGTCTAGGTGGGCCCCATGTGGGGAAATGAGGGCTGATATATGGGTCCCATATGGGACATGGGCCCTAGACAAACCCATGTGGGGACTCATCTGGTCTGCCCTCCTTTTCCCCACATGGGGCCCACTAGGCATGGGGCCCACCTAGGCATGGGGCCCACCTAGGCATGGGGCCCACCTAGGCATGGGGCCCACTAGGCATGCTGGCAGGGTTAGAACAAACTCCTGGCCTGTCTCAGGCAGGTTTGCATCATTTTCTGATCCGACACATTTTCAGTTTTCTGGAGATTTGAACTTAAACCACCTGACAGATCCAGTCTGGATAAATGTTCTGAAAGCTGAGGTTGAGAAATGAAAAGCCGATTTAAACATTTCACAGCAGCAGCAGCAGCAGCAGCAGCAGCAGCAGCAGCCGTACCTCCTCACTTGGTACGTCGTCCAGAACTGAGCCTCCGGGTTTTTCCTCAGCAGGCAGACAAACGTCACCAGAACATCTTCAAAATCTGGAAGCAGAAGCAGCAGCTCAGCCACACGAGGAGCAGCGAGCCTTCACTCCGACTCTCACACCGACCCTGTGGGTCGTAGAAGACGTCCGAGCCGAGGACGACGTCCTGCGGGGGCAGCAGCAGCAGCTCCGGGGTCACGTCCCCCCAGCTGAGGCCCAGCACGCCGACGTCCCGCAGCCCGTTGGCGGCGCAGCTCCGCCGGCCGTTCTCCAGGCAGCGCGGCCGGTCCGATCCGTCCGACAGCGACACGCGGGCACCGCAGCGGGCCGCCAGCACGCCGGGGAGACCCACACCGGCGCCGAGCTGAGCACAGGAGGGCCACGGGGTCAACACGGGGTCAGAAACTCAGGGGTCAGAAACTCAAAGGCCAGAAGGTTTCCTTCTGGGTACCCGTACCTCCAGCACCGTCCGGCCTCTCAGCTGGTCTCGGTGGAACCACAGGTACTGGGCCAGAACCACGGCGCAGGGCCACACGTACATGCCATACTGAGGGTCCAGAACCTGAGGGAGCACCGCAGTCAGAACCGAACAGGAACCTTTAATAACTCGGCTCTGACAGCGTCTTCTTTCAAATGGAAACTTTATTAAATGTTTCTCATTTCGCAGATGTTTCTTTAATAAAAAGAACAATAAGAGATCAGCATCTGTTTCTATTAATGTTAAAGTATTTAGGCCAGACTTTGAGATTTTGTTTTTATTACGAGAATAAAGTCATAATAGTAGTAGAATACAGGGACAATAATGTCAGCAGAAAATCATAAAATTAGGAGAAAAAATTTTGTTTTAATGAGAAAAAAGCTTGGAGAGTTCTACAGATATTTAACTATTTGTAAAACTGCAGGATAACTTCACAAGATGCTCAACCTTTTTATTTTCATTACTTTTTGTGGAGGAGTTATAAAACTACAACTTTATTCTGGTAATATAATGACTGTATTACCATGCAGTCTTTTCCTCGTAATTATAATTTTTTGGAGCCTGGGGCCCTGGATGTAACAGGCAGCGGAGCAGCAGGGACAAACCTCTGGGATGCAGACACTCAGACTCTCCTCTGGGCTTTTCGCGTCTTTAAAGGTGAAAACCCTGCAGGCTGCGCTCCCCGCCTGCTCTCCGCTCTCCTCCATAATGTCCACCAACTAACCCTGAAGCTAAACCAGTACAGAGCCACTGACCGAATCACGGACTGGCTCTAAACTCCGCTATTTTGATGGGAGAAGCGCTGAGACAGCCACGCTGGTAGCTCCTTCCGCGGTCAGATCAGGGGTCCGTTCCGTAGCAATTAGCCGGTGTGTGAGTCAGCTAGAGGTGCTAAACATCGATGATGAAGAGTTTTCTTTATAAGTATCACTGATAATCATGATTAGCATAAATATGCGAAGCAAAAGTATGAATTATTATACATTTAAACAAATTATTATTATTATATTATCAATTCTTGGTTATGCGCAAAAAAGAAACTCTTTATCAATCAAAACCTGTCACTTTGGCTGCTAATTTAGTATAGAATCTTGGCTTAGACATCGCAACATCACTTAGCATAAATCAATAAGTTAACAATAAAAACAGTAGCCGTAACGCATCGATAGTAAAGCAAGTTTAGAAGAAAGCTGAAATAAAATGGGAACTTCTCCTTCGTAGCATGCCGCTCTCTACACTGGCTAGTAAATCGAGCAGAGTATCTGTTTGTCTCGTTGTAAATTCCGCCCAGTATTTTTGGTGCGTTCATGTTCCTCGAAAGTCGCAACGTTTACTGGAAATGTCATTCACTGTGTTCTAGCTGGAGCATGAAGAACAGAGGGATCTGCAAACTGATGTGCTCAATAACTGATCTAAACATTTGATCATTAAACGTCCAAAAAGATCAAGCTTTTCTTTCTTTAGCTTGAACATCAAGAACGATGGCGTTTAATATGAAATAAACATTCCGACCACCGGGTAGGTCTTGAAGGTAGCAGCCAATAACATTAATGGGCGGGAATGCTTCGTAGATGACGAACACCAATCAGCGCACTGCAATTTTCGTGAAGCTGCAGCCAATCAGATGCCTTCCGCCTCATTTAGGGCGGGTGTTAATTGCGTAATCAGTTTCACAAGCATTGTGTGTCCCGCTGTTAGATTTTATCAAACTTTAACGGAGTGTCTGTGATTTTAAAGCTCACATTTATAGTTACACATCACAGAAGTTCGAGAGCAGCTTGAGTTTATGTTGTTGTTTTGTGTTATTAAAGCGACGCCGAGAGCAGGTGGGTGAATGTAGCCCCGAGTTAGCTGAGTTAGAGGCTAATCAGACACTGCTAGCCGGAAGAAAATGAACCATAAAAGTAAGAAGAGAATAAAAGAGGCGAAGCGGAGCGCCAGACCCGAGCTGAAGGACTCCCTAGACTGGATAAAACACGGTTATTATGAGAACTTCGACGTGTCGCATCAAACCGTGAAGGTAACAGTCAGTTTATCTCCCACAGCCGAGCTAACAGTAGCTAGCCGCGGAGAACAGTGCGCCTGGTCACGTAGACAATGTAGGATCCGCTGGTAGCGCGCCCCCTGCTGGAGGAGCCGCTGCTGCATCCCTGCTTTAACACGATTAGACTAATGAGAAACTAAAGTAGGTAAAGTTAATAGATTGATCACTTAACCTGTTAATGAATGTAGAAATAGCAGCATTATTAACCTAAAAACACGCATAACTGTTCTTGGTAGTTTTTTTTAATTCCCTGGCCTTAAAATCCCTTCATATGTAATGTTTTATTGATTCCCACTCTCAGATATGGTGTTATGTATTGTAATGGTGATGTTTACAGTGCTGCTCAGACAGACTTTGGCATCAGTGTTGACTAGAGGTTGAAGCCAGTCAGGAAACCCTGGAGATGAATCTAAAACACTGAGGTCGTCTCCACAGCTGGAGGTGGATCCTAGTTAACCGCCTTTCGGTTTCTTTCCACACAGACGGAACCAGAACCTTCAGTCAGGCCTGACACCAGAACAGATGTTACTGGACGATAAAATGTCCCAGAAAGTATTGCTATAAACAATAATATTGTTGTCTTGAGAACACATTCTCAAAGATCAATCAACTTTAGGGTTTCCCCCAGTGACCTGCTCAGCCCGGCGGTCGGCCCGCCGTGTTTTTGTATTAAAAGATGTTTCCAGAAAAAGTAAAAATATTACTGGGTAACTATGGGACAGTGAACCGATATTTAAACCCACAACTAGTCTTAAAAACAACAGATCAAAAAACAATTAAATGAATATCAATTATTTTACTTCTGTTTAATCCAAACTAAGCCAGCGGCTCCGTGGGGCCCCCAGGGCTTCAGGGGCCATGAATGCTGATATTTTAACACAGATACATGAATGTAACATTTATTTATTGAGGTTATCAATGCTGCTGAGTTTAATTTAATGGTTTCAGCATAAATTAAAATATTTTAAATTAAAATATTTTAAATTGTTTAACATTTAAATGTAAGATTTTAAGGAGCTGGTAGGTTTACTTTGTAAAAGTTCAAAGAACAATATTTATAGTTATATTGTTTTGTTACCATAGCAACAATCTGATGCTTTGAGTTTAATCTTTGAGTTTGAGCCGTTGGCCCACAAATACAAATTAATAAACTGGATTATAACTGATTGTTTTTATGTTGGCCAGTTAAAATCCTCCTCCTCTCCCAGATTAAATCCAACACAGAAGCTGTTAGAGCTGCTGATGGGGCCCCTCAGTCAGATTCTGCCCCAGGCCCCATTAGCCTTGGACCGGCCCTGCAGGATGAGTTAAACCTGCTGCACTGAGCAACAAACAGGAGATTTAATATAATGCAGCTAATGTAGCTTTAGCAGCTCCAACATTTCTGTCTGTTGAGTTTTAATAAGAATCTCAAACTGTTTTGGTTGCTGGAGTTTATGGGACGAGTTTCTCAGATCTCCTCGCTCATTAACTCTGACTAATGGACAAAGCTTCTGATATAGTTTGATTCATCATGTAACCAGAAAAATAATAATAAAATAATATAAAACCAGCGTAAAGCGTGACTACGAGGCTAAAGCTCCTCACCTGGCTGAACCTGCATGATGAGGTTAGCGCTGGTTCGTTAGCCGCTAAAGCTCCAACCAACCAGGAACACAGACATGAACTTTACAGGGCAGACAGCGCCACACACTGGGCAGCGAGGTGAGATGGAAACGCTGCATAATTGTTTGTTCACAAAGATAAATCATTCTCTTTGCTCCTCAACTCCTCTGAAATCATCTACAAGTTATTCCTGTGGTTCACATAGAGCTGCTCAGCCTGAGCAACGCGGCGGGTTTAGACTCTTACCTTGGTGTGGAGTTCTGTAAAGAATCGTAATTCCTCACAGGGGGTTGATGTAAATCTCCATACAGGTCAGGCTGAGTCCAGTTTGACTGAAAAGAGGAGCGCGATCCCTGCTGAGGTAAACTTGAGATCAAGCAGCGCCGAGGCGCCGGCTGTGATTGGTCCGCTCTGCCGGCTTCAAGTAATAAACTGTAAACTACTTTTAGAAATAAATTTTCTCCACCAGTGAATCACTCGGCAACAGAGACGCTTTCAATCCGGATTAAATAAAAATTTCTATTTTATATTATTAAATTTTCTAAAAACAGAAAGCTGAGCCTGGCGGGGGTCTAGTAAAGCCTGGTGGGCCGCCAGGCTTAGAATACACTGGGGGAAACCCTGAGTTTCTAATGAACATTCAACACTGGAACTGGAAAACATTTTAAAATTAACCAACAAAGTGAATCATAAAGAATCTGTAAACAAAATTGTGATGTAAAAATAATATTTGTGACCAAAGCAGCAGACTGAAGACTTTTATCACCCAGTTTTTGACAGGAGAAAAACAATAAATCGTGGAAATGGAGATGATTGATTTAGTTTTAATTTGTGATTAATTGATTTATTGCGACGGTGAACTGAAGCTTCATGTTGTCCAGAACCAAACCAGCCGTGTAGGTTTACTTCCTGTGGTTTTGCCTCCCTTGCTGAAGGACTTCCTGTCTTGCAGGACAACGTGGAGCGTGTGGACGCGCTGCGCCTCTCTCCAGAGGAGTTCATCTCCCGCTTCGAGCGCCCCTACAAACCCGTCGTCCTCCTCAACTGCCAGGAGAGCTGGCCCGCTCGGGAGAAATGGACGCTGGAGCGCCTCAAACGCAAATACCGCAACCAGAAGTTCAAGTGCGGTGAGGACAACGACGGCTACTCTGTGAAGCTGAAGATGAAGTATTACGTGGAGTACCTGGAGTCCACGCGGGACGACAGCCCGCTCTACATCTTCGACAGCAGCTACGGCGAACACGCCAAGCGCCGCAAGCTGCTGGACGACTACGAAGTGCCGCTTTTCTTCAGGGACGACCTGTTCCAGTTCGCTGGGGAGAAACGCAGACCGCCGTACAGGTGAGCCCCCGACTAACCCTCACCTTTAAACAGGGAGGGGAGGGCATTTATTGTATCATTTATGATTCATGTACATGATTAGTCCCGCCCACATGATTAGCCCTGCCTACATGATTAGCCCCGCCCAGATGATTAGCCCCGCCCACACGATTAGCTCCACCCACATGATTAGCCCCGCCTACATGATTAGCCCCGCCTACAAGGTTAGACTTGCCTAAATGATTAGCCCCGCCTACAAGGTTAGCCCCGCCCACATGGTTAGCTTTGCCTACATGGTTAGCCCCGCCCACATGGTTAGCCCCGCCCACCCAGTCATGACTGAATGTTTGGAGTTAATATTCGCCCTGCTGTTGCCAACTCAACATTTCAGACTAAAGAATCGTATCGGCCTAAATCAGACTCGACAGGTTTGGCTCTTTAAAGATCGGCCAGAAAACTGTAGTTACTGTGATCACTATAGTGATATAAATCCCATTGATCCTCAAGAAGGATATAATAAATATTTGAATGTTTGTGGATGTGTGATTTCTCTGCCATGCTGCCACAGTTTGCTAAAAAAAATAAGGAGTCATAACTGTGACCTGTGACCCCTCAGGTGGTTCGTGATGGGCCCGGCCCGCTCCGGCACCGGGATCCACATCGACCCGCTGGGCACCAGCGCCTGGAACGCCCTGGTGCAGGGCCACAAGCGCTGGTGCCTGTTCCCCACCAACACGCCGCGCGAGCTCATCAAGGTGACCCGGGAGGAGGGCGGCAACCAGCAGGACGAGGCCGTCACCTGGTTCAGCGTGGTCTACCCCCGCACCCAGCAGCACACCTGGCCGCCCGACTTCAGGCCGCTGGAGGTGCTGCAGAGGCCCGGAGAGACCGTCTTCGTCCCGGGTCAGTCCGGTTCCGTTCTGTGTGAAACTCCATCAGTTCACATTTAAACAAGAAAACGTTTGAGCATCAATTCTGTCACTGAAGTCACCAGCACAACGTTAGCTTAGCCGCCGGCTTTACCTGAGCCAAAAATGTCAAGGAATCATTCAGAATGTCATTTTATAAAACATTAAGCTGACTGGTTTCCACTGACTGACTGGTTTCCACTGACTGGTTTCCAGGCGGCTGGTGGCACGTCGTACTTAACTTGGACACAACGATCGCCGTCACGCAGAACTTCGCCAGCACCACAAACTTCCCCATCGTCTGGCACAAGACGGTGCGCGGCCGACCCAAACTGTCCAGGAAGTGGTACCGGTAAGAGAGCGGCGCCGCACACACATCTGAGCCTTTGTTGTTTTAAAGGTTTTAAATAAAATTACAATACGAAAGAGTAACAAAATAAAAACTGGTTTTATTTTGTCTTTTAAAACTACGCTATAAAAGTTCAACTTTGTTTTAGGTTTTTATTTTAGCATGTTTTATTTTGCTTTGATTTTATTCAGTTTTTATCACATTTGAAATTAAATTTAGCTTTTATTTTATTTTTCAAGTTTTACTATATCACTCATATTTTAAGTTTGTTTCGTTTTGTTTCACAATTTTATTTAATTTTAAGATTTTTTAAATTCTCCTTTTATTGCATATAAAAATTTTTTCCTTTTAATCTGATTTAAATTTTTTTATTCTTCTCATTAATTTTAATGTCTTTCAGTTTAATTCAATAATTAACTTTTTTGTTTTAAATAAATTTTAGTTTCTACATCAGAGTTTCCCCCCCTGGTCCTCAGGCCCCCTGCTCTGCATGTTCTAGATGAGCCTCTGCTCCAGAACCGCTGATGATCACATGACCATCAGCTGATCTGATGTTCTGATCACATGACCATCAGCTGATCTGATGTTCTGATCACATGACCATCAGCTGATCTGATGTTCTGATCACATGACCATCAGCTGATCTGATGTTCTGATCACATGACCATCAGCTGATCTGATGTTCTGATCACATGACCATCAGCTGATCTGATGTTCTGATCACATGACCATCAGGTGCTGCAGGAGGGAAACACCTGCAGGGCAGGGGGAGAAACACTGATCTGCAGTATTTGTGTAAAGTTTACTTAGTTTTTTATCCTCAAAAAGCATCCAGTATTTATTATTGTTACTTTATTATAAACCTGAGTCGACTCAGGTTTTATTTCTTATTTTTCCCGTTTTCTTTCCAAAGGTTCACTTTTATTTTTCTTTGAGGAAGAAGGTTTTTTTAACGTTTTTTTGTTCTGCTGTGGTGGCGCTGCGTTAATCCAGTGTGTGTGTGTGTGTGTGTGTGTGTGTGTGTGTGTGTGTGTGTGTGTGTGTGTGTGTGTTGTGTGTGTGTGTGTGTGTGTGTGTGTGTGTGTGTGTGTGTGTGTGTGTGTGTGTGTTCCAGGATCCTGAAGCAGGAGCGTCCGGACCTGGCGGCGCTGGCCGATAAGGTCGACCTGCAGGAGTCGACCGGCATCGCGTCGGACAGCTCCAGCGACTCTTCATCCTCTTCCTCGTCCAGCTCCTCCGACTCTGACGTAAGGCCGGAACGCCGTCCGACAATCCAAGCTGCCGTACTTCCTGTCATGTGACTTCCTGTTCTCCGTCTGTCCTGCAGGGGGAGTCGGGCTCCGAGGGCGACGCCGCGTCCCACCGCAGGAAGAAGAGGCGGACCTGCGGGGCAACGGCCAACGGCGACTCCACCAGCCAGGACGACTGCGCCAGCAAGGAGCGCTGCTCGTCCCGGTGACCCCTGGGGTCGCGACCCCTGGGTGACCTACCACCTTTAACTGTTAAACCCGTTTGAGGCGTTCAGGTGCTTCTGTAGACTGAAGGTCCAGGATGGATGCTGCTCTGGTGAACTCTGACCTTTCTGGACCAGACTGAGGCCTTCTGCACCTGAACCCTGCAGCCTCGGCTTCTGGGACTCCAGTTGTGCCAAAAACAGGAAGTGATGTCACGTGGTTTCCTGGTTTTTATGAAACACTTTTAGCGTTGTCTGACTGTCGGATCTGTTTTCTGGGCCTTAAAATAAAGAATTTCAGAGGAAAAGTTCTGCTGTCGGCGTCTGTACTGTCCTGCCCGTAACCATGACGATATTCAGCATCTCTGAGGCTCGTCAAGCAGGTTCTGCTGGACTCGGCCCGGTTCTGGACCAAACAAAAGAACGGAACCAGCCTGGAGATTGGACCGGCCGGGTTCTGCAGAGCTGTGCCGGTCCGTTAGCAATCAGTTCAGTTCGTTATTCAGAAACAAACTGATCGGTTTTTAAAGGTTATTAACAGCAAATCTCATCTGAGCTTTGACTAGGACACAGAGACTGCTGACTCCCTAAAAATACATATTGTTGTACATCGTATGTACAACAATATGTATTACATACTGTTATTCAAATAAACAGTAAATTATATTTTTAATGCATTTATTTCATGTAAAATTTATATTGCATCATTTAATGACATTTATTTCTAAAATAATATTTCATGATTTACTGAATCTTTTTGTTCCTCCTTAAACCTGATGAGTCGCATAACTGTTGCTCATTAGTCATGTTGCGGCCCCTGTGGGGCCCCGCCCCGCTGCTTGGGAACCCGCCGTCCAGCAGAGACCAGCTAGCAGCTGATTGGTTCAACTTTACAAAACAAGAATTCAAATTTGAAACTCATTACAGAAACAACAAACCTTAGAGTCGCTGCAGAGAGTAAAAGTTTCCTAAAACTGATTATTATATTTCTACCTGGATAAATAAATATATTTTAAAGACTTTCTGAGTTGCTGCAAAATATTTCAGAAAAGAAAAAGACTTAAAACATGGAAACACTTTATTTGAAGGGGTTTGAATAAGACTAATAAACATAAAGGAGCCTTTATGAATGTTTATGACGGGTGTCATGAAGTGTCATTTGGTAAATAATGACACTTTTAATGCCAAGTTGGCATTTTTAATGGACTTTTAATGCAACTTTGCATTAAATGATCATTATTTACCAAATGACACTTCATGACATCAGTCATAAACATTCATAAAGGCTCCTTTATGTTTATTAGTCTTATTCAAACCCCTTTAAATAAAGTGATACCCAAACATGATCTGGATCTCAGAGTTTCTGACCCAGATGGGCGGTTCTGCTGTGGCCTGCAGCCTTACAAAATAAAAGCTGAACCACGTTCTCAAACTGTTTTATTTTGAAAACTAAACACGTTGAACACTTTGCTGAAGTATTTCTCTTATTTTAAACGATGTTATTTTTGGAGGAAAGAAAAGTTTTAGTTTGAAAGTTTTTCTCTTTACTCCGTCTTTTATTTTTGAAAAGATCCTTTTATTTTGAAAAGAGCATCTGAAGGGAGAGTTGGTCCATATTTGTGTAACGCTCTTATTTTGAAGTTGTTTGCTTTGTTTATTTTAGGTTCTTATTTTGAAGCTTGTTTATTTCAGGCTCTTATTTTGAAGCTTGTTTATTTCAGGCTCTTATTTTGAAGCTTGTTTATTTCAGGCTCTTATTTTGAAGCTTGTTTATTTTAGGCTCTTATTTTGAAGCGTCCCGTCAGCTGTCGCGGTCAGACCGAGCCTCCGTGGGTCAGGCTGCTCAGAGTGCGCCTGGTCCCAGCCTGGTCGACACCCGCCGCTCTTCGGAACCGCCATGGACCTGGACCCGGCCGTCCTCCTGCCCGCCGTCCTCTTCACGGTGGTCGCGGTTTATTTGGCTTCATCGCTGCTCCGCCGGAAGCCCGACAGACCCGCCTCCTCCTCGGCCGGGACCAACAAGCCCAACGTGGGATACGGAGACGATGTTCCTCCGTCCAGACCTCCGGGAGAACCGCTGCTCTCCCCGGGACCAGAACCAGAACCAGCAGAGAAGAAGCGGGACGTCCTGGGGCTGAAAGTGAAGGTCAGAGTCTGTGATCGATCTTTGATGTATTTATTGATCTGATTAAAACACCTGGAATCTATAAAAACGTTAAAACTTTAAACAGTTCTAATGTTTAATTCATAAAATCTTCCGCAGGTTTTAATTAGTTCGTGTTTTTGGGAGCGAGAAGTCCGGGTCATTTTTAACTTGAACTCATGTTGGAGGTGAACAGTAACGGTTCTGATTCCTCAGGTATGATCTCATCTCTGAATCAGCTTCAAAATAAGAGCCTCACAGAGTACAGGCACTTTCAAAATAAAAGCCTGGATTGACTCATCCAGAGAGACTGATCAGGTCAGAGTCTGTGATTTCTGGAGTTTGGTGGACTCCCACCGCCGGGCCCCCAGGCTGTCGGGCCCTGGTCCCCCTGGGTCCCCGGGCCCCCCAGGCTGTCAGGCCCTGGTCCCCCTGGGTCCCCGGGCCCCGGCCCCCCTGAGCCCTGGCCCCCCAGGCTCCCCGGGCCCCGGCCCCCCTGAGCTCTGGCCCCCCGGGCCCCCCAGGCTGTCGGGCCCCGGCACCCCTGAGCCCTGGCCCCCCGGGCCCCCCAGGCTGTTGGCCCCCCTGAGCCCTGGCCCCCCAGGCTGTCAGGCCCCCCGGGCCCCGGCCCCCCTGAGCTCTGGCCCCCCGGGCCCCCCAGGCTGTCGGGCCCCGGCCCCCGTGAGCCCTGGCCCCCCGGGCCCCCCAGGCTGTCGGCCCCCCTGAGCTCTGGCCCCCCGGGCCCCCCAGGCTGTCAGGCCCCCCCAGGCTGTCGGGCCCCGGCCCCCGTGAGCCCTGGCCCCCCGGGCCCCCCAGGCTGTCGGCCCCCCGGGCCGATGTCTCTGCTGTGCAGCAGCTGCAGATCGACTCTCAGTGGCTCCATAAAGGCGGTTTGTGCAGCAGGAACACAGGCGGGTTGTTCTCTCAGCTGTTTTGTTTTTTGGCTTGAATGCAGCTCCCAGAACCAGAACCGGGTCAGGTCCAAACTCCTCAGAGAACTGAGGCCAGCAGCAGGTTCTGTGGGGAATGTGCTGCTGTTTTGCTGGCGGCTGCGTTGCTGCGACCCGGTTGCAGCCTAAATAAGCAGCCGGTCGGCCCAGATGCCTGGAAACATGGAGCCGCTCCAGCTAACATGTCAACGTGTCCAACATGCTGGACGTCTGGAGGAAACGTCTGCAGCTCCTCCTGATAACCTTACCAGGATCTCTGTTGGATCCTGTCATTCTGACCCAGTTTCTCCTCCTGCAGGTTCTGAGGTTCTGTTGGGAGAGTCAAACTCTTCAGACCCAAAGAGAGAAACTTCCTGGTGTCTTTGGAAGTCGCTCCTCTGCTAATCCACTGATAGCATTTTGCCATTTCTGCTATCTTTGAAAACAGTTAGCGCTCTTAGCTTCCCCTAAGCTAAGATTTCAAGATAAATTCTACAGCAGTAATTTGTTCAGTTGTTTTCAGCAGCTAATGTTTCAGCAGTTGTCGTGTCGGTTTAATCCTCTCTGATGGCATTTCCTCTGAGCTGGTTCCGGTTCTGGCTGACCCGCCAGCCGACGGCTCCTCAGCTGCTGCTGGACGCTCACCAGCTCTGCACAAAGGCTGGGCTGATCCTGCCTCTGCGGTGACCTCAGCCTCCACCCCGCCTGAGGTCAGGCGGGAACATGGAGACGGTTCCCTGCTGAAGCGAATCCATCAGAAACGGATCCAGAGTTCTGTGACCGGTGGACTCCAGCAGGTCCACTTTGTTTCACCACTGATAAAGATAACAGAAAGAAACTAAACTAATAAACTCACAACATTTTGATTCTGGCTTCTGAGCCAGAAGAAAAGATTCAACTCCTTATGAAAGGAAGGGAATACAGAGTTATGTCATTTCCTGTTGTGGATGTCGTTCATGTCATATTTCCATCTGGTTCTCTGCTTCCTGTTCAGATGATCTGAGCTCAGCGCCCAGCAGACAGACATCAGAATGTCTTCAGACGGTCAAACCATCTGAGGCCCATCAGTCTGCAGAGAGGAAAACGTCTCAAACTCTGCAGGCCTCAGCAGGCCAAGGGTCAAAGGTCATGAGGGAGGAGGGGCTGGTACTGGCAGCGATCTGAGAATCAGGCAGAAGGTTCCTGGGATTAGAGCAGCAGACGGCCGCTAAGACGCCCAGGTGACTTAATCCCACCGCTTCCCTCCTGGCTCCGTCTGGACCCATCTGGACCCGGCCCAGACTGGGGGGAGGAACCCATCCCAGGTCTGGGTCCAGTCTAAAACTGGACCGGGAAGATTTACTGTTCAACTGAAGTTCTGCCTCAAGCAGATCGGATCAGCGGCTCAGATTCCAAAACGCTCCGACTCAGCACTTCCTGAAGGACGCCGACAGCTGCAGCGGTCCGGTTCTGAACAGGAGGTCCGGTTTTAGTTGGAGGAGCATCAGATGATCCTCAGAGATGTTCTGGAAGTCAGAACCGGGTCCTCAGAACCTCAGAGGACCCGGTTCTGACCTCAGAACGGGTCGCATTTTTAAACAAAATAAATCAGCTTTGAATTTTTTTCATCCTGATTTTTAAGGTCTGCCTGTAACGGTAGAGCGGTTCTGTCTGGAGGTCCAATACCGGTCAGAACCTGGGTTCAGAATCCGGGGTTTGGTCCAAATCCAGTCACTTCCAGCTTCACTGCTCCTTATTTTTTACATATTTTGGTTCTGTAAGCGGCTGATATCCAAACACGAGTCCAAACGGGTCCGGATCTGTTAGAACCCGCTCAGGGTTTCTGTTTCAGGCGACAAAGCAAAACGTTAATATGAAGCAGCTGCCACTGTGTCCGATGCTAACTGTCCGATGCTAACTGTCCGATGCTAACTGTCCGATGCTAACTGTCCGATGCTAACTGTCCGATGCTAACTGTCCGATGCTAACTGTCCGATGCTAACTGTCTGATGCTAACTGTCCGATGCTAACTGTCTGATGCTAACTGTTTCCATTCCAGGCGGTACCAGAACCAGTGACGGTCCTGGAACCAGTGAAGCTACCAGAACCAGTCACCAAACAAGCACCAGCTCAAGAACCTTTTCCAGAACCAAACAAAATACAAGAATCATCTCCAGAACCATTAGAAGTTTCAGTACCTGCTACAGAACCTTCTAAAGAACCAGAACCAGCTGAAGAACCAGAACCAGTTGAAGAACCAGAACCAGCTGAAGAACCAGAACCAGTTGAAGAACCAGAACCAGCTGAAGAACCAGAACCAGCTAAAGAACCAGAACCAGCTGAAGAACCAGAACCAGCTAAAGAACCAGAACCAGCTGAAGGACCAGAACCAGCTGAAGGACCAGAACCAGCTAAGCAGAATGTGGGGGAACCTTCCCCAGAACCGACAGCAGCTCAGAAACTTGTCTCTGAATCATTAACAGCTGTGGAATCTGTACCAGAACCAGAACCAGATCCAGAACCAGTTACTCTAGTCAACTCATCTGTTGTACCAGAACCAGCTGCAGCTCCAGAATTCAATTCTGTCCCAGAACCAGTTAAAGTTTCTGAACCAGAACCTGAACCAGAGGTTGAGAAGGTGGATGAGTCCGGACCAGAACCAGCAGCTGAAACGGTCTCTGGACCCACAGGGCTCGTGGCAGAGGAACCGGAACCGGAGCACAACTTTCTGAACGGTAGGAGGCGTTTCAGGGTGTGGACCTCAGGGCTCTGTCCTCGGTGCCCTGGTACTGGTCCAAATGAAACGGGTCAGAACTTTAGGAGGTAGATAGTATTCAGAGGTCCTGAGCATCATTTTTATGCATCTTCCTCTCACACTAAGGACACTCAGAGTGGCTGTGATTCCACCTAGTGGCCGGAGGGGGAACTACACTTATGTTTTCTGCACGTGATATATCAGACAACATGTGACCAAAATTTACAAGTTATTTCTAATTTGGGTAATTTGAGGCTTTTTAGCGACATCAGGAAACTAAGGAAACGGTATTAGGAAGGAATATGTATAATTTAGGTGCAGCTATAGAAATGGTCAATTCTGTGCATATATATTGATAACTGAATTATAGAATTACTTCAGATTACAAAGAATAATATATAAATATTGATGAATAAATAATTATTTACATAAGTAGGTAGATACACATCCTAATCAAATGTTTTATTGTAAAACAGGAGCCAGAGGCTTCTAGAAAAGTAAAGAGATCTTTTAGTGTTAAAAAAATGATTTAATTTTAACTGATTTCATATTCAATAAAACTTTGAGTGAAGGAGTTTTTTCAGTATTTAGCTGTCATGTTCATTCAGAACCATTTATTTTCACTCAGTTAGAGGAATAGCAGCATTAATAAAATAATCTGCCTCATGGATCGAATTAGCATCATAGCTAAATAATATTGAGGTAACTTGACATCTAAACGATCTTAAAACACATGTTGTCATTATTTCCACCTTCACTGTCGATACAGAAAACATGTTTAGGCTTCGAGTCTTTAAAAAGAGGAGAACGTGGCTCCAGGTGATCGTTGTGGGCGGAGTTAATGTTGATGTTTTGTTCATGACAGCAGCAGCTCAGATCAGGTTCCACATTCAGGACGTTCAGTCTGAGAGGTGATGCTGCCCCGCCTGAACGACGCGCTGCAGCTCTAACTGCAGCAAACATCTGCTGCAGGGCTCATCTAGAAGCTGCAGACGCAGAGGAGCAGCAGGGACGGACAGGAGGACAGACAGGAGGACATGTCTTCATCTCTTCCAGATGAAGACATTTCTCTGGACGTCTCCATCTCTCTGGTCCAGGAAGACCTGGACTCGTCTCCCTCAGTCTCGTTCCTCAGCTGAGCTGCGTTTGTCTGGAAAAGGTTTCAGGCTGAATTGCAGGAAGCTGGATATGAACCAATCAGATCCAAGCAGCTTCTGTCCTGTGATCTGATTGGCCGATCTTTGAGCTGCTCTGACTTTCTTCTTCTTCTGTTCCAGATGTTGCTGCAGCTGCAGCTCAAAATGAATCCAGCAAGTTGGAGGCACTGATGGAGGAGCAGAGGTGAGTTTGACCCCTGACCTTTGACCCCTGACCCTATCAGGATAAACTCACAGGATGCTATCCTGTCTCCTCCATGTCTGTTCAGTTTTCCTGCTGCTTCTCTTTGCATCTGCAAACGTTCCGTGTTCAGTTGGGAATGTTCTGGATTAATCAGGAAAACTCTGAGTCTGTGGGAAAATGATCGGATCCGCGGCTCTTAGATCGGATCTGATTTCCTCCACAGGACAAAACCTGGTTCTGTAGTTCAGGCTGAGTTTCACAGGCAGATCAGACAGAAAACAGCCTCAGAGATTCAGATTTGAACTGGAGACTGAACTCAGATCGTAACATTGGTTGTCCGTTTGGATTCTCCAGGATTTCCTCACAACATTTCCTGTCAGAGTCAAAACCGGCTGCATGTTCTGACAGACTGAACCTTTATCTTTCTAGGGTAGAGCTGACCTCTGACCTCACCTGTCTGTAGAGCAGAGACTGTTAGGAGGACATGGTAAGGTGATGCTTCTGCTGACCCTTTAACCCCGCCCCCTGATGACCCAGTAGCCCCGCCCCCTGATGACCCTTTAACTCCGCCCCCTGATGACCCAGTAGCCCCGCCCCTGATGACCCATTAGCCCCGCCCCTGGTGACCCAGTAGCCCCGCCCCTGATGACCCATTAGCCCCGCCCCTGGTGACCCAGTAGCCCCGCCCCTGGTGACCCAGTAGCCCCGCCCCCTGGTGACCCTTTAACCCCGCCCCCTGGTGACCCAGTAGCCCCGCCCCCTGATGACCCAGTAGCCCCGCCCCCTGATGACCCAGTAGCCCCGCCCCCTGGTGACCCTTTAACTCCGCCCCCTGGTGACCCAGTAGCCCCGCCCCCTGATGACCCAGTAGCCCCGCCCCCTGATGACCCAGTAGCCCCGCCCCCTGATGACCCAGTAGCCCCGCCCCCTGGTGACCCAGTAGCTCCGCCCCCTGGTGACCCAGTAGCCCCGCCCCCTGATGACCCAGTAGCCCCGCCCCCTGATGACCCAGTAGCCCCGCCCCCTGATGACCCAGTAGCCCCGCCCCCTGATGACCCAGTAGCTCCGCCCCCTGGTGACCCAGTAGCCCCGCCCCCTGATGACCCAGTAGCCCCGCCCCGAATCCAACAGGTCAGGTCTTGGTTTCAGCCAAATGTAGCAGCATTCAGTCTGCTGCATCTCTACATTTAATTTAAAACCCAACCAGGGATGAAGAGAACAGAAGCTGTGGCCCATCTAGAGCATACAGATGCAGATCTCAGAGCGAGTGTTGTTCTTAGATCTGTTAAACCAATAAAAACCAATAAAAAGATCTGAGTAACAGCCTTAAAGCAGTCAGTCCTGCGTGGACGGAATGAACGAATCAAAATCATTTCCTGGAAAAGGAAGCAACTGAAACAGGATTCAGTTCTTTTTTCTTGTTCTCTCAGTTTTGGCCTTTTGGAAAAGTTTCCATTTCTTGCATGATGTTGAGTTAAAGTTCAGACCCAAACCACGTCAGAAAACTCAGTTTCCATGGAAACATCAGCAGTGATGAAGCGATGGAAAACGCTACAGCTGCTTCCCATCCAAACCGTTTTCAGTCACTGAGCCCAGAATGTTTTCCTTCGTTCTTTTTCCCAAATAAGACCTGAATGTCCAGCGGAAATCAGAATGTTTGGACGGATTTTAAACAAATGAAGATAATCAAGCTTAGTTTGTCTGTGGGAGCTCTTCCTGCTGGACGCTGTCTGTGAGATGAAGCTCCACTTCTCCAGAGTATCAGGAATCTAACCCTAACCCACTGGGTCATCCTGCTCTCTGACCTCTGTTTCTAAAGCTCAGCTGCATTAATGCAGACATGGACGGAGCTCGTGGAGCCAAATGTTTGCATGAAGGTGACAGAAAGGCATCGTGCTGGTGGGACCAGGGTCAGGAAGAACCCATCAGCCTCATGATTTTGTTGTGCAGAATCTCAGATTAAAGTGCAGTTTGAATCCTCCTACTGACTGAAAGTTGAACTTATTTGGAGCAGTTTGACCTCTGACCTACAGCTACTGTGTGGGCGTACCCAAAGACATGCAGCAGATAGTTAAAGCCCAGGTTTTACTGTTGGTGCAGGCTGCCCCCTGCTGGCAAAGTTTAGCTGCTACAGCTAAACCAACATACTTATGATGACTTTCTTATCTTGTTGGGTTTTTTAATGGTTCATTATGCTATTTGGATCAATAATTTCCCCCTCAGATTCCAGGAGTCTGATTCTGAAAAAAGTGACTGCAGGAAATGATGTGACTGATCAGAAGGTAATGATGAACCGATCGATTGGTGTGGTCTGTCAGTTAAAATACCAACCAACCGCAGCCCTTCCTGGAGAAGGTCCAGCAGGGGAGAAGTAGGAACAGACGGTTCATTTATCAGCAGATTACAAAAAATATTTTTTGGAAGTTGTTTATGTTTTTTCAACTGGATTTGGACTATTTTGCTCCGCTGAATCCAAAAGTGACATCCATTTTTCTGAATCAGATCAGGTTTTTATTCTAATCCGATCTTCTGACTGAATTATCACTTCATTTCTGTTAATATTTCTCATTCAAAAAGATTTTAGGAGAAAAACATGTTCTATCAGAGTGTGTTAGTTCAATGTTACAAAATTGGATTTCTGTAAATTGCCTAATAAACATGTGCATGTAATTGAACATTATATCTTCATTGTGCTAAATTCTCAGTCTCTGTTCGTCCTGGTGGAGTCTCTCCTCCTGCTCTTCACTCATTGATCCTCAGGAAACTCATCCACGTGTGAAAATGCATTTTGATGCTCATGTTGCATCCGTAGTTCAGAAAGTTGACCTGATTGAGTAAAACCAATGCGATTTTTGGATTCAGCTCATCACAATTACCCTAAAACAGTTGGAAAACCCCACACTGAGCTACATTTAAACTTTGAGAAGTTGAGCCATGAAGAAAAGTGTATTTGCTTAACTGAAGCAAATGCTGCTCCCTAGTGGTCAGTCTGAACATACCAGGTTTGCACCTCAGTGAAATGACTTGGTTAGAGAATCCAATTCCTTAAATCTGCACTTTACTAATGAACCAAATCTGAGCTGCTGAACTGATTTCCTGTGGTTCTTTGTGGTTCCTCTGGTTCTGGTCTTGTTCCATCTATCTGCTGCTGTCTCAGCTGATAACATGCAGGCTAACTGCTAACTGTTGAGTCCTGCTGCTGTTAAAGACAATGACTAACTGTGAACTCTGAGCTGTTCAGAAAAACAAAGTATTTGGACATTTGACATTAAAAATGGATAAACCTCTGCTGCAGAATTGTATCCATCTCAAACCTCGGAAGCCTGTTTTTAAAGAATTAAAACTTAACCATTTAACTACAGAACATGCTGAGACAAGATCACTTTCATATTTTTATCAGATACTATTGCTCCTGTTGTTTACTGGTTGTCTTTCTTTAGAGACAGAACAGTTTTCAGTGTTTAGAACCAAATATTTGGGGCAGCCGCAAATATTAGGGGCATATTAAAAACTTTTTAATATGAAACAGTTTTAATGTTTAAAACTGTTTCATATTAAACAGTTTTAAACATTAAAACTGTTTAATATGAAACAGTTTTAATAGGTTAACAGCAGCTATTAAAACCTGTGCAATTGGCAGATTTAGGATCTGAGCATCAACCATCAGCAGTGTTAGGGATTTACAGTGACCAGCCAGAAATGCAGTGGATGGTTCAAAAATATTCTTAATTTATTACAAAAAAATCTAAAATGTTTTGAAAAATGGTGAATTGGGCCAAAAACAAAGGCTAACATAACAGACCTCAACTTACAAGCAGGTTAACAGAAAGTTAGTTTTAAAGGAACATGCTAAGACATGAGGGTCAGTGGTTTTAACGAGATGAGCCAATTTATTAGGGAGAGTGTTCTTAAATCAATCACTCAATAAATAAATAGCTTTTAGGTCTTTAAGTTTCTGCTCATCAAACAACAATTCCCATCGTCATTAACTCTTCTTCTGACTCTTTCAGCTGATTTCTGATGAAGTTCTGAAGAGATGAAGATCAGCAGTTTTTGAGGCTTCCTTCATGTTTTTGTGGCGTTAGCACCTCTGAGGTGGAGCAGATGTTTCGTAGCAAAAGTGTTTCCCACCAATGTGCCTTCAGCAGTTTTTGTGTGTGTTGAAGCTTTGTGCAGAAATGAAGGAGTGTGTTTTTACTCAGCCTGGTTTTAATCTGTTTCCGAATGATAAACTGTTTCTGTTGATGCTGCAGCTTTACTTTATCTGCTCTGAGTTTGTTTTAATTTAAAACAGGGAATAAAAGTGTGAAAAAGTTTTGTTCTTGTCGTTAATTTAAAAATGTGAAAGATTTTAGTTCACCTAGTTAAAAGTTTCAGCAGTTTTAGCTTTCCCAGCAAAGACAGAGCGAATGTGGGATGTTAAATTGTTAAAGACGGCTAATTGCTCAGCACTCATTGTCATTCAGGGAGCTGAACTTGATCAGAGGTCAGCAGCACAGTTTTATCCCACTACTCCAGGTTTTCCATCCAACACTCCAGAACAGTGGTTCTTAACCTTGTGTAAAGTCGTGATGACGCCCCGATTAGACTGATTCTGAAAGATCCAATCACTCTCACATTCATACTCTGATATGCTGATCTATTGACAACTTGGGATTAAGTGCTGTGCCCATGGGCACATCAACATGTGACAAACCACACATTTTGGATTCTAAGACAGTGCTCTGCTAGTCCCAGCCAGAACTGTTGAGTTAATTGTTTCTGAACTATTTTCCAACCAGAGGTGCTCTGTACTGTGGTTGGAAAGCTTTTGGATGTTGGCCATGTTGTCTCTGGTGTGTCTGTTGCTCAGAAATAAATTGCTAATTCTCACCTAGATTAAACATTAGCCCTTTTTATGGCTGTGGCACTGAAAGAATTGACTCAGATTATTTCCAGGTTTCTCTGGCTGTTCAAATGGCCGTCCTTTTCCACTGGGTGGTGGATGTCAGGTGAGTCTTAGATAAACATTTTCATGTTTAGGTGATTTATGTGTTTGACCAAAGCATTTTTCAGCATTACAGAAAGCAGCAAGTTGCTCACATACATGAACCCATGAGTCTGGTTTTCTTTTAACTAAGTCTTGATCTCAGCAATAATTTTCATTTCTGCTAAAAATTAATCCAAACGTGAAGTCTGCAGCTCTGTCCTTCTTTTCCTCAGAACCAGTTCTGCGATCAAATCAACATCCTGCCATGAACTCTGATCACTGAGATAAAACAAACACTGGAATAATATTTGATATGACCTAGGACTTTGGTATTACAGTCTTTTATTATCTTTTTATGACAGGTTATTAAATAAAAACTCATGTCTTGAGTCCTGCTGTTTCATTCAATCTGATGTGTCAGATCCAGACCTAGTTTATTGCTGTTTAGATCTATTTTATCTTTAATGCCACCTTCAAAAGGTGAAAATAGTTCAGAGTTCATCTCATGTGGGCAGAGCAGGAAGAGTAAAGTCAGGTAATAGTTCCTCTCCACTGACTCATTAATGAACCTGTAAGCTATAGAAAAGGACATACAATCTGTCACTTTTCTTGTTTTGCACATGTAGTCTGTTTTTGTTCCAACCTGGACTGACTGAAGATGAGTCTTTGTAAGGGACAGGACAACAAAAGCGTGTCTTCAGCACCCAGCTGCCCGTCAATGAGGAGTGACCACTCCAACATTCTCCCTCCGCTGTTCAGTGATGAACTTGGACCTTCAGACACGAAGTAAGAAACTTTCTGCTGTAAACCAAGCTGGAGATTTCTTATTTCACCTTAATTTCTTGATCACTGACACACCTGAGCTTCAGTACTAAAGTTATTCACCATTTGTAAAAGACGGAGTGAAGGATGACATGAGGAGTTTGGGACGTTTTGTTCACTTGTGAGGCAGAGAACCGATCTTCCAGAACCCAGCACAGACAGTATCTACCAGCAGACGGCAGTTTACTATATTTCCAGTTAAACATTGCATTCATACATTTTGATAGTATTGAGATCTGTGATCATATTTCATTGCTTGAAACCAAGTTTTATGATGTCATGTCCCAGTTTTGTGTGTGTGTAATTTTCCTGTAAAATTGACTCAGAGTTCACTACTGCTGCTATTTACTGTGTTTCATTGACTTTTTTCTGTATATGTTCAGATGGAAAAGCAGCAGCCATGTTCCTGAGGTGGATGACACGTCATGCTGCGCTGTGTGCCAGAAACTCCTGATGTATCCAGTGTTGGCCAGGTGTGGACACTGGTTCTGCAGACAGTGCATGATCACATACTGGGACGAGTCAACTCCACGCGCCCCCTGTCTCCAGTGTGGAGAACTGTTCCCACCCCTAACTGGACCTCAGGCAGCCAATCAGAGCAGCTCTGGAGAAGGTAAATCTGACTACATTCACCTTCCTGATGAACAACAGCTATGAAGCAATTTGCTCATTCAGTGATGAATTCAGTGGTGTGGATAATGGCAAGCCTCCGGGTCTATAGGTTCTGGAGGTTCTTCTGAAACTTAAATCTATCTGTACTTGTATTTTCTGGTCATGTTTGCTTCACAGAGCTATCAACGCCCAGAGGGATTCACAGAATGGTGGAGCATCGTTGCTGAAGCATCTCTTGTGTAAAAACAAAATATTTTTTTCTATACCTTTGTGCTTTTGTCTTTCACCAGGTTTTGGTCTTCAGGAGAATTTAGACAAACACAGGAACCAACTGAGGAGGATGTATAAATATGTAACTGAAGGAGCTGATGAATTAGGAGCCAGAACTGTCCTCAACAGCATCTACACCGAGCTCTACATCACAGAGGGATGGAGTGAAGAGGTTAATACCCAACATGAGGTGAAGCAGCTGGAGACAGCTTCCCAGATCCAGAACCTCCAGGACTCTCCAATCAGGTGCCATGACATCTTTAAATCTTTCCCTGACCAACATGGAGCCATCAGAGTGGTTCTGACCAACGGCGTCGCTGGTGCTGGAAAAACCTTCTCAGTGCAGAAGTTCACTCTGGACTGGGCCGAGGGCTTGGAGAACCAGGATGTCAGTGTGGTGGTTCTGCTGTCGTTCAGGGAGCTGAACCTGATCAGAGATCAGCAGCACAGTCTTCTCTCTCTGCTCCATGTTTTCCATCCAACACTCCAGAAGCTCCCAGCAGAGCAGCTGGCTGTCTGCAAACTGCTCTTTATCTTTGATGGCCTGGATGAAAGCAGACTTTCACTGGACTTTAACAGCAGTCAGCTGGTTTCTGACATCACACAGAAGTCATCAGTCAATGTTCTGCTGACAAACCTCATCAGGGGGAACCTGCTTCCCTCGGCTCTCATCTGGATAACTACCAGACCTGCAGCGGCCAATCAGATCCCTCCTTCATATGTTTCCAGGGTAACAGAAGTACGAGGCTTCACCGACGCCCAGAAGGAGGAGTACTTCAGGAGGAGGTTCAGTGATGAAGAGCTGTCCAGCAGAATCATCTCCCACATCCAGACCTGCAGGAGTCTCCACATTATGTGTGGAATCCCAGTCTTCTGCTGGATCACTGCTACGGTTCTGGAGAACATGATGACCTCAGAGCAGAGAGGAGAGCTGCCCAAGACCATGACTGACATGTACTCACACTTCCTGCTGGTCCAGGCAAAGAGGAAGAAGGAAAAGTACCATGGAGGACATGAGACAAGTCCACAGGAGCTGATGGAGGCTGACAGGGAAGTTCTTCTGAAGCTGGGGAGGCTGGCGTTTGAACAGCTGGAGAAAGGAAACATCATGTTCTACCAAGAAGACCTGGAACAGTGTGGTCTGGATATCACAGAGGCCTCGGTGTACTCAGGAGTTTGTACAGAGATCTTCAAGAGAGAGAGTGTGATCTTCCAGAAGCCAGTTTACTGCTTTGTTCATCTGAGCATCCAGGAGTTTCTGGCTGCAGTTTACATGTTCCACTGTTTCACCAGCAGGAACTCAGAGGTGGTGAAGGACTTCCTGGATGGTTCACCTAACACCCATGTTAGGAGAGACTTAAAACTGGAAGACGGTAACTTCACTCTAGACTGTTTCCTGGAGAGAGTCATGATGAAATCTCTCCAAAGTAAAACTGGGCATCTAGACATGTTTGTTCGCTTCATTCATGGCCTTTCTCTGAAGTCAAACCAGAAGCTCCTGGGAGGCCTTGTTGATCAAACAGAGAACAGTCCAGAGAACATCTATAAAATCATCAACAACCTGAAGAAGATGAACACCAATAAAATGTCTCCAGATAGAAGCATCAACATCTTCTACTGTTTGATAGAGATGAATGATCTCTCAATTCAACAGGAGATCCAGGAGTTTCTGAGGATGGAGAACCGATTAGAGAGGGAGCTCTCAGAGATCCACTGCTCGGCTCTGGCCTACATGCTACAGATGCTGGAGGAGGTTCTGGATGAGTTGGACCTGGATATGTTCAACACATCAAAGGAGGGGAAAATGAGGCTGATCCCAGTGGTGAGGAACTGCAAAAAGGCTCGGTGAGATCATAGAATCAATATTAAGTCATAGAAAATGTTTTCTATTAGCTGGAGAGACTGATTGAGTCAGTTTTTAGGATGCGATGGCACTGGTTGCCTGTCTTTAACAGAAGAGAGCAGCAGAGGATCATATAAGTTGGAATGGGCTGTAACATAAACTCAAAGTGTGTATACAAGATACACCAGCTTACCTCACTGAGGTCTGCAGCCCACAAACCTGTACATATGAACTGTAGAAGACTCAATTGAGCCAATTCACAACACATGTGCAGAAGCATTTAACTGCCAGAGCTTGGAAATTCAGGAGAATCTCAATATAACGAGGTATGAAATGCGTCTTGTTGCTACAAGAAAGTATCAATGAGACGAGTTGCTACTTTCCTTAAAACTAGGTTTCTCATTATAACAAGGTATAAAACTTGTTAAAATTAGAAAGTTTCTTTTTAAAGCAAGGAAGTTTTAACAAGAAACTATTAATAAAAAAAGTTTTATCTCATTACAGCAATAAATGTTCCTGTCTTATCAAGAAACTTTGTTCAGAAAATCTATTTATTTATTAAAATATGCTCGTGTGATACAATACAACTTGTTAAGGAGAGATATATGAAGGAGCTCCTTCTGACTCTCCGTCTTCTCGCTTTGTTTCTTCCAGACCACATCTAAAAATCTCTAGAGGTGTTACTGTTATGACCTTTGTTACATAAAAGAGAAAATATTTTGGGTTTAATAAGATTGGGTTTAAAAAGCTATAGTGAGCTTTTCAAAGCCTTTAAAAAGAGACGGTTTATCATTTTAATAAGTTTTGCATGTTTTTATAGTGAAAAAGTTTTCTTGTTAAAGAAATACTGCTCCTGAATTTATTTCAAAGCCCTGGCTTAAATACTTCTCCATATGTCATCTCAGGGCACTTTACAAAAAATAGACATTTCAATCCAATCATCCATCAATTCCAGTTAGCACTAGTTATCAAACAGTTCAGCTCATTATTCATACTGGTTTAAAAGGGTTTGTTTCTAAGGAAACTCAACAGGTTGCTTTCATTCTTTGCATTCCCTCATAGATAAGAATGTCTCATAGAAAAGAGTTGTAATAACATGCATCATTTTATCTGTGACACTGAAGCCTGGTCGGCTGTCGCCTCTCGGAGACCCACTGTGAAGTTGTTGCCTCGGCTCTGATGTCCAGCCGCTCCCAGCTGGTAGAACTGGACCTGACTGGAAACGTCCTGCCTGGTCCAGGAGTGAAGCTCCTATGTGACGGACTCGCAAGTCCTTACTGTAAACTGAAGACGCTGAGGTCAATTCCCTAAATATTTTGGTTTGTTTCAAATTCTCAGTTTGAACTTCATAAACTTTTGGGTCTGAAAGCCTCTAACTGTATGAACATAGTGGCATGGAGACAATAACTGAGCTCTGGGTAGGATTTACGTTATTTCTGACTAAAGTGAAAGTTACAACATCCTTTCTTTTTGTTGTTCTTTTTGAAGTCGTAGGTATGTTTTGAGCTGTTTGTCAATGTGAACAGCAGCTCCCAATAAACTGGCATATACTGACAATCAGATTCAAACCTTAAATTCAGTTTAATTATCTGATTAGATGTTTTTATTTTCTGTCCAGACTGAGAGGGTGCAGGCTGTCAGAAATCAGCTGTGATAGTCTGGTTTCTGCTCTCGTGTCAAACCCTTCTCATCTGAAACATCTGGACATGGGTCTGAACAATAAGCTGCAGGATTCTGGGATGAAACTGCTTTGTGCCTTTCTAGAAAATTCAGAAAGTAGACTCAAGACACTCAGGTCAGCTCACAAAATTCATTTTATTGTTCTTCCTCTCGCCTTGTCAAACAAACAAGCAAAATCTAAACAACTTTGACAGAAAATGTTTTTCTTTGCTTAGATTGCTAGAATGTAGCTTAACTGGAGTAGCCTGTGCTTATTTGGCATCGGCTCTGAAGTTCAACCCCTCCCATCTGACACATCTGGACATGAGTGGGAACAACCTTGAGGACTCAGGTGTGAAGCACTTGTGTGCTTTCATGGAGACTCCTAACTGCAAACTGCAGAAACTGAGGTAAGGTCGCCATCTTCCTGTTAGCAACCTTACACATTAATTAATCAAAGATCAAATCATCTAAATGTGATGGGAAAGGGAAAAAAAATGTGGGGATTTTCACTGGGAGAAAAAAGCCCCACATCAAAATGCTGCCACCACCATGCTTGACAGTTGGTACAGGTCTGACGATGTGTCTGAAAACCAAATGTCTCCTGTTGTTTATCAGTCTGTGGGGCTGCAGGCTGTCGGGAACCAGCTGTGCTTCTATAGTCTCAGCCCTAAACACCAACCCGTCTTTTCTGAAGCGTCTGGATCTGAGAGACAACAACCTGCAGGATTCAGATGTGGAGCAGCTGCTGGATCTGGTGGAGAGACCACAATTCAGACTGCAAAGGCTGAGGTCAGCAAGGGGGTCTTTCTGCCTTCACATAAAATAAATGAAGAGAATGGAAGCAGTTATTTATCATTACTGTTCTCTCATGTTTCCTCTGCAGATGGAAATGATAATCCTTGTACAGATGAAAAGGAGTCTAAAATGGACAGTCGACTGACAGGAAAGACTCATTTAGTTTGTGTGTGTATGTGTGAACCAGGTTTTTATATACTTGTGGGGACCTATTCTGTCTACTCTGTGAGGTTGTGAGGACCACTGCTTCTTGTGGGAACAAATCCTGGTGATGGTTAAGGTTAGGGTTAAACTGTAGAAATGAATGGAAGTCACAAAAACATGACTGTATGTGTGGCGGTAGTAGCTCTACTGCATCTCTCACAATGTGTCATAGATGCTGCCTGTTAATATATTTCCATTGTTCTTCTGATCCTGAAGTTGCTCTGTGTCAGAAATGCTAACGCTGAAGGTTGAGAGTCAGGTGCCACACAAATTCATTCCAACTGCTGTGTTGCATTGACTACTTCATGGGGTCTGAGTGCAGGGAGCCTCCCAATAAAGATGTGCCCCCGTTGTGGGGTCCAACATCCCAGACCCCACACTGCTTAGGAGCATCTCCTAATGTGTCTCCTGCTTTTCCCCTTCCCCTTGGGGAAAAAGCAGCCCAAGGAGACTAGTGGCAGCAACTAAAAAAATGTGTTTTAGTGTGTGCTCTTGCTCTCGATGAAGGCGGACGCTTTTTCCCTCTGCTCCCTCCCTGTCTTTGCCTGCCCGGCTTGCTCTGTTTCTGTCCCGTCTTTTTCTCTTTTTCTATATTTTTGGAGCCTTTCTTTGCACATCATCCGAATCTACAAATTATGGATCTGGTCAACCGATCTCTCAATGCAATTGATCAAATTTTTGACGAGAAGTCTGGGCACAGAGAGCCTCTTGTCCTGCAGGGACACTCCCAGCGGGATTCACCCTGGATTTATTCATGATAACAAGATTTCTGCTGTTTGGAGCTTGTGGATTCCTCGATTATCGACACATTTGTGATGGAGTTGGCCGAACTAGAGAACACTCAGACTGTTGGTGTGGAATCTAAAACTCACTAACCGGATGGAATCGATCTTGGAGAAGCTGCTGGTTTCGGCTCAGTGGAACGACCAAACTAATTTGGATGATTGGTAACTGAGATGTATCGGAGAGACTTTAGGGAAGATTGAAATTTATCATCTTATCATTTATCATCTTCTACGACATTCTGTTTCTGAATTGGCTTCCCCCGTGTGGCCTTGGAAGGGCTGCATATCTCTAGTCTCCTTGAAGATATTTAAACACAACGCTCTTCCCTCCTCACCCCCTCCCGTTTCCATGGAGCTGAACACTCCCAAGGACATCATTCCTTGATAACAAACACCTCTATCGGACTTTGGGTTAGGCTGAGCAACGTGGTTTCATGGCCCTGTGATGTCACCGCCTTCACTCATGTCTTTGTTTTGTCTGAACTAATGTGTCCTCTCCCCTTTTTGTGAGGATTTAATAAACCTATTAATTTAGGTTACTGTGTTCAGTTCAGTCTGTGTCGTCTCCTCGTCGACCCCTCGTCTGTCCACAGCTGTCACTCATTCTCCTGATTGTCTTCCCTGTGTATTTATTCCCACCTGTGTCACTTGTTCCCTGTCGGGTCCTTGTTGTAAATTGTCTTTACTGTTGTGTTGTCATTGTTTTCCGTCTCCCAGTTGCTACCAGAGTCTGAGCTCCTAGCCTTCTGCTCACCTGTGCTACCTGGACTTCTGTATCCATCACTAAATCATCACTTTTCTCACCATAACCTGGGTCCACGGCATCTACCTCACCTTCGCTTAACCACACATCATGACACTTTTATCATTTAGAAATTCTGGAGTACTCACTTTTAACCCAGAAAAGGAGTAACTCATTAGCTTTTTTTTTTTACTCACTATTTAGACCAAGATCATACTTAATTTTTAGATTATAATGCAGAAACTCTTATTGCTCAATTCTTTGGTTTGTTTTGTTTGCATTTCCTTTTGATCCCTGTAAAGCACTTTGTATTGCCTTGTGGCTGAAAATGTGCTCTACAAATAAAATTACCTTTACCTCAGTGGCGACCCCTTGTTGGTGGGAGCTGGTACTGCAATTAAACGCACCACAGGAGGCATGCATCATTTAACCAATGAAGAACCCTCCAAGTCTGTGTTGAGATATTTTTAGCATCCTGTAACGATTGTTATTACAGTTGATTCACCCTAAAGTTCATCTTAATCTGAGGATAGTAGTGTTAGTTATTTGGAAGCTTATCCTTAAAATTATTTTAAGAAAATGTGTTTATATTAAATCTGTAAATTAAACAAATCTATTTTTAAACAGAGCTTATAGAATTTAAAAATATATTTTAGGGTAACTTTACTTTCTTTTGTCATAACAGATCCGTTTCAGGCAGGGGTGACCTCTGACCTGCAGGGAGGATTTTTTTGACATTGTTTCTGACAGTTTGTTCATTAAAAGTGTTTCAGTTGAATTCTGTTTACATTTCTATTAAAGTTTGTATTTTGTGACCCATAAACTGAAAAGGTTTTTGTCTCATTGAGGACAGACTTTCAGTCCCACCGTGTTTTATTAACAGGTGACGGCACAACAACGACACATTACTGCTCCTCCACACCAACATGTCTTCAGTCAACATTTACAACTGTTTGACATCATGGAAGAGTCCAAGCAGGACGTCTGGGTCCCGCCTCCAGTTTTCCCAGAGTTCCCAGTGTCTGAATCCGTCCTCCCAGAGAGCGAACAGTAGGATGTTGACATGGTTGTAGCTCAGTAGTCGTCATGGTAACCCTGCTCTAAGTTTTTTGGTAATGTTGCCGTCGCGGCGCGACTGTCGCCTCCAGGATCTGGATGTTATTCCCAACAGCAAGTAAAGTTCCAAACATCTTCAAAAAAAATGAAAACCACAGATGGAAAAGTTCTGATCATCATCCATCCGTCGCTGCTTCATCCCTCAGAACCAGGAACGAGTCCAAACAGGTCGGATAAATCCGCACGTTTCTCCCAAACAACCCGGAGAATTGAATTTAAAAACGTTTCTCTGACATTATCCATGGAAACTCTGATGCTAACAAAAGGTGCTACATGGAGGAACCAGAACCGGGTCGGTTCTATTCACAAAGAAGCTCCAGAAAACTATAATCTCAAGAAATGAAGTAGAATTAGAGAGAAATAGTGACAGGAAATTAAATCTAATAACCCCTAAAAATAGGAGTGTTTATTTAAAACTGCTTAAATAAAAGAAAATGTACATGTAAAAAATGCTTCCCTCTTTAATTTCATATCTAGAGCATATTTTGTACCTTAATTTCAGGCTGACGTTGCACATTAGAAACTGTTCTTAGTGTTTGGCCTGGAGAAATAAAAGTTACATTTTTAATTTTTGCCAATGCTTTCAAACATAGGAACAGCTAGGCATTTAAAGTTTAAATTACATTTTAAATTTGAACATTTAAAAAAAATGTGCTGAAAAGGCAAAGAATGGGCTGCCGTTTGAAGACGAAACAAACTGAAAGTTCTGAACAGGTTCTGGTTCCTGGAACCACAAACTTTTACACCAACCAGTTTTATCATCATCCCTTCAGAGGCTCCGCCCCCTTCAGAGGCTCCGCCCCTCCACACCTGCCGTCGTACCTGAACCAAATGCAGCAGCAGCAGGACGAGTCAGAGAAAAAGCCTCATGATGGTTTCATTAATATCGATAATCCAGCGTAGAGACAAACAGCAGAACTGACCAGGTCAGACATGAGCTGCAGATTTAAACCCAAATCTTCCTCATCTTGGGTTCTGAGATCCTTCCTCGGGGTTGTCTTCCTCTTTTAAGCCCCGCCCACTTTTAGCTGACATGATTTAATTCGGTTCCGGTTATCAGAACCATCAAATTCAATAGCAGAAATAAACTAAACTTCAGGATAAGAAGTGAGTACCTGACCTGCATCACCAGGCTTTTGAGTTTAAAGCTGCAGTTCATTGATTCAAAAAATATCCTTACATTTTTTTAAAAGCAGAAAAGTCTGAAAATTAAATATGTAATTAAAGATTCAAAATATCTGATTTAAAAGCTGAATGATGATTGGCTGATTATCAGAGCAGCTGATCAACATATGGTACCACCGAACAGCGCCCCCTGCTGAGGCTCCAGCAGAAAGGGAAGTAAACATATGATCCGTGTGGAACCGACAGAACCTCCCCGGTTCCGGACGTCGAGCTCCGCAGCATTTGTTGGGATCCTGGAGGCGACTGACGGTTCCCCTCCTTCTAAACAGCGACGTCACGCTCGCTTCAGTCCAGCTGATCAGTGATGACATCAAAAAGGAGGCGGAGTCTCCTCATCCCCTGTCCCTCGCCTGGCGACTCCCTGCGAGCCAATCAGAGGAGGCAGGATCATCTGAAACCCGCCCGGATACGAGACTGAGCGGAGGGAGCCCATTGGCCGCAGTCTGAGTCCAGTCTGAGTGTTTGAACGTCCTTCAGTGGTCGAGTCCAGAGAGCAGAGAAAGAAAAGACCTGCAGGAAGAAAACAGCATTTGAAGGGACAGTTCACACTTCCAGAACCAGAACCAGAACCAGAACCAGAACCGTCTGCTCTCCCGCTGGACTTCAGACACACAGAATAGTTCTGGTCTTATCATGACAACCTGCAGTCGCCGCATGACATCACGAGATCAGGAAGCCATCGCTAAGCTAAGGCGCTGTGACATCACAGAGGAAGAGCTGCCGTGATTGGCTAACCTCGGATTCCCTTCAGCTCATTGGCTGTTTGCTGCGTTTTGCACCTGTTGGCCTCCGTACCTCTGGCTCTTTCGCAGCGGTTACATCTTCAAACAGACTCAACGTCTCGCCAAGCTGCTGCTCGCAGGCCGTTTCTGCTCTGATGGAAACTTTTCATGCGCTGATCAACCAGCCATTTTTTCCAAGATGGCTGGTTAAGTTCAGAGATCTTCTGACGGTTGAGACTTTTAGTCTGTGATTCAGTTTGAGATTATTCTATAAATTTATGGATTATATTTGCATTTGTTTTAACCTGACTCTTAAATGTCTTTTCTTCTTCTTCACTTCCCTGAACAGCAGAGCTGCTCAACGCCTGAGCTCTTCATGTCCTTTATGCATAAATGTCTCAGGTCATGTTGTGGATCGTGACCTTTGGATCTATGGAAGGAGCGCCCCCTGGTGGTCAGCAGGAGGCCATGCAGTCGGCGCCCAGCAGCCGGACTTCAGGTCAGGTTGTTCTGAACACGTCAGGCTCACCTGGTGCTCAACCTGAACGGCTTCCAGTTAAATCAGCAGAAAACCTGAAAATAATCCACATTCCTGGGAGATCATGTGTTTGTTGCAAACCAAGATTTTAGTAGTAAAGTAATCTATCGATTATTCTTACGATTAATCCAGTGATCGGATGAATTAATTTATAAAATTAAATATTAGTAAATCTTCCATAACACCAGCGTTACGATCAGATATCAATATCGGTTCCCTAAGTTACTTTTCTGTAGTTTATAAACTAACCTGTAACAATAACGGCTCATTTTCTAAGTTAACCTGAAGAAAAGTTACACAAAGATCTGAATGTAATAATAATAAAGCTCCAGGCTCACATGTAAAAATGCTCCAGCTTTTAGTTTCTGTTCATCTTCAGTCGGTTTAACAGATGAACTCTGACCTCGCCCCAAACCTGGCGGAGGTCAGACCGGGAGCAACACGGGATGTTTACGGCTCCTCCGTTCAGAAGCTCATCTACCAGCCATGTTCCGCCTCCCGTCTGTTCGGACCCGGATGATCTACGTTTACTGTGCGGTTCGTCTGTAAAGCTGCTCTGTCAGCATCAGCCGCCCGCCGTGTTACAGGTGAGTCTCTCCGCTCACCTGTATAAATCCTCCTCGGCTCCAACCAGCAGCTCCGGAGCAGAAAGGCTGCCGGACTCCCAGCATCCTTTCTGCTCCGGGCATTTTAAGGATGTTTATTGGTCCCAAAAACCTGGAATTATCACCAATCAGTAAAATCCCCGCGGGCCGAACCTGAAGATTGGACGTTATGCCGCCAACAACTCAGAGGAAGTCAGAGCTCCGCTCAACGCAGATCATGTTCCGGCTGAAACACGGCGGCTAAATGATAAAACGTAAATTAACGAGGCTTCGATGCAGGAACATTTTAATCAAGGGGTTTTAATAATCGAGGGACTCGAATCACTCGAGGAATCGTTTCAGCCCTAGTTTCAATCCTTGAAATGGAAACAGGAAGTGCAGACGGGCTCTGGGTCGGGTTCTACCTGTGGGTGGGCTCCAGGTGCGTCCCGGTCCGGCCCGGTTCCGGTGCTACGTTTGGGACCGGACCCCTGGCTGGCCGCTGGGCTCCCTGGCCCCCTTCCCGTCCGGTAGCGCCGCGCTGATCTCCTCCTCCGGGTCGTAGTAGTAGAACTTCCTCAGGTAGGCGATGAGCGGCCTGGAGGACAGAGGGAAACACCTGCAGCTCAGGTAACGATCCAACCGGCCAATCAGCAGCTCAGTGAGGCCTCCTCTCAGAGCCGAGCTGCTGCTGATTGGACGATTTCACTTCTGTTTCTGCTGAGCACGGGCTGGGGGCGGGGCTTCTGCAGGTACGTACGTAGGTAGCGGCAGCTCCTGGATGTGGTCGATGCGGACCAGCTGCCTGATGCAGAACCGACACAGATGCTGCAGAGACTTGACGCTGCTGAACCTGGAGACCGGATACAGGAGCTGGACCGGAGTCGGAGGCAGACCTGGACACACGCACACACACACACACACACACACAGGTACGTACACACACACACACACACACAGGTACACACACACGCACACACACACACACGCGTGCACACACGCGCACACAAGTACACACACACACAGGTACGTACACACACACACACACACACACACACACGCGCACACAAGTACACACACACACACACACAGGTACGTACACACACACACACACACGCGCACGCACGCGCACGCACACACGCGCACACAAGTACACACACACACACAGGTACACACACACGCACGCACACACACACACAGAGGTACGTACACACACACACACAGGTACACACACACACACGCACGCACACACACACACACAGGTACACACAGGTACACACACGCATCCATTCAATAAAGGAAACAGGAACTTATTGCGTCTCCATGGCAACAGAGACACGCAGCATCCAGGTCAAACCGTGTCGCCAGGTGAGTTTTTTTGATTCACTGCTTGGAGGTTAAAAGAATTAAATAAAATAATCGTCCATCCGTTTGGAAAATAACTTTAAATCACCAAAGAAAAGCCTGAAATCCAGGAAACCGCCGACCTGAAGCAACGATCTGGATTCATCAGAGTGAAAACTGAAGCCTGAGAAACCTGCAGCTTTCTGTGTGATGTTCTGGTTCTGAGGCTGAAACCGACCCGATACTTCCTTCTAGAAACCCGAAACGCCTCATTATTAGAATTAAAGGTATTTCACTGGGGTCAGGATTGTTTTGCTCTCCTAGCAATAGAGGAAAAAGTCCCAGAAATAACCATGAAATCCTGGAGGAAGCAGCTGCAGCCTGAGCTGCTCCGGTTCTGGATCTGAAATGTTCTCGGAGGTTCTGCAGGTGAGACGGGTCGGTTCCTACCTGGGACTCGGGAGCGCAGGAAGTACAGGAACTTTCCGTTCTTGGAGTGCATGATGGCTCTCTCGATGAACTCCACCACGGAGTGGCAGCGGTCCTCGAACTTGGGGTGGCACCACAGACTGAAGGTTCCTGTTGGACGGAGAGGTCAGAGGGTCACACAGGGGGGGGGGGACCTCTGTAGTGCTGTGTGTGTGTGTGTGTGGTACCTCTGTAGTGCTCCATGCGTGTGTGTGTGTGTATGGTGTGTGTGTGTGTGTGTGTGCGTGTGTGTGTGGTGTGTGTGAGTGGTGTGTGTTTGGTACCTCTGTAGTGCTCCATGCGTGTGTGTGTGTGTGGTACCTCTGTAGTGCTCCATGCGTGTGTGGTGTGTGTGTGTGTGTGTGTGTGTGTGGTACCTCTGTAGTGCTCCATGCGTGTGTGTGTGTGTGTGTGGTACCTCTGTAGTGCTCCATGCGTGTGTGTGTGTGTGGTACCTCTGTAGTGCTCCATGCGTGTGTGGTGTGTGTGTGTGTGTGTGTGTGTGGTACCTCTGTAGTGCTCCATGCGTGTGTGGTGTGTGTGGTACCTCTGTAGTGCTCCATGCGTGTGTGGTGTGTGTGTGTGTGTGTGTGTGTGGTACCTCTGTAGTGCTCCATGCGTGTGTGTGTGTGTGTGTGGTACCTCTGTAGTGCTCCATGCGTGTGTGTGTGTGTGGTACCTCTGTAGTGCTCCATGCGTGTGTGGTGTGTGTGTGGTACCTCTGTAGTGCTCCATGCGTGTGTGTGTGTGTGTGTGTGTGTGGTGTGTGTGAGTGGTGTGTGTGAGTGGTGTGTGTTTGGTACCTCTGTAGTGCTCCATGCGTGTGTGTGTGTGTGGTACCTCTGTAGTGCTCCATGCGTGTGTGGTGTGTGTGTGTGTGTGTGTGTGGTACCTCTGTAGTGCTCCATGCGTGTGTGGTGTGTGTGTGGTACCTCTGTAGTGCTCCATGCGTGTGTGTGTGTGTGTGTGTGTGTGTGTGTGTGTGTGAGTGGTACCTCTGTAGTGCTCCATGCGTGTGTGGTGTGTGTGTGGTACCTCTGTAGTGCTCCATGCGTGTGTGTGTGTGTGTGTGTGTGTGTGTGTGTGTGTGTGTGGTACCTCTGTAGTGCTCCATGCGTGTGTGGTGTGTGTGTGGTACCTCTGTAGTGCTCCATGCGTGTGTGTGTGTGTGTGTGTGTGTGTGTGTGGTACCTCTGTAGTGCTCCATGCGTGTGTGTGTGTGGTGTGTGTGTGTGGTACCTCTGTAGTGCTCCATGCGTGTGTGTGTGTGTGTGTGTGTGTGTGTGTGTGTGTGGTACCTCTGTAGTGCTCCATGCGTGTGTGGTGTGTGTGTGTGTGTGTGTGTGGTGTGTGTGTGTGTGTGTGTGGTACCTCTGTAGTGCTCCATGCGTGTGTGGTGTGTGCGTGTGTGTGGTGTGTGTGGTGTGTGTGGTACCTCTGTAGTGCTCCATGCGTGTGTGTGTGTGTGTGTGTGTGTGTGTGTTCATGTGTAACTATCCAACAGGGGACATGCGTGTCATTTTACACTGACCAACAGGGGACTCACCGTTGAAGAGGGGACATTTTGTAGGTCCCCTCTTGGAAATGACCCTGTTTTAGGGTCAGGGGTTGCAGTTAGGACTAAGGTGTGAATTGACTTTTGGTTAGGGTTAGGAAAAGGGTTAGGTATGTGATGGTTAGGGTTAGGAAAAGGGTTAGGGTTAGGCTGTAGAAATGAATGGAAGTCAATGGAATGTCCCCTGTTGGATAGTAGCGTACGACTGTGTGTGTGTGTGTGGTACCTCTGTAGTGCTCCATGCGTGTGTAGTGTGTGTGTGTGTGTGTGTGTGTGTGTGGTACCTCTGTAGTGCTCCATGCGTGTGTGTGTGTGTGTGTGTGTGTGTGTGTGTGTGGTACCTCTGTAGTGCTCCATGCGTGTGTGTGTGTGTGTGTGGTACCTCTGTAGTGCTCCATGCGTGTGTGTGTGTGTGGTACCTCTGTAGTGCTCCATGCGTGTGTGGTGTGTGTGTGGTACCTCTGTAGTGCTCCATGCGTGTGTGTGTGTGTGTGTGTGTGTGTGGTGTGTGTGAGTGGTGTGTGTGAGTGGTGTGTGTTTGGTACCTCTGTAGTGCTCCATGCGTGTGTGTGTGTGTGGTACCTCTGTAGTGCTCCATGCGTGTGTGGTGTGTGTGTGTGTGTGTGTGTGTGGTACCTCTGTAGTGCTCCATGCGTGTGTGGTGTGTGTGTGGTACCTCTGTAGTGCTCCATGCGTGTGTGTGTGTGTGTGTGTGTGTGTGTGTGGTGTGTGTGAGTGGTACCTCTGTAGTGCTCCATGCGTGTGTGGTGTGTGTGTGGTACCTCTGTAGTGCTCCATGCGTGTGTGTGTGTGTGTGTGTGTGTGTGTGTGTGTGTGTGTGTGTGGTACCTCTGTAGTGCTCCATGCGTGTGTGGTGTGTGTGTGGTACCTCTGTAGTGCTCCATGCGTGTGTGTGTGTGTGTGTGTGTGTGTGTGTGGTACCTCTGTAGTGCTCCATGCGTGTGTGTGTGTGGTGTGTGTGTGTGGTACCTCTGTAGTGCTCCATGCGTGTGTGTGTGTGTGTGTGTGTGTGTGTGTGTGTGTGGTACCTCTGTAGTGCTCCATGCGTGTGTGGTGTGTGTGTGTGTGTGTGTGTGGTGTGTGTGTGTGTGTGTGTGGTACCTCTGTAGTGCTCCATGCGTGTGTGGTGTGTGTGTGTGTGTGTGGTGTGTGTGGTGTGTGTGTGTGGTACCTCTGTAGTGCTCCATGCGTGTGTGTGTGTGTGTGTGTGTGTGTGGTACCTCTGTAGTGCTCCATGCGTGTGTAGTGTGTGTGTGTGTGTGTGTGTGTGTGTGGTACCTCTGTAGTGCTCCATGCGTGTGTGTGTGTGTGTGTGTGTGTGTGTGTGTGTGTGGTACCTCTGTAGTGCTCCATGCGTGTGTAGTGTGTGTGTGTGTGTGGTGTGTGTGTGTGTGTGTGTGTGTGGTGTGTGTGGTGTGTGTGTGTGGTGTGTGTGTGTGTGTGTGTGTGTGTGGTGTGTGTGTGTGGTACCTCTGTAGTGCTCCATGCGTGTGTAGTGTGTGTGTGTGTGTGGTGTGTGGTGTGTGTGTGTGTGTGTGGTGTGTGTGGTGTGTGTGTGTGGTACCTCTGTAGTGCTCCATGCGTGTGTGGTGTGTGACTCCCTGCGACCGGAAGCTCAGACTCAGGATGTATCGTGGATCTGAACTGTCCCGCACCAGAAACGATCCGTCTGGTTTCCCTTTCAGCTTCATCTCTGCGTCTTCCCAGTTCATCGGACCCCAGTACCAGCCGCACTGCAAACACACCCCAAGCCGTTAGGCTCCGCCCCCTTCCTTGCCACCAGCGTCCAATCAGAGCGCAGGAAGCACACCCACCTTCTCCAGCTCCCGCAGGCTGGTGGCGAAGCTGCCGGCGTCGGGCCGGCTGAGCGGGCAGCGGGGGGCGAGCCGGGGCGGCGGGTTCTGGCCGTCGGGTCGCAGCGGTACCGGGCGGGGCAAACCCCGCAGGAACGTGTCTGAGCAGAGAAACAGACCCGAGTTACAATCGGACCAGATCGGGCTGAAACGATCAATATGATTAATCGATTATTTATTTAATCGCGATTAATAGGATCAATAGGTCAATGTGATCACTGGTTATAAATATAATTGTCTGCTTTAGTACCAATTAGATATTTTACAATCAATTAATCCTGATTAATCAGATGAACCATGACTAATCATGATTAATCAACTATAAAATAACTGTCGATTATTTTATTAATCGATTAATCGTCAACTGGAGACCAGAGGAAAGATCGTTTCCTGAAGGAACCACAGAGCAGTAATGAAGTCAGAACTGGACAAAAACATAAACATTTAAATAAAAAAAACATTTGTTGTCTGTAAATATGTTGTTCCAGGAACTGATCTAGTAGCAACGATGACGTGATGTCAGGCGGGAACCCGGGGCGGGAACCTGAGGCGAGAACCCGGGGCGGGGTGGGAACCTGGGGCGGGAACCTGGGGCGGGGTGGGAACCTGAGGCGGGAACCCGGGGCGGGGCAGGAACCTGGGACGGGAACCTGAGGCGGGAACCTGGGGTGGGAACCTGAGGCGGGAACCCGGGGCGGGGTGGGAACCTGGGGCGGGAACCTGGGGCGGGGCGGGAACCTGAGGCGGGAACCCGGGGCGGGGCAGGAACCTGGGACGGGAACCTGAGGCGGGAACCTGGGGTGGGAACATGAGGCGGGAACCCGGGGCGGAGCGGGAACCCGGGGTGGGGTGGGAACCTGGGGCGGGAACCCGGGGCAGGGTGGGAACCTGAGGCGGGAACCCGGGGCGGGGTGGGAACCTGGGGCGGGAACCCGGGGTGGGGTGGGAACCTGGGGCGGGAACCCGGGGCAGGGTGGGAACCTGGGGCAGGAACCCAGGGCGGGGCGGGAACCTGAGGCGGGAACCCGGGGCGGGAACCTGAGGCGGAGCGGGAACCTGAGGCGGAGCGGTCCGGGTCTCACCGTTGAGGCTCAGGCTGTGCTGGATGGTGCTCAGGGTCGGGTGCAGCGCCAGCGGCCGGGGCGGTAGAGACTGCATGGAGGCCCCCGCGCTGCGCTCCGTGAACGGCCCCTGGAGCTGTGGAGGACCCCCGAAATCATCTGCAGGTAAGAGACAGACCGGTGTGAGAGGAGGCCCGGCGGTTCTGAAGCATCCGGACCGCCAGGTTGGTCCAGACGGATCGGAATGATCCGTGAAACATTCCAGACTTTTATCACTATCGGAGCCTGACGGCAGCATTCCCGTCTTCCTGATTATCATCCATCACTTCCTGAAATTCACACGGAAATAGTGAGAAGAACTGGAGCTAAAGACGGTAAAAGTTTCTCCCGACCCTCACAGAGGAACAGGAAGTTCAGAGAACAGGAAGAAAAACGATCCAATCATCTCAGATCGTCCTGCTGCTCCACAGGGTTTTTAATAAAACTTGAGGCTGTTTTTAGGGCGGGAACCTGGGGATTTCTGTGCATTTCCTTCTGTACATTTCGGTTCCTTCTGTACCGAAATGTACAGAAGGAAATGCTCATTTTAGACTGTAGTGTGCCGAGCGATTAGCACAGGACGGACGTAGCATCATGGAAACATCGTCCAGCAAACTGACGATGAAGCTACACATTCCCATGATGGACACAAAAAATGTCAGCTAGCTAGCTGGCTGGTTAGCAAAGGTACATTAGCAGCTAGTTAGCGGTAGCCTCAACCGCCTCGAGTCACAGGACAGATTGAAGATGTGTGTTTATGACCAAAACTTTGTCTGACAGAAAATCCCTCAGATTAAAGAGTCCTGCCGCTCAGGACGCCGTTAAGGTCAACTCACATTTTGCAATGAAATTATAATATTTTACGGTTTAATTGTGAACAAATGAACTGAAGTCTTTCTAAGAGTTTCAAGGATGCGTGACGATACGACGACGAGAGCAACCCGATCAGAGGAGAGGACAGAAGAGGAGGAGGAAGAGGAAGTACCGAGCAGGCTGAGGCTCCGCCTGGGAGGGGGGGGAGGAGTGGGGGGGTGCTGAGCGCTGCCCCCCCTGCGAGAAATGTCCACATCGACCAGAGAGACCGTCTCACCTGGACAGAGGAGGGCGAGAGGAAGGAGGGAGGGAGGGGTTAGTGAGCAGAGAGGAAGAGCTGAGTGATGAAGATGAGGAGGCGTCGCACGTGACAGGTGATGAAGATGAAGCTGCTGAGGACGGTTCACCCCGAGTTCCTACCTGCGGTTCTAAAGCAGAACCTTGTGGACCCACAAACAGCCCAGATGTGTTTAACCCATCTAATGGGGTCGTCGTCATGGCGACTTAACCTCCTACAAAACCGACCCAGCATCGGTACCAAAGGTCCGATGTTTCAGAACCAGCTGAGCTGAAGGAACCAGAAGGACGACAGAACCGATCTGCCGAGGCGTTCCTCAGGGCTGCCGCCCATGTTGGAAATCTCCATGGTTACCAGGCTGTGACACAAACTACTTTATAACTTTATACGCCTCATCGTAGAGTTATTGTTACTTTTTACCCTAAGATGTGTGAAAAAGGTGAAACAAACCACAAAGCGGACCAGGAACTGCTGGACTCACGGACTAAAATCTGACCAATCAGCTAACAGCTACATTAGTTAAAAGTAACTTTAAAGAAATATCTAAAATGGACAATGACGAGTCAGCATATATGTATAAATAATCTCAGGGTGGAGCATTAAAGTATTAAATGTTTTAAGTTTTCTTGTGTTTTGGTGCTTTAACCTGCTGGATGTTACTGTTTGTTATTTATTCAAGCGGATTCAGCTGCTTGGTAGGAGCGCTCTGATTGGATGGAAGTAAAGCCTGGCGGTCCGCCATGTCTACAGAAACAGGAGACCCCGATCCGCATCACTGCCTCCAACCAATCAGCTGCAGCGACTCATTAACACCTGGTCCACCAGAAACCCCATGCTGCAACACTGACGGAGTTCCTGCTGCCCACACCTGACCAGGTGACTCACCGGTGAAAGCAGGAGTGAACGGCACCGGGGAGAAGGCACTGAGAGGCCTGGACACCTGCAGCCTGGAGACAACAGAACAACGGTTAGCACAAACAACATGAACAGCTCCCACATGGCGCAGCCTTTATGGCTCATCAGACCAATCAGCCTCTCAGGCCGCCATGTTCCATCACCCCCGGTTCAAACCGGACCACTTACAGCTCCGGCTATAAAATGAACGCTACGAAATACAGTTTTACCAAGTTGCTCAAAGTCTAAACTGGTATTGTTGTGATTGTTAGGTGTAAAGTTTACCTTCGACCAAACGCCCCCCAAAGGCATCCCAGCGCCCCCCTGTTGTAAAACTTTCCGCCAGCTTCCCGTCTCGTCCTCTTTCCTCCAGCCATGCCCATGTTTTTAATTCCTTTCTCAAGTAAACGTGTTTCTTTACCGGGTCAGACAAACTCCATCTTCTTTCATATCGCATTTGATTTAACCGCCGAACCGAAGCATGGCGGAAGCACGTGCTTCTTCTCTACCAACCGTTTCACAGTCATTGGTCAAGAACACGGGAGCTACAGCTCTGATTGGCAGACATCTTTGTAGACGGAGCTCTTTAAGCCCGGAGACTAAAGTTTGGTTGAGGCGGACCGTTTGGTCAAAAGCCGGAAATCCGGCCCCGGCCGGGAGAAGGACCTCGCTGCAGCAAACAGGAAGGGGCGGGACGGACCACTGTCAGCCTCTTACCTTATTTGGAAATGGAACCATTGCACTCCGGAAGTGATGGGGCCGCTATTTCCTATATTATCCACGGCCTCCCGTTTAAATTTTCTTTTTTAATCTGTGATGTAGCTTCAACTCTAGGAAGGAGTTTCTCTCTCAGCATGTATTTCAACTTCTCTGTTTTATTTACTTCAGCGCAGCTCACAGCTTTTAACAAATTCCGTAGCTTTCTGTGTTCTTCTATATCTGCTTCTTAGTCGCATCTTTTCGGGCCTGCAGTGCTACTGCCTCTAGTGGCGTGGGGTGGTAGCATAACTAGTATAAGTACATTACTAAGTCAGAATACCAAAGTCTATTATTTATTATTAATTCTGGCATTACTGGAACCGCAAAAGATAAAGTCCGTCACAAAACACCACACTTTTTAATTTTCTTAAGGAAGTAGAGCTAATTTAATGACAAAACCTGAAAGTGGTTCCAGTTTCTCTCGTTGGCCAACCTGTTGAAACTATGGAAAGTTTTAAATACCTTGGATCATTACTGGACATTCAGCTCAACTTGGCTGAAAACACTGACTACATGTTTTAAGAAACGTCACTTTATCTTTTAAGACCCAGTGATCTTGGGGTTACCTAACAAGTGCAACTTGTGCAAAACCTCTAGTTAGTTAGAGGTAACATTGGCTAACATTACCTCTAGTTAAGCAATGTTAACATTTTAACAATGAGTTAAAATGTTTAAACCTAAAAATTTAACTAAAGTTTTAAGTCATCTCAAGTTTTAACTGCTGAGTTTTAGCTTTTCATCTCGGCTGGTTTGGTCACATGAGCTGCAGACTAACAGACAAACTTTAAGAATAGTTTCAATGGCAGGTATAACAGCAGGTAAAGGTGGTGAAACCAAAAACATCTGTGTCTAAACTAGATCATCCATCCTCTTTATTCATCAGCTCCTGAAGGCGTCGCTGTTTCCTCTGGTTAATATAAAACATCTATTAGACGTCATTCACTGACGGTGCAATAATTATTCTTAGCCAAACTAAATGATAACATTTACCTTTAGCATGCTAAGTGTTTACTTGATGCACTAATTGTTTATATTATGATTCTATTAATTAGTTTTATTTTATTGTTTTAGAGTCAAATAAAAATTTCCACCTTGGAAAACTAAATAGTTTAATTAGTTTTCCTATATATTGGACTCTACCAACAAAACAAAAATGTGGATTAAAACTCCTGGTTATTCTGTGAACCTAATTAATTTGTTCGTTATTGACTTTTACTATTTATTTTTATTGTTGTTGATAATGTTGTTTTTCATGTCTTATTTCTTTTGTTCCTCCTATAAGTGATGGAGATACAAAGATATTATTTATAATGTATAATAAAGGTGTTGTTTATGTCACCTAATTAGCTTTACATCCTGAAGGAAAATATGGTATTTTAGAAGATAATTTATCTTTCACGTTGCCAGAAATGGCGAAATTAATAGTAAATAATAAAGATTTTGTGGTATTCTCGTTCAGTGACATAATTATATTAGTTGTGTTACCACCCCACGCCACTAGAGGCAGTAGCACTGCAGGCCCGAAAAGATGCGACTAAGAAGCAGATATAGAAGAACACAGAAAGCTACGGAATTTGTTAAAAGCTGTGAGCTGCGCTGAAGTAAATAAAACAGAGAAGTTGAAATACATGCTGAGAGTGAAACTCCTTCCTACAGATGAAGCTACATCACAGATTTCAAAAGAAAATTTAAACGGGAGGCCGCGGATAATATAGGAAATAGCGCCCCCATCACTTCCGGAGTGCAATGATCCCATTTCCAAATAAGGTAAGAGGCTGACAGCGGTCCGTCCCGCCCCTTCCTGTTTGCTGCAGCGAGGTGGACTTGCCGGCCGGAGCTCCTGAAGCCCTGCATACCTGACCCAAACCCTCCCTGGTGGGAACCCCAAACTGCTGCCATGGAGACAAGCTTAATCTGAGGTCTGAGAGAAGGATGCTGTCTCCATGGTAACTTCCCATCTCCCTCGCTGCTGAGCAGTGAGACTGCTGGTCACCATGGCAACAGCTGCGGGAAAAGTTGCGCGGGAGCCGTATGAAGTTGGGTCGGATCTGAGAGCAGAAACGTTCTGATGACGTAAACAGAAAGGAGACGAACCGTCAAGGTCCAGGCAGAACATCTGGGTCTTAACTGAGCCACGCTGGCGGTTCTGATGAGCAGAACCTTGGACCGGGCTCTGTTACTAAACAGAACCAGATAAGTCCAGAATCAGATGAGCAAAAAGATGACAGATTAGAGTTTAGAAAACTAAAACTGGAACAAGCAGAGTCAGAGTCCAGATTCAGATCCAGAACCAGCAGAACCTCCAGAACCGGTCAGCAGTCCTTGCTTCAGTTCCTGGAGGTTGCAGCTGGACTCCCTGAAGGTCCAGACCAGAACCGGCCCGGTTCTCTGTAACGAGGCGAACTCTGGTCTGTTAGTTCTCCAGGTTTAACGAACCAAATAAACCAAACGGACCCGAGTTGGTTCAGAACTGCCGCTCAGCTGGCTGAAACAAGAGCTGTTTAGAAACAACTCGTCATCAAAAACACCAGTTGGTGTGGAAAGAAAAGGACTTTGACTAGTCCACTGCAGGGGTTCCCCCTGGAATCCTGCTAAGGCCGCTGGTCGGGCTGAGCACAGTCCACCAGAACCACCCTGGTTCTGTATCAAAAAATGTTCAGGTACTGAAGTTGGAGGCGCATGAGGGGCGTCACAGTTTGGAGACAAACCCAGTTGATCCGTCTGGTGAATAAAAAACCTGATTGACCAACAATCAGCCTGGTGGCCTCCAGGCTGATAAAACACCGGGACGAACCGGCCGCTGTCTTCTTCAGCCCATCAGCTGTTTGGACCGGGACTGAACTATTGGACTCAACCGGTCCCAGTAAGGACGGTTGGACTCGGAGATCAGGGTCCGCCCAGACCATCACCTCTCCACCGCCGTGCTTCACAGCTGGGAGGAGGAGTTTGGTTTGATCCAGAAGTCTCGTCTCTCCTTCCTCCAAGAAGCCGGACTGGTTCAGTGACCTGACCTGTGACCTTTGACCTGCTGCCTGACTTCTGACGCGTTAAAGGCCTTCAGAGGAACAGCGATTTGTCTGGAGAAATCAGATCAGCCTCCATGAGGCTCTGAAAGGTGCCGTCGTCATGGTGACAGAGGGACCTTACCTGTCCTGGTCGGTGCTGCTGCAGGTGGACCCCCACACGTCCAGCAGGCTCCCCCCCGACGAGGTGGAGGACGCCAGCGACGGTCGCTTGTCCAGCAGGCCGCCCGACCCGCCGCTGGAGCTCTTGGTTCTGAACAGCTTGCTGAGCCGGACCTTCAGGGACCCCCCCTTCCTCGACTTCCTCCGCGGCGTCCTATCGCCCCCCCCTTCCAGGACCGTCAGGGGGGAGGCAGCCCGCCCGGCGCCACCCGCCGCCACTCCGAGCTTCGGGGTGGCGGCGCGGCTCTGCGGCTGGGACCGGGACTGGTGCTGGTGCTGCGGGCGCGGGCCCGGGTCAGGGGGAGTGGCACCGGTGGCCGGGGGGCCCAGTGGCGCTGCAGGGGGGGCGGCGGCGGCGCGGCATGTCGGCTCGGTGCAGACGCCCGCCTCCTCAGCCAGTCTGTGGACCTGTCGCATCAGGCCGCTCAGCGTCCCGGCGCTGAACACGGTTCCGGCTCCCCCTGGCGGCCCCCCAACATCGCCCCCCCCAGCTTCCTCCTCGCCGTCTCGGCCCCCCCCCTGCGCCAGCTCTCCGACCTGCTCGGACCCCAGGCCTTCCAGAACCAGCAGAGCGTCGCTGGTGTCGCTGGGGTCGTCTCCGGGGGCAACAGGACCCGCCGCCAGGATGCTGTGACAGGAGCAGCGAGGGGAGAGCGGCACCCCATCTCCCTCACCCAATCCCTCCCTGCCCTCGCCCAGCTGACCCAGCTTCTGGGCCAGCACCAGAACTGGGTCTTCAGCCCCAGACGGGCAGGTTCTCCTGAGCTCCAGCAGGCCCAGGCGCAGGGCCTGGTCCAGCAGACCTGGGGGCCACTTGGCCAGCCGGTGTCGGTGGCACAGGATGGGGATGGACTCCGGGTCCCGGGCAGGGACCGGCTGGGGGTTCTGAGGCCCGTCGGACCCTTTGGATAGTCTGACCACCGGGTGCCACTGCAGGTTCTCCTCTGGGGATGGGACACAGCCAGAGTTCTGCTCCTTCCCGCCTCCAGGTCGGGAACCAGCTGTGCTAGCAGAACCCGAACCTGGACCCTGTTCCAGCTTCTGTCTCTCCGGTTCCTCCTGCAAGAACCCAGCTGGCGACGGCTGCTCCAATCCGGACCGCAGCAGGTTCTGTAACACCATCAGCTGTGCCCTGGATCCGTGTCCGCCCGAACCGTCCACGAACCGCTGCGCCGCTGCGGCAAAGTCTTCAGGCGGCGGGGACAGCGGCGCCTCGGAGCTCGCCGGGCCCTGCGACAACCCCAGACCGCCATCCAGCTCTCCCTTCCCGGGGAGCGGCGAACTGTAGTGCGGGGATGCGGATCCGAGGCCTGCCGAGGGGCCGCTGGGGTCCACATCAAACCCGCCGCCGCGGTGTCCCAGCGCGGCTTTCACCGGTCCGAACCCGCCGCCTCCGGACCGGATCAGGTCGTCGGGCTCGTCCAGCCGGTCGTACTCCGCGGCGGAGACGAGCCGCATCAGGACGAAGTCCGGAGACATTTCTTGCTGCGCGTCATTCATGGCGGCGGGCTAACGTTAGCGGCTCCGCTCTTACATAACAGCTGCTGCATCTCCGCGCCGAGATCCGGGCCGCTCCGGGCGGCGCACACCTGCGGTCCGGACCGGGTTGGGACGGGGACGGCTCCACGGGACCACCACGGAACAACAAGGGGCATGAGAAACCCGCCCGGTTAGCCGCTAGCCTCCAACCGAGTCATCCTCCAGTGAGACAACGGGATGTGATGAAGAGGAGGGCGGGGAGCGGAGCTGCGCAGGCGGCTTCGCTGATCGATCAGAGCCGATCGATCAGCGGGGCTGGAGAGCCGATCAGCTGCTATTATTATTATCATAATAATAATAATATAATATCTTTTATCAGTTTTAATTTGTAATTACTTTTGTTTTTAAATAGGTTTTCAAGATTATTTAAAATATTAGCTGATATACTAAGTATTTCTGAACAGAAGGAAATAAGATTTCCATTACTTTTTTACCTTTTCATTTATTATTTGTTCCCCGTCTCCTGTCTATTTTTAGTTAAATTATTATAGTTTCTTTCTTTCTTGTTTATTTGACAGAAGTTAAACTGTCTTTATTGATGGTTTGAGTATTTGGAGGACATAAATAAAACTTACAGCCAGATTCATTGGGATCCTCCAGGATGAATATTTTTAATCAGATTATCAGGTTTTCTGCTTCATTAATTTAGTAAATCTGTGATGGTACTATACTCTCAACTATGACAGAACTGGAGTTCCATACCAACACACAACCTCCACCATGTTTTACTGAACGATAGGTTTTGTTGTTTCTCTTACATCAGAAAATTTTCTTACAATTAAAATTTCGAATTCAAAAATACTTAATTGATCCAAAAGAGAAACTTAATGTTGTAACTCTTCAAATTCTCCACAGGGTTGTACTGTTGGCGGGAGCGATATCTTGTAGCAGTCTGTATTACAGTGAATTTGAAGAAGCCTCTGACTTAAGACACAGTTTTCCTAAGAAATCGTTAACTTTGGATCCCTGACTGCTTCACACCGTTAAAAGATGATCCATAGCTTCCACCCATTTTCAAATTCTGCTACATATTTTTATGCCTGACTAATTGTGTAGTGTAGTGTTATTTTTATCCAAATAAATAGCCAATCATGCAAAGCTTTATAAGATTTTAGCTGACATCTCTTTAGGAATCAATCATTTGGAGCTAAAATCTTATTTCTAAAATCTCATGTCTCTCTCCGTGTTATCCTTGAGACGTTTATATTTCTGTTTTTCAAGGACTTTGGAGGCAGATCAGATTCATTCTCAATCCAAAATTGAAATGAAAAACAACGCGTCGCTGCGAGCAGGGTTCGAACCTGCGCGGGGAGACCCCATTGGATTTCAAGTCCAACGCCTTAACCACTCGGCCATCACAGCTGCATCCGTTTCCCGCCCTCACCTGGTCACACTTTCAACCGTGTTATCCAGTGGGAAGGTCAGGTTTTATACAGCGCTGTGACGTGTTTTAATAATATGTAACCAGTAGTTCACAGTCAGAGCTGAAAACGTCTGGCTGTCGCTGTTAGCAATAGAAAGGTGGTGTAATTTGAGAATGCCCCCGCCAGAGGGAGACAAATCTCAATCCCTAACAGATATGCAGATGACGGGGACGAGAACAACGAAGCACAGAAAGCAGTTATGAATGAACCGGAAGAGGAGGGAATCACCATGGCAACCACTCACTCGTCATGCACCTCTCAGCAGCGTCTTATAAACTTAAAGCGTCAAATCAGTTCATAATTGCTAACGGGCCATCCAGAAAGCGGCTGATAGATTTTCACCACACAATCTGACGTTTGGTCTGACGTTTCGAGCGCTTCTTAACCGGAAGGTAAAATGTTCGACATGTTGAATTCAGATTGGTTTATCCTCTCCGCCAGGCCACAAGGAGGCATCAGCGAGCTCACCATTGGCTTGTTGTGCTTGGGTAGCTACGTTGTTATGGTTACAAACCATCTAATGAACTACCGCTAGTGTTTGATAATAGTGCCAATATGCAGCTAAACCTGAATATTAAAATTACCTTTGACCCCTAATTAATTTGATGGCTAAATAGCATTTATATTTAAATTCTGTTATCCATCTTTTCATACGGAAATCCATTTGTGCCACTTTGATGAAAGATAACTGATTTAGTGACTTCATTAAAACTTATTTTCTAGTATTGTATAACACTGAGATACACATTATGTCATAGTATCTTAGGGTGGGACACCTGGCCAAATCACTTTTGTGAGTTTATGTAATATTGTAATAATTGTAAGAGGCAGTGTTTCATATTATGAGATAGTATGCTGAGGCCTCAGACCAGCCCAATTATTAAACTCATGTCATTCTAATCTTATGTTAAATAAATATGTCCATCATACTTATTCTGTAATTCAGTGTATTTTTCTAAAATATTTCCAATTCAGCGCAAGAAAATGCTTTTTTCCAAAAGTGCATTTCAAAGTTTCAGTGTTGTGTCCAGTCAAAACTCAAGATATGTGAAATATTAATCAGAAAAAAATTATTTTATGGTATAACAACTTGCCATAAACAGACCCAAACCAGATAGAGGAAAAAGAAATCAGGCCCAGTGGGAAATGTCCCGGTTCTCCCGATGAACCAATCCAGGCCTGACAGCATCTCGTGAGAAGACAGCAGAGTTGTGATTACATCATATTTCATAATATGATGAAGATATACTGAGAGAATCTACCTCAGCTGGAACCTCAGAAGAAATCCAGGACTGGATCCAGTGTTCCTGGATGTGGACCGACCTTCAGCCCAGGAAGTAAAGGAAAGAATTAAAAGCTGCAGTTCTCCTGTAGGTTCTGTCCGGGACCCGTGTTGGTCCATCTATCAGCAGGAGGTTCTGGAACCCAGAAGCTGAGCGGGTTCCTCACCTGAGCAGCAGGTTCTGCTGCTCAGATCAGATTTCAGCATCAGAACAGGCAGCAGGAGGTTCAGTACAATATAGACTTTATTAGTTCACTAAAGTTTAATATGAAATAAAAAGCAGATTGGCTTCAAATCATTCACAATTCAGTAATCGAGTTTCCAGGATCATCATGTCAACACAGGAAGTCCATCCTGCCTGCAGCGGCTGCAGGTTTACAAAATAAGAGCTGGAAAGCGGCCTTCAGCGTCGGACCGCTCACAAACCCAGAGGAGCGCCGTGAAGTTACAAAAACCCCGAAAACAAAACAAAAACGAGAGAAATCATGGTTCTTTGTGGCGTTGAGTAAACAGACCGACAGCAGGAGGCGCCAGAGTTCAGCTTCCAATCAGAGTCCAGAACGATTGAGTCCAGAAGAAGAGCGAAATCACCAGAACTGCTCGGGGAATGTTTCATAGCATTTTATTGTTTTTAACTTTATTTTCTCATCATAGCAATGGAAAAATAGAACCTTTTACAAACGTCTTCAATTTTCTGAAATCTTTGAAACAAGCAAAAACCGGTGAGTGACCCGATCCCGACCCAGTGCAGCGGGGCAATCAACGTGAAGCGGCTCACAGCGCGCTGCCAGGCCTGCAGCTAAAACTATTCCCATTTGGCACTCGCTCCGCAGCACCGGGCTTTTACTCTGAAGGGCTCCAGTGCTGCCGTCGCCAGGTAAGAGCGCGGAACGCCGGAGTGGGCGGAGCCTTTCGGCCCGGGTCGCCGTTTTAGTGCTCAGAAGAAGAAAAGTAAGAGCAACAAAAATCTAAAGTTTTCCACAGAAGAAGTCCACAAAGTCGCTCGTTAATCTGATTCCACAAAAGTTTCTCCCTCCCCCCCCCCTCCCCCAGTGTGGGGGCGGTGGCGGGTCTGTGACGTCATCATGATGTCATACGAGGGGCCAGCTACACGGCGAAGGAGGGGCTTGTTTCGTTAAGGGGGAGGAGTCAGAGTCCAGTCCACAGGCCGTCCAGGAGGAAGAGGAAGAGGAAGAGGAAGAGGAAGGGGGGGGGGGGGGGGTCGCCAGCTGGAACTGAAGGTGGTGTGATGTCATCATCTCTCGCGCTCACACAGACACTCATCTCACTTCATCTCACGTCACTTCCTCTGCTGCAGCCAGCGCTGCCACAGACGAGTTCATTCCAGACGAGTCACTGACCTCACGTCGCTCCGAGTCCGGACCGCAGCAATCTGAGGGAGAGGAGAGAGCCAATCAGCAGAGAGGAGGGGAGGAGAGAGCCAATCAGCAGAGAGGAGGAGAGGAGAGAGCCAATCAGCAGAGAGGAGGGGAGGAGAGAGCCAATCGGCAGAGAGGAGGAGAGGAGAGAGCCAATCAGCAGAGAGGAGGAGAGGAGAGAGCCAATCAGCAGAGAGGAGAGGAAAGAGCCAATCAGCAGAGAGGAGAGAGAGCCAATCAGCAGAGAGGAGGAGAGGAGAGAGCCAATCAGCAGAGAGGAGGGGAGGAGAGAGCCAATCAGCAGAGAGGAGGGGAGGAGAGAGCCAATCGGCAGAGAGGAGGGGAGGAGAGAGCCAATCGGCAGAGAGGAGGAGAGGAGAGAGCCAATCGGCAGAGAGGAGGAGAGGAGAGAGCCAATCAGCAGAGAGGAGGGGAGGAGAGAGCCAATCGGCAGAGAGGAGGAGAGGAGAGAGCCAATCAGCAGAGAGGAGGGGAGGAGAGAGCCAATCGGCAGAGAGGAGGAGAGGAGAGAGCCAATCAGAACAGAGCTCCAACATAAACCAGGGATGTTCTGATCAGGTTTTTTGATGCCGATTCCAATACGATCACCAATAAGGTCGATCTCTGCTGATCACCTAGATTGACTATTTATTGCTTTAGGTGTAAATGCTGCTCTGATCTGGTGAAATAAGAAATAATCTGGTAATAAATTCACCTAATTTAGACATAAAACATGCAAAATACTTGCAGGCACAAAACAGCAGCTATTCAGTCAAAAGAACAAGTGAAAACCTGCAGCCAGGTAAACGGTAAAGTTCTCTGGACCGCCTGGAGGAGGCAGAGATCCGTTATTATTCATTTAGTTTTTCAGAAATGATGTCTCACGTTTGGACAAAGTGAAAGTTTATGTGAAATCTTTGTTGTGGCTCCGGTGGAGCAGAAGCTCCGTCTGAAATATTAGCGAATAGCGTCGGTTCGACAGCAGAACCAGCGCCTTTCCCCGCAGCTCGAAGACGTGAATCATTTTTGGTTTATTCGTTTAGTGATGCTAATCCAGGTGAGCTGAGCTGCTTTGTTCCTGCTCAGCCTGGATGCAGCCAAACTTCCTCCAGTGCTTGTTTTTTAAATACCGTGTTAGATTCGTCATGTTGCTTCACTCCTGAGGTCATTTTCTGCCGCAAACGTCCCCGAAACATCAGCTGCAGGCAGGCTGAGCAGTGGGATCAATGTGATCACCGATCACACACGATTGATCGGCTCACCTCTAATAAACACTTTAACTAATTAAAGCTTCAACTTGAATCCTGGAGCAACAGGAATAAATTCAGTTTCCCTCCAACATCTGGACATGTTGCGTTTCGCTGCAGTGCATCATGGGCCTTGTAGTGTTCAAGACCAGAATTCCTCAACAAGAAGAAGAAATGAGTAGAGAAATTTGGATGCAACTAAAAGTCCGTTTGGACCTACAGCAGAACATCTGGACTCGTTCTGAAACTTTTAAATGTCGGTTCAGGATTCAGTAGAAAGTTAAAGTTCAGCTGCCGACAGCAGCAGCAAATGTCCAGCATAACAACGATCTGCAGCTTAATAAAACAGGTGGAAGTGGTTCTGACCCGGTTATTCACCAACCAGAGCTACGGAGGGCTGATGGTGGCGACACACAGGAAAACCTCGATAAATATACGCAATTTATTGTTCTCACATTCATTTATGAATGCATGACTTCAATTTTATTTCCTCATTAAATGTTCATTTTGACAGGCTCGGGCCTCCGTACATTGCTGCTAACTGAACTCTGAACCACCTGGACCTTTTAAAGGTCCGGCCCGCCAAGCAGAACCTGCTGATTTGGGTCGAGTAGTTCTGCTGTAATCGGGTCGGTCCGTTTAATCAAACAACAAAGTTTGGTTCTGCTCGGCGCTGCCCGCAGACAGAACGGGTCGGAACCGCCACACCGGGCCTCAGAACCTCACCAGGCTTGGCTCTTGAGCTTGCGCAGCTCCTTGGTGGCCCAGGTGGCCAACGTCTTGGTCTTGACGATTTTGGAGCGCCGGCCCTCGGTCAGCAGGTCGTTGATCAGCGGACGCATCTCCACCAGCTTCATCATGTCCTTCCCAAAGGCCGTGCAGAGGTCGCTGAGGTCACACACACACACACACACACACACACACACACACAGATTAACACACACACACACACAGCAGCCCAGAGGTTCTGACTGCAGCGGGTCTCAGATGTTGTGGTCTGGTTGTGCATCACAGCGTCAGCGTGGTGCATGGTTTCTCCTCACTGACCCGACCGGCTCCAGTCCCGGTTCTGGTTCTGGTTCTTACCCGATGAGTCCGGCGGCGTTGGCCACCACGCCATCAGAGTGGTCCTCGTCCTCGGCGATGTGGTGGATGAAGGACAGGATGAACTCCACGCGCGGCTGAACCAGCATCACGTCGGCTGCAGGGGGGGGGCAGAGGTCAGAGGTCACAGAGAGGTCAAAGGTCAAACTCAGGTCAAATTTAGCTTGTTGGGTCCCGCAAAACCGGGAAGCCGTTGGGTTTGGGCCGGAGCCCGGAGCTTCCCGGGTGAAAACGACCCGGTTTCTCTGCGACGGCGTAAATCCTCCTGCTGGGCTGCAGACAGGAAGAGGAACCGCCGTCGCCGGACAGGAAGTGGGCCTTACGGTGGACGTTCTCCTGGTCGCCCTTCAGGCCCTGGATGATGCCGGTGTAGGCCTCCAGGCAGCCCTCCCTCAGCTCGTTCAGGTAGTCCACCATGTCGTAGTCCGTCTGGAGCAGAACCGGATCAGAACCATGAAACATGATAAACTGAAGACTTCACGGTTTCATTCACCATCATAACGTCTTTTATTCCAGCGGGTTGTTTAACAGGAAGTAGAAACGTTTTGGCTGCATCACTGATCGATCAGTAATAATAAATATTCCTCTCCTTCATCCAAACCAACCTGTTCGGGTCGACGACCTTCTGCTGCCGTTAAACACAAAGAAAACTACAAACACCTGTAAATCTGTTCCTGCCAAGTCTCCTGGGAAACAATATTTCTATATATATTATTATAAGTAACATAACAACTCAGTGATTCTAAAACAGGAAACGTTTCATCTGACGTAGGAAATTATCTAAAACAGTAAATAATGTTTCCCTTTTAATCAGATGTTGGGACTTTATTACCAAAATCAGCAGTTTGAACATCAAAAATGTTTTACAGAAATCAAGGACTTTCCAGGCCTTGAAAACACCTAATTGAAATTGAGGTGAGTCATGACGGGCCGCGCCCACAGCCAGGTGAGCTCACCTTGTCCACCTGCGCCTGGCTGGCCTGCTGCAGCGTGTCCAGGACGATGTCCAGGTACTTCTTGAACTCCCCTCCGATGGCCAGAGCGATGTCTCCGAACGCAGAGAGGATCTGCGGCTTCACCGAGCGATGCACGTTCTCGTTCTGCAAACACGGACGCAGCCGTCAGACGGTTCCGCCGCTCGCCGGAGGCTTGGCAGCGTTGCCACGGCGACAGTGGTCTCAGATAGACGTGGAGGGTGTGCATCACGGTCAGAGTGGTGCATGAAGTATCGTCACAGACCGAACAGAAACCGGGCCGGGCCGGCGCCGCTCACCCCCAGGTTCTCCAGCAGCAGCTGCATGATCTCGTCGCAGTAAGGCAGGATGTTGGACTGCAGCGCTCGGCACAGGTCGCACACCAGGCCCACCGCCGCCAGACACACCTGCAGCACAGGACAGGTAACTGAGCAACGGCAGCTGGAGCGTCGCCACGGCGACAGAACGGCGACAGAACGTCTTAATTTCTACGTTTTCTGATGGATTTAAAACAAACCTGATTAAAAATGTTTTCACGTCTACAGTACAAAAATTAATTTGCTTCAAACTGGAAGGGCAGATTCAGGAAGTTTGTATAAAGTTATTGGAAGCTGATTGGCTGAGCAGATTGACCAATCACAGCTCAGCCTCATTACTACGCAGAAAAACACAAATAAATGCAGTAATAAATAAATCTGGAAACTTAATTTTACATATTTCCATTTGTATTTCATATTAATTACTTTGTTCATATTTAATCTATTTTTTTTTTCTCATTTAATTATTTTCCAATTCTAGTTTTATTTTCTGATGTCCTAATTTATTTAGTTTTAAAATAAATTATGTTAAATTTCCTCCCATATTTATTTATATATTCATTTATGTTAATTCTGGCAGCATCAGTCCTCCGTACTGATCAGCAAATTAAATTCTGGGGGGAAAAAACCCAAAAAACTAAATTAAACCAACAGTGTTGAGTTCAATGGAAACAGAAACAAATCTTTTAATTCTGATTAAAAACCAAATAAAAATACATCATTTGTTTAGTTTATATTATTATTAAAACTTATATTACTGATAAATGTCAAAGGAAACCCGAGAGCGTTCTGATAAAGGATGAAACGATAAATCAGAGGAAATAAAAACGCACCGATCCCTGATGTAACCCGGATTAGCACCTGAAGCTAACGCTGAGCCGAGGCTCCGCCCCCTTCCTACCTGATACTCGGCGTAGTTCTTCAGTCCGATGGCCAGGAACGGCTTGAAGGCATCCATGTATTTCTGGAAGTCGCTCCCCAGAACTGAAGAGAGCGGCAGAGACAGTGATGCGTGTGTAGGAGCGTTAGCGTTAGCATTAGCATGCGCAGCGTCTCCCGCCCACCTTCCACCAGCGTGGACACGGCCATCAGCGCGTCCTCCTGGACGCCGCCGGAGCCCGCCGTGCTCTGGAACATCCTGAGCAGAGACGCCATCACCACGTCGGAGATCTGCAGCGCGTCCTGGTGCTGCACCTTCCGCAGGACGTTCTGCAGGGACAGGAAGCGCTCAGAACTCCTTCACAATAAAAGCGGCAGCGGGCGGCGGGCCTCACCTGCAGAGTGGCGCAGAGCAGGGACTGCAGGTCGTTGAACTGGATCCGGTCCGAGGTGCTCTGGATGTGAGACTGCACAGGAAGGCGGCGTCAGGCGGCCGTCCTTTCACAGTAAAAGCCCGAGCGGCGGCCGGCGGGACTCACCTCCATCTGCAGGACCTGCTGCAGCCGCTCCATGATGACCAGCGTGGTTTTCTGCACCGCCGGGTAGCAGTCCTTCGCGCTGTTCTTCACGATCTCCATCAGAGCTTCGTAGGCGGCCGAGCGCAGGTTGTTCTGGTGGCCGTCGGGTCTGGAGAGGAACCAGAACACAGCGGACATGTTTCCTCAGGGCAGAGACACTCGGGTCAAAGGGTCGGATTTAAATTGATTCACCATCATGTGATATTTATTACCGTCTTCCTGTTTTCTACAGAAGAGAAAGAAACTAAAACATCTTCAGTTTATCCGCTAAGATCCGACAACTAAACACTAAAAAACCTCAATTTCAGAAACCGTTTAACATACAAAACATAAACAAAACATTCTCAGTTTTATAGAATTTAGGGAATTCTAAATCAAACCAAACTTCTTATTTCAGACACTGAAAAAAATTATCTTTGTTATATGAAAATATCAGTCTTGCAGTGTAAACACTGTAAACATTATTTACAGTGTAAATGTTTCCCAATTTAACCTTTTAATTAGAAGATCAAAACTTTAAAAACCTTGGAAACAAATCATTGACATTTAAGAGCCAGAAGTAGAACCAGCAGAACCCGGTAGAACCAGCAGAACCAGCCCCTACCTGTCTGTGGTCTCCAGCAGCTTCTGGACGATGATCTCGAAGGACGAGGACAGGCAGTAGGTACTGGGCTCCTCCTGATCCTCGGCGGCGTCCGTGGCTTCGTACGCCGCCTCGGCCAGAGACGAGAAGGCCTGGAGGAGAGCAGAGGACCCGTTAGCCTGGAGGCGGTCCGGTCCAAACCAGAACAACAACCGGATCTGAAACAATCTGGTTGTGTTGGCATCAAAGCACTGCGGCCATTTTTCTTTTATACATCAGGCTAACATTTTAGCTTTAGCGCATTATGTTGACGGCAGCTAAAACCCATGCTAGTCATCGTTAGCGAGCAGCGTTTGCCCCCCCTCCCCCCAGCAGGGTGCGGGGTCTAGCACATGTGACATCACACAGCAGTGGGTCCATATGAACATGGTGTTAACCAGAAGCTAACGCTAAAGCTCCATCCTGAGCCAATCAGAAGCTGCGGATGCTGACATCAGGACACCAACACTTAAAAACTGTAGATGAAACTCTATTGACTTATTTTATATTATACTGACATATTTGGAGAAAGTTTCATCTACGTGAATATTTCCACTAAATAAGAGACAAAAATAAAAATGTTTGCTGGAGGAAAATCTGCTGTTAGGCTCTGAGCTCAAACATGGCAGGCAGCACCAGGCTAGTTGTTCTTAGCATCAGACAGTTAACCGAGTCTCACATTTGTTTGTTACGTAATTAAATACATTTGTCCCATTTCAAGTTTGTTGTGACGTAAATTCAGACAAACGAGGTCTGAAGCGGCTGAACAGGTGATGATCTCTGAACCATGAGGACGTCCCTCCTGCCCTCTGGGAGGCGTCACAGAGGCCTGGACCAGAACCACCAGGCATCCCAACAGCTTCTTTCCCACAGCTGCCACGCTCCTGAACGCCTCCTGACGGCCATCAGGACTGCACCCCCCAAACCCCCCACCCCCCACCAACACACAGACTGTCCTCACACTCATAATCTGTATATAATCTTTATATAAACTGGAACTCTTACTTGCCATTATGCATCTTGTATTGTAAATCTGTAATTTCTGTATAATCTGTAGATGTGCACATAGCTCCTACACCTGTAAATACATATTTACGCCCTGTACAGCACTTCTGGATAGATGCAAACTACATTTCAATGGCAATAAAGTTGAATTCTATTCGATTTTCTAAACACCCCCGTTGCCGTGGCAACCGCCTGCTGCGGGCCGAGCAGAGATGAAAACATCCCGTCTGCTGTGATGTCAGGTTTCCGGCTGGATGCTGAATGATGATGAACCTGCTGCTCTGACGGTCAGTCGGTCAGTTCTCACCTGATGATTCACTTATCGAGTCGCTACTATGAACAACGTTTGGTTCATTTTTTTAAATAAAGTTACAAACGTTTTGGGTCTCAGCTTCAGTTTGCCCCCCCCCCGTGGAGGAAGTGATGTCACGGCTCACCCAGCAGACGTTGGAGGCCACCCTGGGCTCGGCCCCCAGGCCCTCGATCAGACACTGCAGCAGCGGCGCCAGGTAAACCTCGTGGATGGCGGCTTCGGGCTGCAGCTCGCAGATGCGTCCGACGGTCCAGGCCGTTGTGTCCCTCACCACCACGCTGGGGTCCTTCATCAGCTCGATCAGGGTGGGCATGGCCTGCAGGGGGCAGCGCGGTCAGACCGGCTCCGCCCAACCGGGCCGACCCGCGGCGGCGGCGGCTCACCTGGATGACGAGCGGTTTGAGCTGGTTCAGGTCGGGCCCCTCCAGGATGGAGCCGAACGCCATGATGGAGGCGTCCCGGTACCGCCAGTCCGGGTTCTTGATGTTCTCCTTGATGAAGGGCAGGACGTGGGGAACCACGTCGTCCTCGCAGCAGGTGGCCAGCAGCATCAGACACACGCCCGCCGCCTTGCAGGGGTTCCAGTCGTCGTCGTCGTCGTTCTCGTCCTGCGGACACACGACGCACCGTCAGCGGGGTCGACGCACACTGAGCGCGTGCAGACGGGCGACGGGGCGGCACCTGCTTGGCCAGCGTCTGGGTCAGGATGGGGACCAGGTACTGCAGCGCTCCTTTGGCGTAGAACTTACTGGTGTGCTCAGGGGGCCGGCCCTGCTCCGAGGCCTGCGATTGGACGAGGAGGCAGGAAGAGGCGGTCAGCGGCGTGGAACCGCACGGCGGTCTGACGACAACCACGAAAACAAACGCACCTCTGAGGCCTCGATGGCCAGGTCCATCTCCTCGTCGCAGACGTTGGACCAGAATTCGATGCCCTGCAGCGCCACCTCATCGATGTCGCTCTTCATCGCCTCGATGGTGATCTGGACCAGAACACAGCGTCAGGGTTTCCACCTGGGGGGGCGCCGGCCGGCCGGCCGCCAGCCTCCGGTCTACGACCAGAACCTGTCAGGTCCTTCAGCCTCAGCAGGAAATTAAAGAACTTCCTGTGAATTCATGGCAGACGTTCCTGCACTGAGAATATTCAGCAGGAAGTTCTGGTTCTGCAGGCAGTAGAACCAGAACCAGAACGCAGCTGTAATGAAGCCTGCCAGCAGGGGGCAGCAGTGAGCCAGTGACAGGAACACATGGACCTGGAGTTATCTGCCTGGTTCCTGATCCGGTCCAGTTCTGAACCCAAACCCGTTTGGACCCGAGCTCATCTTCATCACTTCCTGTTTGAGGAAGGAGCAGACTTCCTGTTTCTTACCGCGAACAGGGCGGGGCCCATGTAGGTCTCCATGTACTGGTAGTACAGCGACATGATCTTCACCAGGTTCTGCAGCGCCGCCACGCGTACCTGAGCACAGGTGGAGCAGAGGGGCGGAGTTACAGCGGCCCAGCAGAGGGGCGGAGTTACAGCGGCCCAGCAGAGGGGCGGAGTTACAGCGGCCCAGCAGAGGGGCGGAGCTTCAGCGGCCCAGCAGAGGGGCGGAGCTTCAGCGGCTCGGTCCGATCCGACTCACTCTGGTGTCGGGACACTGCGTGGCTTCACACACCACCTGCATGATGAAATGTCTCTCCGTCTGAAAACACACACACACAGGTCAACGTGCGGCTCTCACAGCCCAGGACCGGTTCTGGTTCTGGTTCTGGTTCCGGACCTCCTTGTCGAAGTTGGCTCTGGTGAACTCCAGCGAGTTGAGCAGCGCGTTGGTGGCGGCCAGCTTCACGTTGTTGCTGGGCTCCTCCTTCCTCATGCCCTGGATGATGGCCGTCAGGATCTGGTTGGCCGTCTCCTGCAGCTGCTCCGGGTCCTGCGGGTCAGAACCAGAACCGTCAGGCACAAACGGACCCGGGTGGAACAGACGGCCGGTTCCGACTTCAGTTCTTTACACTTTACCATATTAACGGAAACATGAAAATCTAATTGGAACTTAAGTGAAAAATATTTGAAAAGATAATTAAAAGTCGGATGAAATAAAAATGTAATTTCTTATCAACATGTTTACAAACCATTTGATTAAAACAAGAAGAAATAATTTTAAATAATTTTGCTTTTAGCTTTGGTGAAATGAGCCAATCAGAGCTGCCGATCACATCATGTGACAGGAAGTAGAATTCAATATTTTTAAAATATCCAATTTGAAAAAAATTAAGACAAAAATCTGAAAATAAAGAAACCAGAATCAGACCAAAGCAAACGATCGATCCGGTTCGTTTTGGATCCTAATGGTTTACGGGTCGGATCGGTCCTGGAGGCTGGTTCTGAAGGGTCCGGTCGGCTCTGGACCGGACCCTTCAGAAGCGGCTGGACTCACGATGTCCTGGCAGATGTATCCGATGGCCTCCAGCGTGGACTCCTTCATGTGCTCGGTGCTGGACGGGTCCGTTACGTTGGCCACCAGCTGCGGGATCAACTCGGGCCACTGGGTCACCGGGATCTCGGCGCAGGCGATGCCGGCCACGCACTGCGACGCCGAGCTGGGCCGGTACGTCTCCGTGCCCAGCGTCTGTAGAACCTGCAGAGACGGGTCGGGTCAGAGCCGAGTCGGAGCGGACCGGAGCGGAACCGGGCCGGGTCCTTACGTAGTTCTTGATCTCGCGGCGAGCGTTGGCGTCGATGGCCAGCCATCGCTGCTGGTACTGCGTCTTCACGTCCGGGTCTTTGGAGGTGAGCGAGTTCTTGACCTGCAGCCCCGCTGCGACCCGCGCCACCTGCGTGTTCCCGGGGTTGGCCAGAACCTTGGACAGCTCCACCAGGAAGGTGGGCTGGGGACAGAACCGGGTCAGAACCACAACCCAACACACTCTAAGCTGTTCATCAGGCCCACATCATGATCCCGCCACCGCACTAATCAGTTTTTCTCCCGTCTATGGCAAACAGTTTTAACATAAAATCAGCTGTGATGTCTGAACCAGTTCATTCTGATCACATTCAATTCATCGTCAATAAATTAGTGAAACCCTTTAAACATGCTTCACATCCTGACTCGTCACTAAATAATTATTCTGTTAAACAGAAGCTTCAGTCAATAACCTGAAAACCTCTGGACTCATCAACGGATCGGTTCTGATCCAGTTACTGACAATCTGAGTCTCAGGTGAGAAGAAATCCTGCTGGCCTCAGCAGGGGGCTCAACAATTCACTAATTCAGAATCCAAAACTGGGGCTTTGGTGACGTCCCCTCTGCTCACATGGAGGGATCCACCACCGGATCCACTGGGATCCACTGGGACCAGCGTCTGGCTGTAGGAGCTGCCTGGCTCGTCTTCTGCAGGACTCCCTGCTCAGACCACTTTATGTGAAAACGGCTTGCCATACATGACATGGCTGACTGTCTGGGCTGCTGAAGTTTTGTTTTTGCTACTTTTGAGCTCTGATATTTCATTCATGGATTCTCATGAATGAAATCTGGACCAGCAGAAACAGGTTCCCTGTTGCAGGAACTGGTTTAACTGGGAGGAGAGAAACTGGGATGGAAACGAACTGCAGCTGGGATTTTTATCATCAGCTTGAAGAAGATCAGGAGGAAGAAAGAGGCAGCTCCTTGTGTGTGTGTGTGTGTGTGTGTGTGTGTGTGTGTGTGTGTGTGTGTGTGTGTGTGTGTGTGTGTGTGTGTGTCTGTGAGAGCTGCTCTCCATCCCTCTCCGGTACTGACCAGGTTCTCTATGGCCGCCTGCTCCAGGAACTTCTGCGCCGCCTCCAGTTCATTCCGATCTGAGGACAGAGAGGAAGAGGAGTCACTCTGGAGCGCCGGGTCGGATCAGAACCAAACAGAACCAGATCCAGAACAGAACCAGCTGGATTCCTGCAGCTCACTTCCTTTGATTCACTTAATGTGATGAAGAAAACGTGAGAAACAGCAGCAACATGTTCATGTTTTTCACTTCCTGGTGGGTTCCTTCCTTGACCTTTGACCCTGCCTTCAGGTTCTGGGTAGAATATTCCAGAACCTGAGAAAATCGTGCAATAAAGACGGGACATGCAGTAAACAGAGTTAAAGTCGTCCTGCTATGCGTTGGGTTCAGACAGACCCCAGATCAGATCATCCTGGTCCTGAACGCACCACAGCCGTTTATCACTGATGCTGCAATAACCATAAAGTCATGACGGGTGTTGTAAAGAACGATCCAGGCCAGGTCAGATCAGTTTTACTGTTTAGTGTGGAGAAACTCTTAAATCACACATCCTGCAAAAGGATGAGATGATCAAATGACAAACAGCTTTTAAAAATCTGATTTTTATCTGGTGTTTGCTTGAGGTGGAGCTGCATGTTTTACTCCTGCTCTGATCTCAGAACGACTCCAGACATTTCCTGGTTTTATTAGAGTAAAACAGCTGAGCTTGTTTTTATTGCAGTCGGTCCAGATTGAGTCCGTTCAGGCATTTTAAGCTTTGAGGCACAGCTGATCAAAGACGTCTTAAAAACACCCAAACAGCCCTTCAACCCGCAGCTGAGACCTGAAGTGTGTTGCTAAGCGGCTCCTCGGCGGACCCACGCTGAGCTCCGCTCACAGTGGGTCTATTTCTACGCAGGAACAGCCCGCTCTGCGGCAGGAACCCGCCGACGAACTAACATGCGTGTTAGCTGCTAACGCTAGCCGCTGACCGGAACAAGAGCGGTTCTGGTGACGGGAGTCGGTAAAACCGGAACAAAGTTTAGCGTCAACAACCCCAACCATCCGATTCTGTAACCTGGAAGAGTTTTCGGTTCTGGGTAATGAACCGGACGGAGGGCAGGCCGACGGTGCAAGTGAGCCGCGCTAACAGGCTAAACGAGCAGCTGCACTGGGTATGGGCAGGGTCGGCGTCCGGTGCAGCCTCCTCCAACGGCCACCTCACCCGCTGAGTGACCTGATCCCCCCGGTTACGCTCTCCCATTGAGTTCCGACTGGGTCAGAGCACTGTGGTCGGTGTAGATTCCCCTGAAATAGTGCCTGACGTCCGGGCAGAGTGCGGAGTCACTCATCACGGCAGGCCTCAGTTAGCTTACTTAGCATCAAGAGCTAACAGCTCCCTCCGCCCAAAGATAAGCCTTCCCCGGGTCCTCCACCACCGCTCCATCGGTACCGAACATAGCCACCCAGATCCACCTGGAGGAACCGGTTCCGCCCCGGTACTCACCTGGAGAGACGGTTTTTTCCAGGATAGTGATGAGCTCCATCCTGTGGCCCGGCTGCTCCTGCCGCCGCCGCTCTTCACTTAGTCGGGTTCGATAACAGCGGATGATCTGGGTCCCTGGAGCCCGGTCTGAGGCAGCAACAGGGCGGGTTCGGCTGGGCTCGGTTAGATTCGTTTGGGATTTACTCGGACGGTGCAGGAAATGTTAACGGCCGCAGCTCGCAGAAACGCCGCCCGTTCGCGAGGGAAAGGAGCGCGCGGTTCTCTCACGCGGAGGGATATCACGCACTGACGCACGTACGGCGTTACCATGCCTTTTTTTAATCGCGGAACCATCCAGGGGACCGGCACCACTACCGCCACCTCCTGTTGTGGAGGGTGTATTACGCCATATGACCAAAAGTACTTGTGTAGTCTGGAGATGAGAAAAACAGATAATTTGAGTAAATAAATAAATACTATTAATGGGATAACTTAATCTAAAAACCTGTCCGACCAACCTGCCCCTCTGTGAAGAAATACTTTCTCTCTAAACATAACTGGTACGAAGTCTGCGGCATCACTGTGGAGCAACTTTGATCCAGTCAGTCATGTTGGAGGGTTTCCCAGTAAGAACGACCTGTTTAAGGTTATGCCAGAGAATTAAGTCCAGACTTTGATTATTCCACTCCAAAACATTCAGTTTTTGTGAATCTATTCACAAGTGAGTAAAACAAGAGTCTGTACAGTTAAACTTTGAAACCCAGAATGAAGCGGAGCGCCCCCTGCAGGTCTGGAGTCCTCTGGACGGGTTGGGTCTTGCGCCTGTCCGAATCTCAATGATGATGAAGATAATGCTGACAGCCTTCATCTCGTGGAGGCAGGGATGAAAGTAGTTTTAAACTCTTGGGGGTACTATGACAAAAAAATATATATATATGTGTTCAAGGGGCCGGACCAAATGTGGAGGCGGGCCAGATTCGGCCTGCGGGCCGTAGTTTGGGGACCCCTGGGTTAGGTGGTCCCCAAACTACGGGTTAGGTTAACGGTTCTCAACGTGGGCGGTACCGCCCCCCAGGGGGCGTTTAGAGGACAGCAGGGGGCGCTGGAGGACATTTTTACAAAAGGGGGGGCGCTGGGATGCCTTTGGGGGGCGTTTGGTCGAAGGTAAACTTTACACCTTAAATGCACAACAATACCAGTTTAGTCTTTGAGCAACTTGGTAAAACTGTATTGTGTAACATTAAATCATACTTGGCTGCAACTGTATGGATGACAGCTCTTCTTCTATTCAGTGTTTGTAGCTTCTGTTAGCTTCTGTTAGCTTCTTGGCGCAGCTCCTCTCCTGCTACTGGTAGCTAAAATCACGATACCTTCACTTTGTATCCCTCTGAAAAATGAACACATATAAATAAAGAAATGAAGAAATCCCTTCATGGTGATACCTCGATAGAGAGCCTTCATTTTACAGCGTTAACACGGAGCTGTAAGTGGTCCGGTATGAAACGGGCTGATAGAACAACACAGCACTTTTACATTTCAATAATCAGAATGCAGAAATTGTTTCCGTTGTTTTAAAAGGTTTATGTCAGTCTGCCTTTTCCCCATCGATACGCTTCCCCACCGCCCTGCACCTTAGGGGTTAAGGTTGCGCTAAACTCTGAAACTGGAGAAGCTGAACATAAAACGGAGCGACGAACTAGATGTGAATTATGGCATAAAAACAGAGAATCTGACGCTGAACAGTGAAAAATCAACACATGATGTGAAATATGACGATTAGGCGGCGCAGCAGGTGATGAGTGAAGATTACTGATGGTGAATAAACGATAAAATAAATGTAGCAACAGGAAAGAAACTAAAGTGGACATAGCAATAAACCAAGAAAGGATAAAACTAATCAAAGGAAACTAAATGGAAATGAATGAAGAACAAAATGCAAGAATAAACCAAGAAACTAAAGTAAATACAGAGGAATAAACTGGTATGGCAAGACCTTTAGAGCAATAATTAATACAGAGACTGTATGGCAAGAATAAACAGACACTATTTCCAGATAAAAGGTAAAATAATATTGTTTTAGTGTCATGGGTTTGTTGAGACCACATCTAGTACTGAGAATAAATATATCTTACAGACCATAACAGTAAATAACTGATCACTTATTTATGTTTTAATCAGATTTGATATATTTATTTCTTCAATATTATTTTTCATGTCAGTGTTAATGTCATGAGGCTGATGACTCCATGACACTTTGACTCATTAGGATTTGATTAAGAACCAGATTTGTTCTTTGTCATTTCTGTCCAGTAAAACTATTGATCTATAATCAATAGACAGATCTATATAAAGATATAATCCATGTTTCTGTCTCATATTTGTATGGCATTAAAAGGAACTTTAGTTTTCCACTGAAAGCTCTGGTTTGAACAATAAATGCCACATGAAGTTTTATGGATGATGCTCTGATGTCCCATTCTCCTGAAGGCAGCACAGAGCTGCACCACCAGAAACCCTGAAGAGAAGAAGAGCTGTGATTAATGTAGTTACAGTTCTATCCATGTTTTAATGCTGCAGCTCAGTCGGTTGGAAATAGATCAAAGTTTAAACTGGCATGTTGAACATCTTTTATCTGGTCATTTTGTGGAATATTTAACAACTAGAAAATGGCAAAGAATAAGAATATTGATCCACTCTGATTGGCTGCTGTTAGACGCCTGTGAAAATAATTTCTATTCTCATGACTTTTTTGTTCTCTGGAAAATTATCTTGATGATAAAAACAGAAACAAGCATAAAAATCAAAACATCTACAATAGTGATGGTAATATTAATAATAAAATAATAGTCAGTGCAAAGTAGCCTGTAAATTCTTTGGTGGGGGGGCAGGGGGGGCTGGATAGAGGCTGGGGGGGCGCTGGGCCGAAAAAGGTTGAGAAACACTGAGTTAGGTGGTCCCCAAACTAAAGCTTTGTGTGCTTTGGAGTTTCTGTGCTGATGATTTATTTTTGAAGCGATAAAAGCTGGTATCTCTTGAACTGCTACAAAATAAATCTGTATTTCCTCCTTCAGCCCACTGGCTGCAATGTTGACACCTTGAGATGCCATGAGACCTAAATCCTGAACATCATGGCATGGAGAGCATCCCAGTTTTCCATGTCTGGTTTATAACCATTCATTTTATCTGTTAAACTGGTTCTACTGGTCCTGTGTCCAGACAGAGGGATAATCAGTAGCCCAGCATCTTGACCTGTTTGTTCTGAAGATCCTGCAGCTTCTCTTCCTAACATGGCGCCTCCTCACCCTGACTCTCACACTGACAGGAGGAACCACAGAGCTCTGTTAGGTTAAAGCTCATCTTCTGAAGTTGGGATGTTTTTCCTTCAACAGGTTCCAGAGGAATCACCTCAAACCAGATGTTGGACTGGATTTTATTTCATTTGTGAATGTTAGAGTTTCAACAGTGGAGCTATAAAGGTTGAAAAACGTTATTATTTTGGAGGAAATCTCATCAACATCAATATTTCCTATAAATAAGAGGCTAAAAATAGTTTGATAAAGAAAAAGCCTCTCAGACTCTGAGCTCAAAGCACCAAACTATTTTTTTAAATCAATTAATTTAATTTCACATAATTATCGCGGTAGAAGCCATTTGTTTGTTAAATACTTAATGAAACATATTTACCATGTTTGATGTTTGTTATAAATGACTTATAATCACAAAGATCGAGGTAATTAGTCCAAGTTTGTCGTTTATTGAACGTTCAGAAACTACAGCAGCTGTGATGAGACACAGGAAAGAAAAACAACCTGAACAGGTGATCAGCTCTAAACCAGTCGCACCTTTTCTCTGTCATTTAAGCACAGCCGTTGCCATGGCAACCTCCCGACCAGAGATTATGTTAAAACATAACATTCAGTCCGATATCAGGTTTTCAGGCTTGATATTTATCATCAATAATCCTCATGAACACAGCGGTGGTTGGTTAGTTCACTTTAATCTCCTGCTCTGCTGTTATTTTGGTGACGGAACCGAAAAACATGTTATGTTGATTGTTGTTGTTTAATAAAGTTCTGAACGTTTTGAGCCAATCAGAGGACCTGCTGCTCTCAGCCAATCAGAGGACCTGCTGCTCTCAGCCAATCAGAGGACCTGCTGCTCTCAGCCTCCATACCTTCAGAGATCCACTTGTTGCTCCGCTGCTCTAGTAAAGCAGGAACAGTTCAGAAACGATAAGAAATGAGAAAAAGCTATTTATTAAGTGATTAGTTTCTCAAGAACGATCTAAAACAGACTTAATCAGTCACAGCTGATTAGTGGGTGAACTCAGTGAACCCGTCACTCTGACGGATCCTCCTGGCAGAACCGGAAGTGCTGCTGGATCTCCTCTGTGATGATGGAGGAACTGAGATCTCCTGCTTTCCACTCATTTAAGGCTAAACCAGCAGATAGTGAGAAATAAGCACACAGACAGGAGTAAAAACGAACCCATTGCTTCTTTATTCATCATTGTACAGTAGTCATTCATACGTAGCTGCCTTGAGTTGGTCTTTTTTTGTCTGTTTTCACCGTTTGTTCCACCTTCTTCCTCGTTTCCCATCAACACGTTGGAAGATTCGCGGACAAAATAGAAAACAAACCGAACACAGAATGAAACAGGAAATGCCCCTTTTTCCACAACAAAAACTACATTTGGCAAAAAAAGAGGAGCAGGGAACATCGAGTTGATCCAGTGCATCGAGAATATACCAAGATCCAAAACTGATATGTTCAACCAATCAGCTTCGATCTGCTCACCTGTTGCTAGGTGAAGCCCGCAAAGTGACCCCCCCCCTCCCACACTGTAAAAAACAACTTAAAACATATAAAACTGTGAGCTGCTGCCGTTTATGGCACAACGAGGCCGGAGGCGCCGCAACATTCAGCCCACCAGCAAACACTCTGCAGAACCGAACCGGGCCAAGCCGGGTCGGTTCCGAATTAATACACAGAGAGGAGCAGCAGAACCAGAACCAGGCGCCATCAGTGATAAACCGCTCACCATTTTTTTCTCAGAAATAAAGTTGAGTTCTCCGTCCTCTGATCCAGTTTCTGAACTGGTTCTGATCCAGTTTCTGAGCTGGTTCTGATCCAGTTTCTGAGCTGGTTCTGATCTGACCCGTCCTGAAGCATTCCTGGGTTTGGCAGCTTTTCACTCATCTTCAGTTGAGAAACGATCAGAAAATGTCTCAATTATTATTATTCCTTTATGCATCCGGGCAGAAAACGACTTCGGAACCGGGTCAGAGTCAGGAACCGGGTCAGAGCCAGGAATTAGTTCAGAGTTTCAGAATCTGGTTTTAGGTCAGGAATCTGTTCAGAGCTGGAATCATCTTTGGAATTCTGATGAATTGGTCATTTTGGATCGGAACTAGTTTTCGGGTCGGAACCAGTTTTCGGGTCGGAACCAGTTTTCTGGTCGGAACCAGTTTTCGGGTCGGAACCAGTTTTCGGGTCAGAACCAGTTTCGGGTCAGAACCAGTTTTCGGGTCGGAACCAGTTTTCGGGTCAGAACCAGTTTTCGGGTCGGAACCAGTTTTCGGGTGCCCTCCTCCTGATAGTTTTATTTGTTTTGATACTGAAAATGAATGGAAACAGAAAGTAAAGACATGAAGGCTCCGATATGATCTGAAGGAGATGAACAACATTTTCCAGAATAAATCCAGGACTGGGACCGGACCGGACCGGACCTCCTCTCCGCAGAGATCAGAGACTCAAAGCCGCGCACACGAGCAGCGATATGAAGATGCTCTAAAAACCCAGATGAGTCACTCTGTGAAGTTTCTCCGTCCCCTTTCTTCCAACCGGACCGAGCTGCAGCAGAACCCTGAACCAGACCAGAACCAGCTCGGCTCAGACCGCGGCGGGAAGTGCTGCTGTGGCACCGAATAAATTAAAAGTCAACAAAAAATACTCCTGAGAAATAACACGAGATCAAGATTCGATCGGACCAGAACCAAAGAGGAGGGGCTGACGAGGCTCAGTTTAGACACACACACACACACACACACACACACACACACACACACACACACACACACACACACACACACACACACACACAGAGACAGGGTAGAGGGTCAGCCCAAACACCCGGTGCCGGGACAGACTGGAGGCCTGTGCCCGGGTCCGAACCGGTCCGAACGGACCCACAGAGATTCTGATGGGAATGTGGAGGAACGTTGAGCTGGAACGTTTCAGGAAGCAGCTCTGGGTGTGTGTGTGTGTGTGTGTGTGTGTGTGTGGCTGAATCAGCAGCTGACGAGGGGGGCCGTGATTGGTCGAAAGGAGGGAGTGTTCAGGGAGGTCAAAGGTCATTTACAGTAAACTACAGGTATATACACACACCCATAAATGTACAGAGGAACGAATATGTACATGCTCAGGGTTGCCAAGTTTCACCAAGTCTCCTCTGAGGAAGAGCTGCTCCTCCTCTTCCTCACCTGCTTGTAGTGTAACACGGGCGGAGGCGGGGCTTAAAGCGGTCACATGACTTAGCTGTTCTTCAGCAGCGTTCTGTCGTCAGGAAGAGCCGAGGAGGACGAGTTAGCAGCGACGGTGGCGGCGCCGGCCGAGGAAGAGGAGGCGGCGGCGGAGGAGGAGGTGGAGGAAGAGGAGGAGGAAGAGGAGGACAGGAAGGGGAAGGAGAGCAGCTGTCCCGACTCGGTGGAGAGGAGGGAGCAGGAGCGCAGGTCGACCGTCTGCAGGGCGGAGCAGCACTGGAGCAGCTGGACGCACTGTTCAGTTAGCTTCACACAGCCTGCGCGCACACACACACACACACACACACACACACACACACACACACACACAGTGTGAGCCTGACGAAGGGCGAGGATGAGGAGGAGGAGTGCTGGCCCCGCCTACCTGCCAGGTTGAGGTGAGTGAGGCTCTCCCTCAGCGGCGACACAGTGAGGTTGCGGACCGTCTGGTCGCCGACGTTCAGGCAGTGGCTCAGGTCCAGCCGGGTCAGCTGGGGGGTGTGGCGCACCAGGAGGCGGGACAACGCGTCCGTCAGGTCCAAACCGGCCAATCGCAGCTCTGTCACGTTCTGGAACCGCCCCGCCCGGCTCTCGCTGGGAGCTGAGGACCAATCAGAGCGCAGGACACTGAGAGCCGCTCTGGGCCGAGCAGCAGAAGGTTAGAGAGGCGGGGAGGGACTCACCTGTCCGGGACTCGGGTGGGGGGGCCAGCAGCTCCCTCAGGTGAGAGTCTTTAAGGTCTTCCACTCTGCTGAGGTCCAAAAGCTTCAGACACGGACAGACGGCCTGACAGAGGGCCGAGACGGCCGGCCAGGCGCAGCCGGAGACGTTCAGCTCCAGGAGACCTGGAGGGGGACAGAGGGTTACAGCAGAACGATCCGGACCGGAACGAGGCGGAGCGGCGGGCGCCACACCCTCACCTGGGAGGCGGTTGATGAGCCACATCAGCTGCTTCTTGGAGATGTTGGTGCAGCCCAGGTTGAGGGAGACGGGCTGCCGCCGGATGATGCCGCTCAGCATCGGGGGGGTGATGGAGCGCTGGCGGCTCAGGTCGATCTGCGTCCACAGCCTCTTGTCGCAGCACCTGGGAGGGCCAACGGGTCGACAGGTCAACAGGTGACCAGCTGGCGAGCCGCCCAGCAGGAAGCAGGAAGTGACTCACCAGCGGCTCCAGGTGCGACACACCCTCATGCAGACGCAGAGCTCCCGCTGGCTCAGGTAGGTGAAGACTCGCAGCCAGACGTCCCGCGTCATGATGTGGGCGGAGCCGCAGTCCAGCAGCAGGCAGCTTGGCTCCGGGCAGGCGGGGGGCGGCCGCACCAGGTGCCGCTCCATCTGGACGGGCCGGGGGGGCGAGGGCACGGCGGGGGGGCTGCGCTTCATCACCTGGGAGCGCGGCGCCAGGCGGGACGGCTGCGAGCACGGCGACGCCGCCATGGCCGACATCAGCAGGCCGCTGCTGGCCACGCCCCCCCCGTTGGAGGTGGGAATGGAGGACGACACGCCGCTCCTCTGGCTCGGCGTCTTGCTGTTGTTGCGGATCTTGTTGCCGCGGCTGCCTTTGGCTCCGCCCCCTCCGCCGCCATGTCTGTGATTGGTCAGAACGCCGCTGGCGTTCTCCTTCTCCCCGCCCCCCGCCCCGCCCCGGGTCCGCCCGTTGCGCGCTTCCTGTCCGTTGCTGCGCTGCTTCGCCGCGAAGCCGTCGTGCAGTGAGGACGGAGGGATCTGATTGGACGAGAGCGGCGAGGGGGGGGGCAGGGAGGCGGAGTTCTTCCTGCTCCGCTCCGGAACGTCGTCCTCCTCTGGGTCCATCAGACCGGGTTTGCGTCCCCGTGACGGCATGTCGGCCCCGCCCCCTCCCCGCCGCCGGGCCTTGTCCCCGCCCCCCCGCGCTGGCTCCTCCTCCCGCTCTTCCTCGCCCCTCTCCCCCTCCCCCTCCGACTCGTCGCTGGCGCTGAAGCCGAGTTCGGCCAGCCGCCGCGCCCGCTCCCGCTCGCTGCGGCTCCGCTCCCGCTCCGCGCGGCTCCCGCCGCTGTTGCCGTAGACAACTGGAGGGGGTGGGGCCGGGGAGGACGACGAGGGCGAAGACCCGCCCCCCTGCTCGTCCCGGAGCGAGTCGTCCGAGTCGGACTCCGAGTCGGACTCTGAGCTGGAAGACGAGGAGGAGGAGGAGGAGGGCCGGCGCTCCAGCAGGCACATCCTGCGGAAACGCTCCAGCTTCTCGCGGTGATGCGAACGCTGCTCAGCGCTGGACGTCGCTCCGGCCGCCGCCGCGCTGCCCCCTGCTGGCTGGGAGGAGGACGAGCTCTGCTGGCCTCCTGCCGCCGCCACAGAGGAAGAACCGGGTCCGTTCGACTCGCCCACTTCCTGTTTGGGTTTCTGACCAGAACAGATGGAAACTTCTGAGTTTGAATTCACATCAACATGAATCCAACATGGCGGCCGACACGCTGCTTCCTGTCTGTTAAATCAGAACCAAACCTTCAGCTCAGAATTACAATCCGTCAGATTATTCATGTTTCCTCCTGATGCATTTTGGTGATTCTGAGAACTTTGGTTCTGATGTAACTGCAGACAGGAAACGTGGGCGTGGCCTCACTGGGGGTCAAAGAAATGAAGGCTTCCTACCTTTTTGAGACGTTTCTCATGCGCGCCTTTAATCTGAAGGGCAACAGGAAACGGCGGATCAGAGTGGATCCAGACCAGTACCAGAACCACACAGAATGGACCGGGCTCACCTTCTTCTTGGGCCCACTGTCCATTGGCTGCTCCTTCTCCTTCTTCCTCTTGTGCCCGCCCTCCGGCCGGGCCGCCTCCTCCAATGGGGGCGGAGCTTTCTTCTTGGGGGGCGGGTCATCCGTCAGCTTCCAGCGCCCCGCCTCCCCGTTGTCCAGCCGCCGCTTCCCCGACCCGTCCGCCTGGTCCTGGATCCGAGAGACAGACCTGATCAGAACTCTCTACTAACATGGCGACCGGACCGGACCGGACCGGACTGGACCGGGCCGGGCCGGGCCGACTCACCTTGCTGGTCTTCCCCTCCTTGTGGCACTTGGGACACTCCCAGCAGTTTGGGATCTCGTCGTTGATGATCCCGTCCGCCTTTCCCATCTGCAGAGAGACGGAAACACAGATGGCATCAGCAGGTTCTGCTCTCCAGAACCGGTCCAGGTTCACCTCCATCAAACCGAAGCCAGCGAGCAGCTCAGAGTCTCATGGACTAAATCAGACAGAGAGAGAGAAATGTTCGGTTCTGGAGGCGTTCTGGACCGGACAGGTGAGGTCAGAACCTGGTCCAGACATTAAAGGGCCGGTGTTCTGTGTTTTCCTCCACCTGTCATTAAAATGCTTCATAAATATTAATTCAATAAATACTACTTGAAATTGGGCCTCTGTCTCTTTAAGAAGCTCCTGCTCTTCCTGAAGCTCCGCCTCCAGTAAGTCATCCCAACATGGCTCCTCTATTAACCCTTTAACGTTTCTACCAGCTGCTCTGAGCAGCAGCTCCTGCAATGAACTCAGCCGCTGTTTGCTAATTGCTGCTGGCTAGTCTGAAGGAGCAGAGAGGGAGGGGCCCTGGAGGCGGGGCTAGGGCCATCCAGGCGTTTTACAGCTCAATGGTTGCTATAGAGATGAAAGGATTTCTCAAACATGAGCAGCAGCTGCTGCTGGTTCTGGTCCGACTCACCTTGAGGCAGCTGGGGTGGATGATCTCGTTGCAGATGGTGCACTCCATCAGGCAGAGGCTGAACTTCTCCTCCTCAGAGTCCACTGTGTCTTCCTTCCCCGCCTCGCCGCACGCAAAACACACCGCTGTGTGAGGCAACACGGGCTGCACGTACACACCACACACACACACACACACACATTTAATTTATCTTTGGGATCAATAAAGTATTTCTGAATTGTATTGAATCCATTTCAGTCACATGAACTCAAAAATGCAGATTAAATTCATAAAATAAACTGAAAAGAAATGTTACAAAAGAAATGATAACATATGTAATGATGCTGAACTATAAAAACAGTAATGTAAAACACATTAAATATTTAGTCAAATTCCAATTCTAAGTATGCTAAGCTAACACTGTTGTGTTAGATTTGCTAATAGCAGCGGTAGTTAATCTACCACTGCTATTAGCTAAGCGATAGTTAATTTATCACTGCTATTAGCTAATAGCAGCGGTAGTTAATCTACCACTGCTATTAGCTAATAGCAGCGGTAGTTAATCTACCACTGCTATTAGCTAAGCGGTAGTTAATCTACCACTGCGGCCTGAAAACATAAAACTGTAACGGACTGAATGTTCTGTTCTTCATGGGAAACATAATAAATACAGTTACTAAAATTAATGAAGTCAAAACAAAGTCCTGATCTGGACAGAAATACAAACTACTGTCTGTGTGTGTGTGTGTGTGTGTGTCTCACCGCTGTGCACTGTCTCTGCAGACAGGACTGCTTCATCCTCCCCGGTCCTCCGAACTTCTTCATGTCCTTACAGAAGTGACACTCTCCACACTCGGTCCTCATGCAGGCCTGGCAGCGCCGGCACCGGGTCCGCCTGCGCCGCGCCCCGCTGCCCGCCCCCCCGCCCAGCGCCTTACTGCCCGACATCCCCCAACAAGTCAGCTGCACACAGAGAGAGAGAGACGGGTCAGAACCAGACTCCAGTCGGGCCGGCCTGCAGTCTTCCAGAACCTCTCCAGAACCTCAGGACTCCGGCAGCTCGCTGCATGACATCAGGAAAACGGGTTAAAGCTGCGACGGCTCTTCAGACAGGAGGCGACATGCACGCAGAGTTTGGTTTAATATTTAGTGCTACTATAAATATTATGATGTAAAACATATTTTTAGGAAAATAGTTTTACAGCCACACTTTCATCTGAACCAGGATTTATTCCAGAAAGCTGCGTTTAATCAGATTTCAAACTAATATACAAGATCCAGTTTCCATGAGATCATTTGTGACAGAAATGATTAGATCGATTGGTTAGTTCTGCTGACTCGCATATTAAAGATGAATCTAGGTTTTTCTTTCAGAGCACCAAACAAAGAATGACATTGTTCTGCTGCCCTGCAGCCCCGCATCATGACACCTCCTCCTCCATGCTGCATTCAGTCAGAGCGGTAAGCTGAGGAGAGCCGTCTTCCTCAACCTGAGAGCTTCAGAGTTCAGAGCTGGACTCTGAGGGAAAGATCCGGCAGCCATGTTGGTCAGGGCAGTAGTCAGGTGTGTCCCAATCAGTTCCAACTCAATTCTGATTTGACGCTGCTGCAGGTGACAGGAGGAGTGGAGACTGGCTTCCTCTGGTTCTGGTTCTGACAGACCACAACGATCCAGCAGCAGGCCCAGCGGGCATCTCGGTCATTGCCTGCCCACAGAGTCAGCTGTGCTCTCCCTGGACTGGAAGCTGTTTTTATTTTTACCTCAGAGTGGCCAACTCTCTGTTATTCCTATCTTTATTTATACAACAGGGGCTTATGCACTTCCCATATCTGTGCCTTCCGTCCCTTTTTTTCAGCCGTTACGACATGTTGGCAACGGATTAAACTGTCGCAACGTGTTTTTCCGAGCTGCCTTTAAACGCAACATGAGGGCTAAGATGCTAGCTGCGTTTACACCTGGGCTGCAGCGACGCAGACCTGCTGCTGCTGGGCAGAGCTGCTCAGGTGTGTTAGAGTCATGGCAGCAAAATGCTAAGAACTTTGCAGTTTTTCCCCCAAACCAAGTTGATTAAAGCTGTTAGATGCAGGTAATGTTAGCTAAAGGACGACTAGCTAATAATACAGGCGTCTCTGTTCAAACGTAGGCAGCACTGGCTACATTCACTTGAGTAACTTTTTTATATCACTGTAATGTTGTCATTTACTTGAGTAATATTATTATCGCTACGTTGATTCATTTTGCATTTAAAGAAATAAACTTCAGAGACGGGAAACATTAGATTTTTGCAACGCATGAGCTAATGTTTGAACATAATTCCTCAACATTTTACACACATCACTGTTCATTATGTGTTAAACATAGTTAATTATCTGAAAGGTTACATAAAGGTTTGTTATTTGTATTAAAGTAAAAGCTGGTTTACCTTCCCCCTCAAAATAAGCCGATTATTGATCAGAACCTGCAGCAGAACCTCAGAGCCCAGAGTTTCCCCTGGTGAACCGAGCCTGGTCCTGGAACCCGACCCGGTAGAACCAGCTGGGGTCTACCAGAGAGCGCCAGGTCCAGGTCTTCACCCATCCCGGCCAGCTGGACCCTCCAGTAGAACCAGCAGCAGCAGGAACCACCATGAAGGAACATAAGGCTTTATAGCTAACTCAGTTCCTGGCGCTGACCCGGCTGCAGAACAGAACCGTCCACAGACCCAAACCCAGCAGCCAGTCTGCTTGGTCCCGTCGTTGTACAACAATCTGCTTCTGCAGCAGCAAAGAGATCCGGAAACACCAGCAGGTTTCTCCCTTAATAACAACACTTTGTTTAAAGTGCATTTTAAGGCTACTTGTTTCTTTCATTTGGTTTGATATTCTGAAACACTGAAGCGAAACAAACATGAAATAAGAAATCAGGAAGGAGGAACATGGTATGATACCATCCTAATATTTATCGAGTTTCCTGTATAAATATTTGACCTCCAAATGTTTCATACGTTCAGCAGATGGAAAATATTCAAACAAAGCTTTTGTAGAAACAAGAGGTCTCACTTTAACATAAACTGCAGGTTTAAACATGTTTGTTGTTCATTTAGTGAAGTTACTCACGGTGGCTAGAAGAACCAGAAATGTTACTCAAGTACAAGTACAGTGTAGTAAAAATACACTTGATCCAAAAGGCATCTCCAGTTAAAGTCAGCAGTTATTATCTGGCTGGTTTTTATTCCGACAGTAACCAAAAGCTGCAGATTCCCAGTGATTGTGTGTAAAACACAGCAGGTGTTAAATCAGCTCCTGTTAATGATTACCGCAACAGATCTAATAACAACAATATTGATCACCTGGAAGCCTGTTGGCTCCATGTTGGCAGCCAGGAATAATACGGATCTGCTAATGGCTAACAGCTAGCTTGCTATAGCCGCCTCCATTCAGGCATCTGCACCGCCGCGCGAGTTATTGTTGTGTTAATTGAACAATCACACACCTGTACGACACCTGTACAGACACCCAGTCCCTGCCCATAGCCCCCCCATCCACACCTGCAGGAAAACACAACAGCAGGCATGCTAACGTGTTAGCAAGCTATTTACCCCCTGCGGCTGCTTCCTCCTTCAGGATCCCAACAGTAACCAGCTGCAGTCGGGAAGGCAGAAGGGGGCGAGCCCCCGGCTGCGGACACACAGACACGGCGGCCTCTCACCTCTTCCTGCTAGCTCGCATGCTCCTCGCTGGCTCATTAGAATCGATATTAGCCAACAGTTAGCCGTTAGCTGCAGCTATTAGCCGTTAGCTTCAGCTCAGCGCTTCCTTGTTTGTTCCTCCGCGGGGCTGCTGCAGCTGCTCTGTGCTCCGGGCTGCTCCCTCACTCGTGTCCCATCACGCTGGTTCCGCCGCTCCGCCGAGCTCCTGGGCCGGGCCAGCCTCACGGACCCGCGCGGGGGTCGAAACGTCTCAGTTGGTGGATCGATCGCTGTGGATAACGTGAAGGGCGCAGCGCCGCTGAGGAGCTGGCGGAGTCGTGCCCATTCACTCCTCTCTCTCTCGGTCTCTCTCTTTCTCCGCAGTGAGAGTCTGCCTCGCTCCGCTCCTCTTCCTCCTGCGAGGCTTCAGAAAACACAAAAACACACTAACGCCTCGCTCTCACCAGCACTGCCTTCAACATCCCCGTGTAACCCTCCGCCAAAAAACTAGTCCTCGCGCATTAACATGAATCGGTTAAAGCGCTGCGCGCGGCTTTTGTTCTCGTGTCTATTGTGTGTGGCGCCTGCTTGTTGCGTGGTGTGCGTGGTGTGGATCACCGCTGGTGTCAGCCAGCTTGTCACCTGTGACACGTTTCTAACCTCCGCATTGATTACATCACACAGGTGACCGCAGATGCCGCGTGCCGCTTCACCCTCCGAGCGTAACGAGAAAAATAAATAAATAAATAAATGGTGGAACAAATGTAGTAAATAAAATATGGACAGGAAAACTGCGCACGCTCAACCTCTGCGCGATGACGTCACATCTCAAGCAAGGATTTTTGGGGTGTGTAGTTTTTTAAACTTTGCCCCAAAATAATGAGTCAACTTATCAGTTTAACGTGCAATCAAAACATAGATAATAAAGACAAAATGTTGTGGAAATTTATGACGTAAATAAGGTTAAAACATTAAACATACATTAGTAAATCAAAACACGGAACAATCCGACTTGGAAACAAATTGGTTTTATATTATTATTATTATTATTATTATTATTACACACTTTAAATAACATCCTTCAAAACACCCAAAAATACTACATATATAATGCAAAATCAACAGAACAAAAATAAAAACAATGCAAAGATATGGATTGTCTTTAGTGGAAATTTCAAATATTGGCAAAGTTAATACAAAGCAAAGGAATTGAAACGTAGAACTAACGATGAGTAGTCCAAGAACAGGTGGAAACTTACAGGGTTTCCATTTATCTTTGAAGTTTGATCTGAGAATATTATGAAACCTGGATGATCCAGTTTCTGGTCAAAAGTAAGAAAATCTGAAGAATTGACCAATTGTTGTACTTATTACTGTTACAAATCTGTGCTAATATATTTGTCTCAAGATGTTATGTATTCAATCACCAAAGGAACATATATTTCGTGTTATACACAAACCACTATGAATGCAGATAAGCAGTTCTTACAACAACTATATTTCTAATGCAGCTGTATTTGAACTGGTGCAAAAACTGCTAGTCTTTGTAATTCTAAGTTCAGGAACCTTTCTAGAAATTTGTAAAAACATTGAGTTTGGAAATCTTTACTTTTTGTTTATTTATTTATTTTTACCAAGTACCAATTAATCACTAAAATAAATGTACTTATTTTTAATTCTCACTGAAATTGGAAGATGATATGTAGATAATACATCCAAGAATGTTGAGAACAAAGTAAAAGCCCTTTTAAGGTTTTTACTTTTTAGTGTTTTTAGTGTTTTTACTGAAATTTCATTGGCTGAATGAACAAGAATGTAATTCAGCCAAAACTGCAGCCACCTTCTTCCTTTGAAGGCTTCTCCCGTTAACGTCTCACCCTACCAATATGGCGGTCGCGCTGACGCATCGCATCAGCGTCCATGGCTCCTCCCTGCCCGGCCTCTGCGCAGCTAACAAGCTAAGCTGGCTCGGCGGCTCGCAGCTTCTCTCGGTGTGGTTAGTTAGTTTGAGACGCACCGGCTCCATCCACAGTACGGTGCCGCTCACAGCGACCTGGTGGAACGTTCACGCCCGGCATAGGGACACCGAGTTCGGACATCAGCTTACAAACAGGTGAAAATGATTAAGCTGTTCTCCCTGAAGCAGCAGAAGAAAGACGAGGAATCTGCTGGAGGAAACAGAGCCGGAGCCGGGGGGAAGAAAGCCAGCGCGGCCCAGCTCCGAATACAGAAAGGTGGGTCAGTAACCCGACCGGGGCCCGCTTAGCTGCCCCGGCCCCCAGCAGGGCTTCCTGGCCGGGTACCGAGCAGTAAACACCGGGTAAAAACAGCCGCTCTGGAGGAGGATCAGTACGTCCAGGCCGGCTGTTGTTACCCAGACAGGCTAACAGTTAGCGCCACAACCAGGAGCTAACGACGGCTAGCTCCCCTTTTATAGTTAAAAACAAACTGAGTCTTAGCTAAAACGTTCACACCCTGCTAGAACTACACCCAACACCTGCCTAATCCCAGGTACCATGGAAACCTGGTTTAATCAGAGACTTTAACCCACTAACCTGGTTTAAACATAGGTTTGAACCTGTCAAAATGGTTTACTCAGGTTTTAACCTGTCAAAATGGTTTAATCAGAGACTTTAACCCACTAACCTGGTTTAATCAGAGGTTTTAACCTGTCAAAATGGTTTACTCAGGTTTTAACCTGTCAAAATGGTTTAATCAGAGGTTTTAACCTGTCAAAATGGTTTAATCAGAGGTTTTAACCTGTCAAAATGGTTTAATCAGAGGTTTTAACCTGTCAAAATGGTTTAATCAGAGGTTTTAACCTGTCAAAATGGTTTAATCAGAGGTTTTAACCTGTCAAAATGGTTTAATCAGAGGTTTTAACCTGTCAAAATGGTTTAATCAGAGGTTTTAACCTGTCAAAATGGTTTACTCAGGTTTTAACCTGTCAAAATGGTTTAATCAGGTTTTAACCTGTCAAAATGGTTTAATCAGAGACTTTAACCCACTAACCTGGTTTAATCAGAGGTTTTAACCCGCTAAAAAGGTTTAATCAGAGGTTTTAACCCGCTAAAAAGGTTTAATCAGAGACTTTAACCCACTAACCTGGTTTAATCAGAGGTTTTAACCCACTAACCTGCTTTAAACATAGGTTTGAACCTGTCAAAATGGTTTAATCAGTCTTTAACCAGCTAACCTGGTTTAATCAGAGGTATTAAGATGATACAATGGTTTAATCAGAGACTTTAACCAGCTAACCTGGTTTAAAAAGATGTTTTAACCTGTCAAAATGGTTTAATCAGATATTTTAACCTACTAACCTTTAATCAAAACCTGTTAGTTGTGATTAAACCAATTAACCGGGTTAAAACCTGTGATTAATCAGAGGTTTTAACCAGCTGTTGGAGGTCAGAGGGGCGTTTTGGTGAATCCTGACGGAACCAACATGTCGGCCCGGTCCGGTTCCTCCGGGTTCTGACCAGCTGCTGGTGTCTCCTTTAATGCTGTAACCATGGCGATGATCAAACTCCTGATCTGTCCCAACCTCCATGTTTTCTGTTGTGAACTGATGGATTGAGGATGATGATGTTGTGTTGCAGACATCAATGAGTTAAACCTGCCAAAGACGTGTGAAATCAGCTTCCCTGATGACGACGACCTCCTCAACTTTAGGCTCATCATCTCGCCAGACGAGGTGAGTTCAGGAACTATCACGGCATTAAAACCTGGACCGTAACGTTTTGCTTTCTCACGAGTTGATAGTAAAATTATTTCGTTAATAATCACGTTTTCTTGCTGCATCTGTAGTTTTTCCAGTTCTTTTTATTTTTCTTAATTTTTATGTTTCAGCCTTTTTTCTAACTGAATCAAATGTTTACTTTCCCTCTAATTCTTCATCCAGCATCCCATAATAATGGGACATGATGATGATGATGATAAAAATGTTTTCCTCATCCCATGAACTTTAACGAGCTTTTTGGTGAAATTCAATCAGGCGGCCGTTGTGGTCTGGCCTCAGCCTCTCTGCTGCGTTCAGGGCACATCGGGACGTTTCAGCGTCCTGCATTGAATGTTCAGGGTTCCTACTGAGTCCAGCAAAGTAAAGAATATCTTCCTGATGTTCACCTGGAGTAGACGGGAGCCGGTGTTGCTGTTTCCAAACTGGCCTAAAATTCACTGATCATTTATTCCAAACTTGTATTTTGGTTTTGAATCTGTTCCAGTAGAAGCTCAGCTGTGGTCCAGTTGTAAGTTCTGGTGTGAAAACGGGTCAGAGCCATGAGGTTGGTGATGAAGACGTGTTTTTCTTCATCATGCACATTAAATGTTTTTCTCTTTCAGGGTTTTTACAAAGGAGGAAAGTTTGTCTTCAGCTTTAAGGTAAAATTTTTGTTTGAATTTTGGCAGAAATTCTTCCTCACACCGGATCCGGTTCAGATCATTAGAACATCGAGTTTCTGAAGTGAAACTGGAACTCGCATATTACATATAATAATCACACATGAAGTGAAACATTTCAGCTTTAAGATCAGTCTCAGACCCGGTGTTCCGACCCGGTGTCCCGACCCGGTGTCCCGACCCGGTCTGTGTGTTCCAGGTAGGACAGGGTTACCCCCACGACCCCCCGAAGGTGAAGTGTGAGACGATGGTTTATCACCCCAACATCGACCTGGAGGGAAACGTCTGCCTAAATATTTTAAGGTCAGTTTTTAGAACCAGACCGGACCAGGAGGTTCTGCTGTGTCCAGTCTGTCAGCCATCGTTAATTTAATTGAATAAATTGGGTTAATTTATTGGTCCTATTTCCAACCTAAATAACGAAGTATTGTGACATATTTAGATAATGACAGATGTTTGCTCAGTCCTCGTATCCGTCAGTAAAGACCTGAATCGTTTTGTTGTGATAAACGAAGACGTTGCTAACGGTTGTCTCTGCTCTCCGTCCACAGAGAGGACTGGAAGCCGGTTCTGACGATAAACTCCATCATCTACGGTCTACAGTATCTATTTCTAGTGAGTTCAGTCTGACTAGTAAACATTTCAGTTCTTTAAAAGAAAAACATAAATAAGAAACCATTTTATTAGTCCTGCTCAGTCCACTTCTACCCTACTCCAATCCATCTGCCTAGTCAAAGTCCGGTTGGGTTGGTGAGGCGTGAACGCTAGTCGACCTCTGACCTCTGACCTCTGGTCCTCCAAACCTCGGTCTGGGTTTGGTTGAAGTGAACTCTGGTTCAGTTTGAATCCATATATGAACGCCAAGCGGACCAGAGACCGCTCCAGAAGCAGGAAGTGAACTACAGTGCAGGGCATTCTGGGTAAATACAACCAAAGCTAACATGCTATCCTAGCGCTAGCAGCAGAAATGGCTCCTGGTCTTTAGCCTAAAGAGAAATCCTCCAACCGCTAAAATCCTCCATCTTGTTTCCATCTGGTGAAGAAGGAAGTTGCTCTCAGTGTCTTCAGAGGTTTTTGTGTCGTTTCCTTCAGTGGTTCTTGGTGCAGCGCCCCCACAGGCCAGGAGGGGAACAGGTTGGTTTGACTCAGAGCAGCTGGAGGTGGAGCAGATGTTCTGGTTCCAGTAGAACCGGGTCGACCGGACTGAAGGGGGAAAAAAGACTTTAGTCCGTTTTCCCTCCTGTTTTGAAGTATGAAAACAGTTTTTATTAAGTAGATATTCCTTAAATATTTTTATTCTTGTTGATCAGAAACTGTAACATCAGCCTAACTGTCTTCCTTTGGATGCCAGATTCTGTGCTGATGATCACAGATAAGTTCGTCTGGAGGAAAGTTGGTTTCCCTCCCTGGACGTTCAGCCTGGCGGGCCTCCAGACCCGCCCCGCCAGGCTTCATCTCTTTATTTTAAATTCAAGTGAAGCCAACAAAGCTTGTTTTACAGTGGATGCACGCGTCCTTTCACCCAGAATGCTCTGCTTGGATCATGTTGTTGCAGAGCAAACTGGTTCAGAACCAGAACGGTTTGGACCCAGTCAGAGCTTCCGGCGAGAAATATTTAAGTTCTGGTTCTGTTCAGCTCAGCTAATGTTCCGTACCCCAGCTGATCATGTGACCTCTGACCCCCAGGAGCCGAACCCGGAGGACCCGCTGAACAAGGAGGCAGCGGAGGTGCTGCAGACGAACCGGCGGCTGTTCGAGCAGAACGTCCACCGCTCGCTGCGGGGCGGCTACGTTGGCGCCACCTACTTCGAGAGATGTCTGAAGTAGCCCCGCCCTGTCCCGCCGTCCTCCAAGCTCCTCCCACTCCCCCCGTCCCCCTGTCTGCCTGACCCCTCCTTCCTCCTCGGCTCCTCTTCGGTCGCCATGGCGACGGGAAGCAGCACGACGCAACACGCTTTCCAGTTTTACCACAGAAGCAGAAGCTGCACCTCCCTCTCCTCCTCTTCCTCACCTGTCCCCTCCTCTTCCTCCTCCTCCTCCATTTCTGTTTCACTTCAGCCATGACACGCCACGGTGGGGGGGGCACCAACGACGACACATCTGAGCGGACTCTGCTGAGGAGGAGGAGGATGATGAAGGTGGGCTGCTGAGGATGGACAGATGTGGGGGGGAGGGGTGATTGTGAATGTTGCTCTGATCAACGTCACAACGCCATGATAATGATGCTCACCAGATTGTTTTCCTGTTTTTATTTTGAGTGCGTGGCGAAGACGCCTGACATCACACAGGTGGTCTGTAGGACACGCCCCTTCCTGTCACCGCCTTCATTCATTGGCTACAGATCAGAGAAAGCAGCAAACTCCAAACAGCTTCCTGCATCCTGCAGGAGGTCTAGCAAAGGGGGCGGGGCGGGGCTTCTCACTTCCTTCCTGCAGGAAGTCTCTGATTGGATGGCTTCTCGTTCTTGAAAGGGGGTGGAGCTTCTCTCTTTGATCCTACCGAGTCCAACTGAGGGGGCGGAGCTTTGTCCTAACATTTTTGCACAAAGTTTATAAAAGAGGCGGAGCTTTTCATGCAGGAAGTATAAAAGATGGGCGGAGCGTTTTGCTGTCTACCTGTGGGTATTTCTTCTCCAGGAAGTTTCTGATTGGATGATTTTGTCTTAAACGGGGCGGGGCTTATTTCTTTGTTCCACAGGAAGTCGAGCAGAGGGGCGGGGCTTCTCACAGGTCTCTGGGTAGATCTTGGAGAGTGAGGTTTCTCGTTCTTAAACGAGCAGGCGGAGCATTCTTAAAGTCCAGCAGATGGGCGGAGCTTTGTCCTAACATTTTTGCACAAAGTTTGAAGGGGCGGAGCTTTTCCGAGTATTCCTGCAGGAAGTGTTCCAGATGGGTGGAGCTTTTTGCGTTCTTAAAGTAGGCGGGGCTTCACTGTGCTCTCACAGGAAGTGTAACAGAGGGGCGGAGCTTCTAAATCAGAGGGAGCAGATTCGCCTTAATTTTTTTCTTAAATATTTTTAGTTTTTTTAAGCTTAAAGTGGCCACAACGCCCCCTGTTGGGTGCTGTGGGAGGTCAGGGGTCTGAGTAAAGGGGAGGAGCTAGTTTTAAGGGGGGGCGGGGGGGTAGGACGAGTAGCAGGTGGGAGGGGCTAACTCTTGATGGAGGGAACATGCCTTAAAGTCTTTGTAGCTGTTGATTGGCGGGTCGATCGGCATGGGCGGGGCTTATTCCTGCAGGAGCCACCTGATAGGATAAGATGGAGTCCATCTGTTTGGAGTTTGCTGCTCAATCCCATGAAATGTTGGTGGGCGGGGCCTAGTATGATGTGGGCGGGGCATAGCTTAGTGGGGATGCTTGTTTAAATGAGTGGGGTGTGGGTGGGCTTTTGATTTTTATTTTGGGGTGGGTTTGGGGGGAGGGGCTTGAAATGTTACAATTCTATTGTGTATATTGAAACCCCAGCTGTTCACTTTGACTGCAATATGATTTATGTTAAATAAAATATGAACTTGAATGACGAGAAAACTGTTGCCCTCTGGCTTCGGACGACCCCAACCGAAAACCAGGAGTCACCTCAACGCTGAAACAAGCGTGTGAATTCACACTTTAACAACTATTTTGTAAATATCAAAGTGAAAACATGAGGTCAGAAGTTTACATACACCTTTTTTCAAACTGTTCGAGGTTCAGGTCAAAATTATTGAAATGATCTCCATTGGCTAAAAGCCTAAATGATTAAAAACTGACAGATTAATTTATTATCTTAAAATCAGAAGTTTACATAGAGCTCAGGTCACGAGTTCTCATCCATTCCTGAGGGAACCAGTAGAACTGGGTCAGGTTTGTAATCGGTGATTATCTGAGGATCCTGGAGCAAAACAGCCCCACAGCATGGTGCTGCCACTCCCATTCTTCAGGATGGTGGTCATGTCCAAATGATCTCTTCAGAGTCCAGAAACTGTTTTTGTCCCCTTGTGGCTCTTCAGCCTTTGGTACAGGACAGTTTGACTGGATGACCGTGTAATGCTGGCCTCCGCCTGCAGGGGGCAGCGTTTGTTCTCAAACCAATGATCTGAAGCAGGTTTCATCAACGGTGCAGCTTCAAGTCTTTGACATGATGAAAACTTTAGAGTGGCAGAATAAAGGGAAGCAATGAAAAATGTAATTCAGACTAGAATTGATCTATAATCCAGTTATTAACCAAACCAACAAACGGTTTAGTGCAAATTTAAAGGAACTCAGGGTTTCGGAGGTTTTGCAGTTTTCTGGAAGTTTGTTCCAGAAAAAACTTCCAGAACTTCCAGATCTGCGGTGCATAGAAACTGAATGCTGCTTCTCCATGTTTGGTTCTGGTTCTGATGTAGAGCAGAACCAGAACCTGAGCGATCTGAAGGTTGGTCTTTGATTTATAAACTAAAATCTTTTAAAGTTTATTCTGAGCCACAGGAAAATCCTTCCAGCATTTTCCAACTCAGAGCTAGTGTAAGAACTGCTTCCTTATGCAAATCAATTCATTTAAAAACTAGAAAATAACTGGTTATTCTGTTATAAAGACACGTCTTACGTTGCCACAGGTTTTTTCCTCCCATATTTTATTATTAAAGTAGGAAAAATCTCCACATTTCCACCATAATACCATCCAAGTATTTCCACTAGTATCTTAAGATCTTCACAGATTGGCTTCATAAACTACAAACTGCCTCAACATGGTGACTATGTACATAAATTCATTCTTTTTAGCCGTTTCTCCTCCCTGGTCCTCAGGCCTCCTGTCCTGCAGGTATTTCCCTTCTGCCACACCTGGACTGAATCTCTGGGTGATTAACAGGCACCTGGTGGTCATGCAGGATCAGCGGTTCTGGAGCAGAGGCTCATCTAGAACATGCGGAGCAGGGGGCCTGAGGACCAGGGGGGGGGGGAAACACTGCTTTAACTTATAAATCACTAAATCTAACATATTATTGCATGATCGTCTTAAAGGAGGAAAAGGCTCCTCTATCTGAGGATCAGGTCCGGTTCATCTTAGTAAAACTCCACCTCTTCCTTCCCTCCTCCCTAAAGTCTGAGCCTGATTCCGGTCCAGGCCCGGTTCCCCTCAGGCGGGGTGATGCTGGGCGGTGGCCAGGATCAGAGGAACCTCCTTGTCTCCGGTGCCGAGCAGAGGAAACATCCTCTCGGTGAACTCTGTGTTTGTGGGGAAGCTGTAAATCTCCGTTCCTGACTTGACGTTGTAGAAGGAGACCTGACCCTCCTCCACGTCCAGGAAGATGCCCACCTGTCGCAGCTTCGGGTGGTGACCTTTCACCTGCAGGGCGGAGACAGAGAGTTTCTGTCCTCAGCTTTCAGACATTCATTCTCAGTTGGATTCAGGTATTTAAAGGGTGTCGTTTGTAAAGTTCCAGTCAAAAATAACAGCAATATTTGGGTTTGCTGCCTGTCATCAGAGGAGAATGAGTGTTCAAAGTCACACCTTCACCATGTTTACTCATTTATAAATCAGAGTCCAGCTAAATATTTACTGATTATTTTCCTTCATGGTAAATATGTAATTTCCAGACAGCATTTAGAGTAGAAGCTGAACATTTGGCTTTCTAACAAAGTTTTGACTATTTGACTTCAGAAACGGCGCCATCACAGACCTTGGTCAGAGGCGGTGTAGTCAGCGCCCTCAGCTGGCCGCCGCACCACCAGATGGCGTAGTATCCCTTTGTGGGACTCATGTCAAACAGGCCTTTCCTCTGGGCCGACTCAGTTATCACGCCCAGTTTCCAGTCCTTGTTCTCCCCAACAGAAACCTGCGAGACGAACAGCAGGGTCTATTAAAGCAAGATGTGGTTCTGTTGACCAACCCTGTGAAGAAACCTCGACACTCCTCCCACCAGAGATCATCAGATCCAGAGATTCCTGCCCATCACATGACCTTGATTCCAAAAAAGAAAAAGCCCAGAAAGAGACTCGGGTCCTCAACCAGATCTCCACAACATTAGCAAACCGAGGACTCCTCCGCAAAACTCAGACTTACAAACGGATCCATCAGAAGATGCCACTGGTCCTCAACGAGAGCTGGACTGGCTACACAGTGTAACATCACCAAGATCTCACGTTATGTAAGAGCCCAACCCTTTGACCTCCAACCAGGTAAGATCCTGACCCAGAACAAGATCCTGACCCTCAGCAAGGCTCTCATCCTCAACCAGATCAATGCAGAACTAGAACAGACTCAAGTGTTTGTGTTTCCTTGATGAAATCCTGACCTCTAAGAAGAGACGGACCAAACTGAGGAGCGTCATCCTCACCTTCATCACCGTTAATCCAGACTGAACATCTGACCAGAATCTCCTACAAAGTAAGATTTATAAACATTGAGATCCTGACCTTCCCTCTGAAGGAGAACTCCATCAGATCTTGACCCTTGACAAGAATCACCTTCAACTGGCAACATCTCAGCATATAGCAACTCCAGAAGACTCTGATCCATCATCCATGGCTAGAGCTGGCCTTCCAATAAGACCACATCCTGGATCCAGAAAGTCCCAATCTGCTCCAACCTTCGAGTCCTTACCCTCCAGCGCTACCCACACCAAGGTCCTGGTAGAGGGTCTCAGCCCCATTGTTGTGATCAACAGTCTGAACAATGTGTTCTTCACCCTAATCTCCAGAGGTCCAGGCCCTCCGACCTACTTCCACAAGATTCTTACTCTCTGGTATGTTCAGTGTTTGAGAAGAAGTGAGATCATCATCTTATCTCCAACCAAACAAGGAGCCTGATCCTCATCTAGACCAGATATTTATCTCCAAACATCTCAAACCACGAAAAAAATCAAAACATAAGACAAGCTTTAAACTCGGATCTTCCTGTACAACATCCTGATCGTTTGCCTCGTTTCACTGCGTGGTTCGGGTCGATGCGGTCCGGACGCTATTTTACGGTCCACTACGTTCAGGAGAGCGTTTCCACCATCAGCGAGGACCTGCTGACGCAGAGGACCGCGTCGCGGTTAAGCCCAAACACCTAACATGATGCTATCGGTACCATGATGCACTGCTGTGTCGTTTTTCCCATCCCCCCATCAGTGGACTGTGCTGTGTGACTAACTGTACCATTGTCCTTTGGACCTACAACTGAAGGGAGCCCAGGAACGGCAGGCCGCCATTACAATGGAAACAGACAAAATAGCCTACCAAACATCGCTGACTTCAACACCAGTCAATGGAAACGAGGCATTTAAGGAAGACAAGAAGCCACTCAACACCTTCTTCAGCAACAACTGACCTGCAAATGATTGTAAGCGCCACTCTGACGCCAAACAAAACAAGATCCTGACTGACCTCCCAGTAGTGACGCCCAGAGCTAAACCCTTCCTTGGCGATGACACAAGACCAGACGTCGAATCGGTGATGGCTGTTTCTGAAAAACTGCAGCTTCTCTCCTCTCTTCAGCTGCTTCCTGTCTTCTGACAGGATCAGGAACGGGTACGCCGTCACCGGGTTCAGCGTCACGTCCTCTGAAGAAGCACAGATTTGTGAAATACATTCAGGTCTCGGCTGGACATCAGAGCAGAAAGAAGCAGTTCTGTCTCGGAGAACATCTATGCCCTTCAGAGGTCAATGATCTGAGGTACAGCTCACCCATGTAGGCCCGGGCTTTCTTCAGTCCTAAAACAGAACAAAGAAGAACGTTGAGAAGAAAAACTCCGGAGCAGAAATACCTTCCTTTATTCTGCAGACTATTTGGTGATCAAAACAACTCATGGACTGAGAACCTGCAGAGGACATTTTGAGCATCGTTGTTATAGCAACTGCTGATCTGATCAATTTCTCTTAAAATGGAAAAGCTTGAGGAGCTTTAGGTCCAACTGATATTTCCTGGTGGTGGAGATGTCGTCTTCATCCTTTGGCTTGCAGCAATAAAGTCCTGGGCTTGAATCCCAACCAGAGCCAGGATCTAAAACCCCTGAGGGCTGCATGAGGAGACCCTGTAGCCCAGACTGATGAACCGACAGTCCACTTCTCAAATCAAGGATCACTAGCTGTAATCTGTGTATTGCAGTAATAATCCAACAATCTCAGTGGGATGACTGTCTGCATGTCGAGACGAACAAACTGTTGAATCTACGTACCTGTAACATGTTTACTCTTCTTTGTGTCTGAGGGGGAAAACAGAACAAAACTGAAACATCTCCAGTAACACAAGGACTTTATTTCTATAACCACTGAAGGAAGGACAGGCTTGACCCCTGACCCTGAATCGGGACCCTGAGTCGGGACCCTGAGCCGGGACCCTGAGCCCTGAGCCGGGACACTGACCCGGGACACTGAGCCTGACCCGGGACCCTGAGCCTGACCCGGGACCCTGAGCCTGACCCGGGACCCTGAGCCGTGACACTGAGCCTGACCCGGGACCCTGACCCGGGACCCTGAGCCTGACCCGGGACCCTGAGCCTGACCCGGGACCCTGAGCCGGGACACTGAGCCCTGAGCCGTGACCCTGAGCCGGGACCCGGGACCCTGAGCCGTGACCCTGAGCCTGACCCGGGACCCTGAGCCCTGACCCGGGACCCTGAGCCCTGATCAAGAGCCGTGACCCTGAGCCGGGACCCTGAGCCCTGATCCTGAGCCGGGACCCGGGACCCTGAGCCGTGACCCCTGACCCTGAGCCCTGACCCTGAGCCCTGACCCTGAGCCCTGACCCTGAGCCGGGACCCTGAGCCGGGACCCTGAGCCGTGACCCTGAGCCTGACCCGGGACCCTGAGCCGTGACCCCTGACCCTGAGCCGTGACCCTGAGCCGGGACCCTGGTCTCTGGTCTCACCTTTCAGAGACCACTGACTCATCCTCAGAGTCGACTTGCTCCCTCTCAGACTCATCATGCTCTCGGCTGCCATCAGGTCACCTGGTGGAACTGGAACACAGGCCGTTCAGACTCTGACCTCTGACCTGGAGGCCCGCCCTTCATGAATGTTTGACTTACAGTCTTTGGAGTCTCTGGAGCCTCTGGAGGCCCTTGGGTGGATCTCTCCCATCCAGATTTCGTCTACCTTGATCTTGAGGTCGGACAGACTGCTCTTCACGTCGTCCAGGTGGAAGTGAAGGGACAACTCGGCCTCTTCATCAGCGTCATCATGTTTCTTTTCATCCAGCGGAGCCGTGGCCTCCTCAAAGCTCTGAGACGAGGGGAAGAAGAGAAGACGGTGAAGAAGTGTGATGCCTCCAACAGCAGCCGGTCAGCTGTTACCTGTAGGAAGCTGATGTGATCCTGACTGATGGCCTGGACCTCCAGCGTGGCCCTCCTGTCGGTCAGCTGGCTAAGCTCCGCCTCCAGGCGGTGCACCATCGCCTCCCCCTTCGACGTCACAGCCTCCAGCTGGTTTTGGATCCCACCCACCACTTGAGTCCGGATCCGGTCCAGCGAGGCGGACACTTCATCCAGAAGGTGCTCGACGTCGCCTCGCTCTTTGTCTGCGTAGTTCTGAGACCAAAGCACACAGAACTTCACCAGGAAGTTCTGACCCGGTCCAGAGGAACCAGCAAAGACCGTCAGAAAGTCTGAAGAACTGCTGATGCTGAGCGTCAAAGTACTGCAGCACTTTACCGTAAATCTCTCAACGCAGATCAAAGCATAAACATTAGCATGCTCCCATTAGCCACTTGAATTTCCGGATGACGGCCATTTTCCAAGATGGCTGCTATTTCTGAGACTTTTAAACAAATTATTGTCGTAAAATGTTTGCCATGTTCATGATTTGGATGAACTTTGTTGCATCAGATGTTTTCAACTTTGGTCATCGTATTCACTTTAAAATAATATGTAGAAAAATCACAAACTGAACTTTTAATGAGTCTCAAACCAACAGGAAGGAGATGAAAACGTGAAACAGACGCTCGCCGTAATGGCTAACGTTAACTTCCACCATTTTATCTGGTTAGCATTTTAGGATTAGCTTAAACCAATTGTTTGTGTTTAGCAGAGTAGCATTAGCTTCTGCTAATTTTTGTGTTTAGCGGTAGCAGAGCTAAGATTCTCATTTATTAAATTAGTGAAACAAACGTTTTGGTGATGTGTGCCCACCGCTGGATGCAACTACTGAAGGTCTTAGTGCAAACAAATGAAAAAGGAAACGCACAAGAAATGTGTCTTATTTCTATGGTCTCTGATTGACACCAAACACTTTCATCTAACTGGCCATTTTAGTGCAAAGATTCCCTAATAACCATGGAGAAAATGTTAAATTATCTGCTGCACTATGGGAGAGTCCAGCTGCTTGATGGGAACCATGAAGAAGGGCGGATTGGACCAGAACCATAGACGAACCGGACCTGCACGGACTCCAGCTTCCTCTTCAGGTCGCTCAGTCGGATCTCCTTCTCCTTGATGCAGTTCAGGATCTCCTGCTCCGTCCTCGCCACCAGTTTCTGGACACAAACACCGACGTGATGAAGAACCTGCAGAGCTAACCGGACCCGAGCAGGATGCGGGTCCCGGACCCGAGCAGGATGCGGGTCCCGGACCCGAGCAGGATGCGGGTCCCGGACCCGAGCAGGATGCGGGTCCTGTCCTCTCTACCTGTTTGCCGAGTCTCTCAGTCTGGACGGAGACGGTTTTGTGAGTGCGATGATCCTGCAGGACGCAGATGGCGCAGATGCAGCGCTGACATGTCTTACAGTAGACCTGGAGACAAAGAGACGACGTGAGGCTGAGCGTCCTCCGGTCTCCACACAGACATTCAGCAGGACAACATGGAGACAAGACGCTGCAGACACACATGAGCAGCCAGTGAGGGAAATAACTCCAACAGTCTGTGAACATCGAGGAGAAACAAATTACCGTTACAGGAAATCAGTTTATCCGCCGCCAGCCGTGGCTATGCTAACTAGCCTTAGTGTTGATGACAGGCTATGCTAGCTGCAGTTCGGTAGAGTGATTTATATTTATTGTAACAAATATTTAAAAAGTTCTCTTTAATTTCAACTTATTGAGGATAAAATGATCCACTTCTGCATTTCAGGCTGGAACACTTCCTGGAAACAAAGTCTGGAAACACGGGGGAGCTCATGCTGCTCAGCAGACCAGTATGAACCCAGTATGAACCCAGTTAGAATCCAGTATGAACCCAGTTAGAATCCAGTATGAATCCAGTATGAACCCAGTTGAACCCGTTTGAACCCAGTTTGAACCCGTTTGAACCCAGTTGAACCCGTTTGAACCCAGTTGAACCCGTTTGAACCCAGTATGAACCCAGTGTGAACCCAGTTGAACCCGTTTGAACCCAGTTGAACCCAGTGTGAACCCAGTATGAACCCAGTGAGAATCCAGTGTGAACCCAGTTTGGAACCAGTGTGAACCCGTTTGAACCCAGTTGAACCCAGTTAAACCCGTTTGAACCCAGTTGAATCCAGTGTGAACCCAGTTGAACCCAGTGTGAACCCAGTTGAACCCAGTTGAATCCAGTGTGAACCCAGTTGAACCCAGTGTGAACCCAGTTGAATCCAGTGTGAACCCAGTTGAACCCAGTGTGAACCCAGTTGAACCCAGTGTGAACCCAGTGTGAACCCAGTTGAACCCAGTGTGAACCCAGTTTGGAACCAGTGTGAACCCAGTTGAACCCAGTGTGAACCCAGTTTGGAACCAGTGTGAACCCAGTGTGAACCCAGTTGAACCCAGTTGAATCCAGTGTGAACCCAGTTGAACCCAGTGTGAACCCAGTTGAATCCAGTGTGAACCCAGTTGAACCCAGTGTGAACCCAGTTGAACCCAGTGTGAACCCAGTTTGGAACCAGTGTGAACCCAGTGTGAACCCAGTTGAACCCAGTTGAATCCAGTGTGAACCCAGTGTGAACCCAGTTGAATCCAGTGTGAACCCAGTTGAACCCAGTGTGAACCCAGTTGAACCCAGTGTGAACCCAGTTTGGAACCAGTGTGAACCCAGTGTGAACCCAGTTGAACCCAGTTGAATCCAGTGTGAACCCAGTGTGAACCCAGTTGAATCCAGTGTGAACCCAGTTGAACCCAGTGTGAACCCAGTTGAACCCAGTGTGAACCCAGTTGAACCCAGTGTGAACCCAGTTGAATCCAGTGTGAACCCAGTTGAACCCAGTGTGAACCCAGTTGAATCCAGTGTGAACCCAGTTGAACCCAGTGTGAACCCAGTTGAACCCAGTGTGAACCCAGTGTGAACCCAGTTGAACCCAGTGTGAACCCAGTTGAATCCAGTGTGAACCCAGTTGAACCCAGTGTGAACCCAGTTGAACCCAGTGTGAACCCAGTGTGAACCCAGTGTGAACCCAGTTGAACCCAGTGTGAACCCAGTTGAATCCAGTGTGAACCCAGTTGAACCCAGTGTGAACCCAGTTGAATCCAGTGTGAACCCAGTTGAACCCAGTGTGAACCCAGTTGAACCCAGTGTGAACCCAGTGTGAACCCAGTGTGAACCCAGTTGAACCCAGTGTGAACCCAGTTGAATCCAGTGTGAACCCAGTTGAACCCAGTGTGAACCCAGTTGAACCCAGTGTGAACCCAGTGTGAACCCAGTGTGAACCCAGTTGAACCCAGTGTGAACCCAGTTGAATCCAGTGTGAACCCAGTTGAACCCAGTGTGAACCCAGTTGAATCCAGTGTGAACCCAGTTGAACCCAGTGTGAACCCAGTTGAATCCAGTGTGAACCCAGTTGAACCCAGTGTGAACCCAGTGTGAACCCAGTTGAACCCAGTGTGAACCCGTTTGAACCCAGTTGAATCCAGTGTGAACCCAGTTTGGAACCAGTGTGAACCCGTTTGAACCCAGTGTGAACCCGTTTGAACCCAGTTTGAACCCAGTTTGGAACCAGTGTGAACCCAGTTTGAATCCAGTGTGAACCCAGTTGAACCCGTTTGAACCCAGTGAGAATCCAGTATGAACCCAGTTAGAACCCAGTATGAACCCAGCAGTCTGCAGCATGTGGATGGCCCTGATCCTGAAGGTTAGGTTGTGCTGCTTGCCTCCATCAGGCGGCGGTGCGTGGAGCAGGTGCGGCCCCTCAGGGCCTCCTGGGGGTCCAGCAGCAGGTGCTTGGCGTAGAAGGCGGTGTTGTAGTGTGGCTGCAGGTGTTCACTGCAGTAGGAGGCGGTGCAGGTGAGGCAGGAGCTGACGGCCGGCTGCTTCACCCCGGAGCAGACGTCGCACCACACCAGGTCCCCCGGGGCCGCCGGCGCCGGGAGCGGCGACAGGAACGGGTTAGTGCTCCGGCCGTCCTCCATGGCGTCCAGCGCGCCGTTCCCCACTGGCGCCGAGAACCCCGTGGCGCCGTAACGCGTCTGCTTGAACTTATCGGCTATCAGAGCGAAGACCTTGTTGATGCTGAGCTGGGGACGCTCGTCAAACTGCCGCTTACACAGAGGACAGGTGCAGACCGAGCTGGACGCCCAGTACCCGCCGATGCACGCCTGCAGGGACACAGAGGTCAAAGGTCAGTCAGACAGCGGCGCCCCGAGGGCATCAGCAGGGCGTTACCTGGCAGAAGTTGTGTCCGCAGGGCGTAGAAACCGGGTCAGTGAACAAGTCCAGACAGATGGAGCAGGTCAGCTCCTGCTCCGAGAACAGTTCTGGTGCCTCCGCCATCTTTGACGAGCCGCTGGACAGAACCGAGCTGTGGAGGAGAAACCCAGTGAGCGAGTTCTGGACCGGCTCTGCTCCCCGGCCCAGTTCTGGACGGGCTCTGCTCCCCGGCCCAGTTCTGGTCTGGTTCTGGTCCGGCTCTGACCAGAACTGGACGGGCTCTGCTCCCCGGCCCAGTTCTGGTCTGGTTCTGGTCCGGCTCTGACCAGAACTGGACCGACTCTGCTCCCCGGTCCTCCAGTTCTGGACCGGTTCTGCTCCCCGGCCCAGTTCAGATCAACGTTGACTCCTATTCCAGTCAAAATGAAAACAAGAATTGTGACGGTTAACCATCACATTTCCTGTTGAGGTCAGAAGCAGCGGCTCAGCTCTGCTAATGCGCTAATAGCAGAGCTAAGTTTTAGCTTAGCGCTTTTGCTAACACTTAGCTTCCCGTTTTTCCAGATAAATTATAAAACACCTATTTTCTGGCCTGTTTTGCAACGTTTCAGTTTGACGTGTTGAAGTTTTGGTTATAAAATAAAGGATTCTTCCGGTAGACAGACACTTATATTCATGCTCTTATTTTGAAGTGCAGCATTTTCATTTCCTCGCAGACTGGGACCAGACTGGGACCAGACTGGGACCAGACTGGGAACGGACTGGGAACGGACCGGGACCGGACCGGGACCAGACTGGGAACGGACCGGGAACAGACTGGGACCGGACCGGGACTGGGTCTCAGGTAGAAAGTCCAAAGATCAGGTTGGAAAGCTGGAAGTCTGTCACACGGAGACGGGAACAGCCCAGCCGGACTGACTGGCCTGGCGCCTCACGCATGTTAAAGATGAACTGTTGGTGTAAATCTACAAACTTTACCTGTGAACAATATGGAACTACAAAGAGTCAAAACTCATAAATCCACAGAAACCTGATTCAGTTATTTAGACCAGGAATCAAACCACATGTTTTAATGATTTTATGTTTTAATGATTTTATGATTTTATGTTTTTATGTTTTAATGTTTTAATGATTTTATGTTTTAATGTTTTTATGTTTTAATGTTTTTATGTTTTTATGTTTTAATGTTTTAATGATTTAATGATTTTAGTGTTTAAACGATGAAACTGAACCACATTTATCCTCAATAAGCTGAAAAACAGAAAATAAACTCCAGGATGGTGAAACCATGAAGGTGAAACTCATTTCATTCTGACTGCAGAGGAAACAGCTGGTCAGCAGATGGACCCACCAGGTTCGGTTCTGATCAGGTCCAGCAGCAGCTGGTCCAGGTGAGCCGCTACCTGAGGAGCTCTGATGGAGGATTGATCACTGATCAGATGGATCTGATGGTTGATCAGCTTTAGATCCATCCAGACTGATCATCCTGGATCTGAGCAGAGCCCAGCGGTACCGGTACCGGTCCAGCTGCGGTACCGGTCCAGCTGCGGTACCGGTACCGGTCCAGCTGCGGTACCGGTCCAGCTGTGGTACCGGTACCGGTCCAGCTGCGGTACCGGTACCGGTCCAGCTGCCTTATGGACAGAAAGCATCTCTGTACATGAAGCTCCTGCTGCTGACAAACGTCCAGATTTCCACTCAGAGCCTCTCTGGACTGTAATCCGACCCGGAGGCTCTGCTGCTGCAGCAGGTCTAACCTGGACGCTCTGCTGCTGCAGCAGGTCTAACCTGGAGGCTCTGCTGCTGCAGCAGGTCTAACCTGGACGCTCTGCTGCTGCAGCAGGTCTAACCTGGACGCTCTGCTGCTGCAGCAGGTCTAACCTGGACGCTCTGCTGCTGCAGCAGGTCTAACCTGGAGGCTCTGCTGCTGCAGCAGGTCTAACCTGGACGCTCTGCTGCTGCAGCAGGTCTAACCTGGAGGCTCTGCTGCTGCAGCAGGTCTAACCTGGACGCTCTGCTGCTGCAGCAGGTCTAACCTGGAGGCTCTGCTGCTGCAGCAGGTCTAACCTGGACGCTCTGCTGCTGCAGCAGGTCTAACCTGGACGCTCTGCTGCTGCAGCAGGTCTAACCTGGAGGCTCTGCTGCTGCAGCAGGTCCGACCCGGAGGCTCTGCTGCTGCAGCAGGTCCGACCCGGAGGCTCTGCTGCTGCAGCAGGTCCGACCCGGACAGCTTCACTCTTTACTTTGGGTTATTTTCATTTATTTTTATTTTTGTGCCCTGAAAACACCTTTTAAATAAAATATATAATAATAATCATTATAAGAAATTATTCTGCTACAAACAAGGCCGTTGCCATGGTTACTCAATGTGGCGGCAGACTTCCAGGTATTTATAATGTGCATCAAGATGTGTTTATGGAGTTCTAATGAATGAATGAATGAATGAATGAATGAAACGTCAGCAGGTCTGACTGCAGCACGGCTTCATGCATCCACATTGTTTTGTGAGCCGCACTTTTCTAAATTTGTCCGTTCGCCAAGTCTTAGTGTGAAAACTGTGCAGGGTTTGAAACACGAGGCCCCTGAACAGGTGTGAGCAGGTGAAAAAGGGGGCGGAGCCAGGTTAACGCAGAAGTGCTGACTCAGCATCTGGGCTGAGCTGACCAGCTTCCTGCAGCTCCGAGGCCATGTGACTGGAAACCCTGGAAGCTGATTGGCTGATGGGTGTCCACTGGAGCCGGACGGGGACAGCCTGCAGCGTCCCGTCAGGATGCGAGGAGTTAAAGATGAGGACAGGAGGCTGCAGCAGCTTCCTCCCCCGTCGGGATCTGATGTAATGAGGTGATGGAGTATTTTTACTGATGAAATCAGATGAAGGTTTTAAGATTTTGAACTATGAACTCCCAGATCCTCGTGTAAATCAGAGCAAAACAATTTTAAAAATGTTTGTGAAATTCACAAAAAACTGCCAACATTAGAAAAAGCTGGGCTTCAGGCTGCAGCAGTGATGAACCCGGTCCTGTTTGGACCTCCACAAATCAGCCGTCCGGTCCATCAGAACCATCATTCGGAGTCTAACCGGGTCTCAGGAGGATGGACTTTACCCGACCCAGTTATTCTGATCCATTTCTAGGTTTTTCCACAATCCCAGTTTTCCAGATTTTCCCCACAATGTTTGAGCTCGGAAGCTACTAACCATGCATGGAGGGTTCCACCCCAAATCCAGCACCCTGAGACTGAACACTGAGAGCCACTGTCCAGGATGAAACATCCATAAATACATCAAGGACAAAGCCTCAACGGACGATGTGCTCAGCGAATGTCTCAGGCAATGGGGAACAGAAGACAAGGTGCTGGAAGTACCATCATGGGAGGACAAGCCCCTACATGGGATGTACCACCGACAAATAACTGAAGTGGCTGATGTCAGGAAATCCTACCAATGGCTGGAGAAAGCTGGACTCAAGGACAGCACAGAGGCTCTCATCCTGGCCGTCCAGGAACAGGCCCTAAACACCAGAGCAATAGAGGCTCAGATCTACCACACCAGACAAGACCCAAGGTGTAGGTTGTGCCAGGAGGCCCCTGAGACAGTCCAGCACATAATAGCAGGGTGCAAGATGCTGGCAGGGAAAGCGAACATGGAACGACATAACCAAGAGGTGGCATAGTGTACAGGAACATCTGTAGAATATGGACTGGAAACCATATTATATATATATATAAATTCTTTTAGACACATTTTTCTTCTCCCTAAAACACCTTTTGGAAAAAAGAGGAGGTGATATTTTAATTTTATTTTTTTGCTGTGTGACGAAATAACTTATTTAGCAATGAGCTAGCTTCTTCACTAAATGTTTAGGTTATAAATTAAATATTTTTGCATTTAACCCTAATTATTGCTGCTAATATGTGACAAACCCACCATGTAGGAAATATGTAGCAACCAGAACCACAGCTGACCCAAAAGAACTCGAGGCCCGACTCATTTACCAGAAACGCCCTGATGGCTCTCGGGGGCTGATGCTAGCAGCTAGCAGCTAGCATCTAGCAGCTAGCATCTAGCAGCTAGCAGGGCCAGTTTATTCCAGGTTCTTTCTGATAAAGTTGTTTTTTAATCTGAAACAGATTAAATCTGATTACATCTATTTAAATGCGGTTCCTGAGCAGAACCTGGTCCAACTCGTCTGACCTGCAGGAGGCAGAAAGGGAACAAAACCGGAACCTCTACTTCCCAAAACTCATCAACGTGACGTCATTTACCCCGGAAACCGGGGAGTCCGCCGACAGGTGAACCGGGTCCGTCACACCTGGACCCGACCTGAAGCTGCAGCAGCTGCTTCTCTCCGAGACAAACAGAACCAGGACCGCAGGAATTCACCCGGTAGGCGGACAGGAATCCCGGCAGGTTTCCGCATGAATCGCCTCGGATCAGCAGCTTCAGCTCACCTGGGCCAGGTGAGCTGAAGCTGCTGATTTTAACCAGCAGACATCAGAAATGAGGCTGATTCAGAACCAGGCTGCTGAGCAGAACCCTCGTTTTAAAAACCCAAACGATTTTTAATTTCACTCAAATCAAACCAAACTAACCGGAAACAGCAAACACTTTATATTTAAAGCTCCTTACCTTCTCCTCCGCCACTCGTTTCTGCCCCAAACCCTGAAAGTCAGGTCTGTGACGTCACCGGGAGGCGGGGCTAGCAGAAAGCGGCCAGGTGAGTCTGCGGGTGGAGACACCTGCTGCACCTGTTTGATGCTGTTTTAGTCACGTGAGGGAGGAAAATTCATTTATACTTTTATTCCTGCTGTTTGGTTTTTATATTATCCTGCCTATAATATAAAAACATGTGCAACTAATTTAAATTTAAACAACAAACACAATAAAAGAGAAAAGTAGTGTTCCGTAATAATAATAAAACTAACAAAAATTTAAATAAAAAATTAAAACCAAAGTAAGAAAAATAAAATAAATTGAGATTAGCATAAAAAAAACTGAAATAAAATAAAAAATTTAAATAAAAGGAAGAAAATAAATTAACCCCAAAAAATTAATTAAAAGGAAATAAAAAAGTACATGAAAATAATAAATTAAAGTAAATTGATCTTAATAACTAAAGATGGAGCAGGACAAGATTTACACAACTAAACAAACTAAAACGCAACATTTGAAAAGGTCAGCTGACCTTTGACGCCTGCTGGAGGGCAGCGCCGCGACCCGGACCGGACCGGACCGGACCGGACGGACAGCGTTCCTGCGGCGCGGCGCCGCGCTCTGCGCATGCTCAGAGCGGGTTCTCTGACGTCACAGGCTTCTGGTTTGAAATCCGGTTTTAATGAAAACATCAGGAGCCTCCGGAGCTCATCGTCATGGCAACCGGTGAGGTCAGAGCCTTCGGTTACAGTAAACCCGTCCAGAACCAAAACCTCAGAGGTCAGAGGTCAGCCGGTTCCGGTCCATCTTAATATTCTGTTGGTAACTAAGGATCAGAACCACTTTCTGAGGTTCAGTTACATTTTATTGTGTAATTTGTAGTTGTGTGAATTTATTTAGTGTTTTTATTCATCGGCGCCTTTTAAGAACATTTCAGTCCCTGAAGTCGCAGATGAACTTTGACATCCTGGCGTTCGCTGAGCTGCTTCCTGAGGTTGGTTCTCATTCCCAGAACTTCAACCAGCTCCGGTTCTGTGCGGATCATTAACGTGTGGAAGCGTTTAATATTCACCTCGCTCAAACGTTTCCTCCCTTCAGGCGTCTGACCCAATAAAACCCGTCGGTCCGTTCAAAATGTCCGTTCATCATCAGGTGCTGAACATGTTTCATTCAGGACGTTTGTGTCTCCTAATGTTTTATTCATGTAAAATTCTATTTTTTTATTTTATTTTATTACAACTGGAAGGAGAAAATCATGAAAATGAACCAATCACAGGACACTCATCCATCTGGGTTTAGTTAAAGTTCTGCAACCGGATCAAGACCGACCGCAGACCGAATCTTCATCCATGGTCTTCCTCTTTTCCAGGAACAGGTCGTGAGGTCAGAGGTCACAGATGATCTGGGGAAATCTCTGACCCGATCAGGAGAAATCGGGTTTTTCTGGTCTAAAGTTAAAATTCTCATTAAATAATTTAAGTTTAAACATCAGGAGAGAAAAACTTCAGAATAAAGCAAAACGGGTCGACTTGGTTCTGTTCGAAAGTATTTTATAAATCCAAACATAAAAACCAGCTGCAGAGTTCTGCTTCCCGTTTAGCGACCGACCCAAACCCAACAGGGTCAGGAATCACTGAGCTGGTTGTCAGGAACCATTAACAACGTTCCGGTCGGGTTCTGGTTCCGGTCCGGTCTCTTCAGAAGTCCTTGTAGTGCAGCAACCTGAACACAAACAGACCCAGAGGCAGCAGCTGTTTGTGAGCATGAAGGTCATCGTGAAACCGTTTTTAAAACCCGTTTTATTCTGTTTAACAGGTAGGATGTTCTAATAAAGGCTTAGTGCAAACATGTACGTCAGTGGTCCCCAAACTACGGCCCGCGGCCCGGATCCGGCCCGCGGGCCGTAGTTTGGGGACCACTGATGTACAGCTTTTCATTTTCAACAGGTAGCACATTCAGATGAAGGAAGTGATCTTCTTGTAGCTCCGTCGTGTATAAATTGTTCCGATGCTAAGCTAATGCTAAGCTAACCGTAACTGCTAAGCTTCCACTCCAGCCACTCAAATAATCCAATACATGTAACATTAACAACCTGCTGTAGTTTGTAAACATGACGGTAGCAGTTTTAGACGGGTAGCACGGACAGACGGACGTAGCCATCTATCCGTGCTACGGTAGGGAAACCTGACGAGGTAGCACAGACGGACGTAGCCATCTATCCGTGCTACGGTAGGGAAACCTGACGAGGTAGCACGGACAGACGGACGTAGCCATCTATCCGTGCTACGGTAGGGAAACCTGACGAGGTAGCACGGACAGACGGACGTAGCCATCTATCCGTGCTACGGTAGGGAAACCTGACGAGGTAGCACGGACAGACGGACGTAGCCATCTATCCGTGCTACGGTAGGGAAACCTGACGAGGTAGCACGGACAGACAGAACTCCTGGCTGCCTGGAGTGTAACGTTTGAGTTTAGCGACTGGTTCGCCACGGAGCTTTTAGATCCCCCATTAGGTGCTGGTTTGGTGGGTCTCCCTGGAGCTCCAGAAGCTGCAGAGGAAATGCATCAGATAATCACCGTTTGAAACCAGAAGGGCCGATTGGCTGGCTGACCTGAACAGGGGGGCGTGTCCTTTGTTGTTGGCCAATGAGAAGAAGCCGCTGTGTGGCGAGAAGTCCAGGCAGCTGACCCGGTGAGCGACCTTCCTGCTGGCCACGGGGAAGTTGGAGAAGACGGTGAGGCTGGGCAGGTGGACCTGACCAGAGACAGGTGGAGGTTAGCAACCAGCGGCGTCACGGCAACCGGCGTCACGGCAACCGGCGCTCACCAGCCGCACGGCTTCGTCTTCCACCCGCGAGGCGACGGCCAGGATCTCAGAGGTGGGGTTAAAGGTCAGAGACGTGGCGGAGGTCAGCAGGTTCATCACCGCTCTGAGAGGCTTCGGATTGGTCGAATTAAGACACGCCTCCTGGGAGTAGACGTTGACCACGCCCGCCTGGGAGCTGCAGCATGGAGGAGGGATCATGTGACCTGACGGTCTGCAACCATCAGCCAACCAGAGAGCGGGTTGGGGAGTGGGCGTGGCTTACCCGCAGGCCAGGTAGCGTCCATCCGGCGAGGCGGCGATGGCCGTCCCCTTCACGCAGCCGTCATCCATGAACCGGCTGAGGCACCGGCCGCTGCGAACGTCCCACACAAACACCTCGCCCTCCTCTGCACCGGGCCGATGACATCACACAGTCACATGACCCACAGGGCCCGATGACATCACACAGAGTCACACACTCACCTGAGGTCACGAAGGCCTTGCTGCCGTCGGGACAGAAAGCCACGCCGCTGACATCACCGTTGATCTTCATGCTGCGGACGATCTCATTGGTCTAGACGGAGAGGAGAAGAAGAAGCTGAGCCGACTAGCCACTGACAGAAGAAGAAGAACCAGCAGCAGCAGAAGAACCTTCAGCGTGAGCATGTGCAGGTATCCGTTGGTCCCGGTCAGCAGCAGAGCGCCCCCGTCAGGACACACAGAGAAGTCCTTCACTCTGGCTTCACTCAGACCTAAACCCGACACGGAGAAGCTTTTATTGTGAAAGGTCAGCCTCGGCGGCAGGCCTCGGCGGCGGGGGGACTGACCCCTGACGGAGCGGACCGGCGCCACGCGGCCCTCCATCATGTCGTACAGGTAGAACATCTTGTTCCTCAGGCTGGTGGCGATCACCGTCCGCCCGTCCCGGCTGAACCGGGCCTGGTGGACCGGGAACCGCTCCAGGTGGACGCTCTGGATCTTCGGGTTCGTCTTCCCGTCCACCTGCAGACGAGCCGGGTTAGACTCACACGACGACCTCTGGCCCCCGAGCCGCAGGAGGCGGGCCGTACCTGGAAGAGGGAGACGGACTGGTCGAGTCCCGCCGTCATGACGACCTGCGCCGACGGGTGGAACTGGACCGAGGTGAGCCGGTCCGCCGAGGGGCGAGCGCTGTTGGCATGGAGACACTTCTTCATCTGGAGACACAGAACCGGGATCAGAACCAGAACCAGCAGGTCCATTCCTCCACCGTTCAGACTCACCCTCAGGACGCCGCAGGGAAGACTCTCTGAAGACGCCACGAAGTTCCCCGTCCTCCTGAGAAGGTCGTCCTCCTCTTCCTCCTCCTCCTCCTCTTCATCAAGAGCTACAGGATCACAGAGAGTCAGAACCAGAACCAGAACCAGGAGGCTAACACGGATTCACCTTTCTTCTTCTTCTGGTCGCTGCTCTGCGCCCAGGATGGAGTTCCTCCCATCGACTTCTGAAACCTGGAAACAAAATTATTATTTTTCCAAATCATAAGGAGCCCAAGAAGCAGGTGATCTTCAGGTGATCCACCAGGATCTGGACTCGGTCCCGTTGTTTTCTAACATCTTATGATCCGTGCAGGTTTGTTGCAATAATCAATAAATCACGATAAATTAAACCCAATAATCTCCATATTTCAGATTTATTTCTACCAATGGTTTGGTCTCTTTTGAAGGACAGTTTTGCTTCGTCCAATTAATTTTATTCATTTTGATATTAAAAATGTTCCAGAGTTAAATGTTCATCATTAGAACTTAAAGTTTGATAAAATCTGAGAATGTATAATTATTGTTTGTAATAAAAACTCACTGCTCCTTCATCCTCTGCTGCAGCCTCTGCTTGGACAAGACCGACTCTGCGTCTCCTTTCATCAGGTTTCTACGGTAACGGTGCTTCATGTCCACCCTGACGCAGGCAGACAGACAGACAGACAGACAGACGCTGTTCAATGTGTCACAGGTGGAAGCAGGAAGTAAGTGTTTCATCGCTGGGACTTACTCTTCCTCCAGCTCGTCGTCTTCGTCCACCCAGGCAGCTTTCCTGGGCTGCAGCTGCGGCCGAAGCTCATCCTTCCCCGCCGAGTCTTCATCCCCACCGCCCTCCTCATCCTCCAGCTGCAGGACACTGCTCTTCTGCTCCTCTTCATCCTCCTGCAACAGCACACACATTTAAAGCTGAAGAACTCTACCTGTGTGTAGAACTATGCTTTGCTGAGGATAATGACTTATTAAGAACCTCATAAACAGCCAAGGCATTGTGAATGTTTAAACAGTGAGACAAATGTTCCTTCAGTAACTGAAGTTAGTCAAATGAAGTCTAGGAAAGCCCTGCGACAGACTGGCGACCTGTCCAGGTGACCCCGCCTCTCGCCCGAAACGTTAGCTGGAGATGGGCACCAGCAACCCTCCCGACCCCATTAAGGGACAAGGGTGCAAGAAAATGGATGGATGGATGGAAGTCTAGGAAAGCCCTGAAGCAGCCTCCCATTAAATTAAAGAAGCAGTTAGTGGCTAAAAAGTTGAGCCGAGTTTTCCTGCAATGAATGACATTTTTAATAAGTTGTCACAGTTTGCTGTGAAACGTAGTTTTATTGATAAAAACGTGAGATTCTGATAATTTCATCATTTTCTGAATGAAGTCTGGTGAAGTCACAACAGCATCAACATCAAATAAAGGTGACATTTTTACTTAAACATCTTTAAACTGGGCCAATTTCTTCTTTTTGTCAATAAGTTGATTTTATCATAGATTTACAACAACTTTTAAGTAATATTTTTGAGAGAATGAAAGTTAAATTCGCCGTTTTCTGAATAGAGTCTGGTGCTAAACATCACCTCCACCAGCCTCTCCAGCAGCTCCTCCTCCGCTCCGAACACCAGCGCCTCCAGCCGCTTCACCGAGCCGTCCTCCTCTCCCAGAACCGCCAGCCTCTTCAGGTTCACCTCCCGCAGCTGCTTCTCTCCCTTCGGATCGTTCTTCGGAGGAGATCGGCTTCTCTTCTTCGCCTTTCTTTTATCCTCGGTCACCGGAAGCTTGATAACGTTTTTGTCCTCCATGACTCTCCCGCCGGCGGCACCAAAGTCCCGATAGAAACCGAAGGATTTAAGCCCCGCAGAAGAAACGAGCTGATTTCCAGGTTCTTCTCTACATGAAGCAGGTTTTTTAACACATGTGCTGGAACTGTTTTTCCGCTTCCCCACGATCACGTGTTTCCGGAGTCAGCCACTAAAACAAGGGGGAAAAGAAACTCTGCCACCACGCGTTCAAGCAGAGAACTGCATGAAGAAAACGAAGTCACTGTGTGGAAACCTTTTTTAACTGTTAAAGTATTCACACTGTGATGTTTTCGATTTTTCAACAGCAAGACAACGACACTCCAACAGCCAAACTTCTTTCTTTTTACTTGTTTATTGGCCTCTGACCACCACTGCCTTCACTTTGGCCATTGTAAACTGAAATAAACATAGCATTAGCTAACGAACGTTGCAAATTAGCTACGCTTATTGCGAGCTAAAAGACAAAACAAAAAAAAAACATTTTGATAAATGACTTAAACATACAAATTATTCACATCACCGTTACACAAAACAAAGATACGTTATTTTTGTAATCATTTTTATCATGTTAGCTCGGTGCTCTTGGGGCTCAACTTGCACATGACTTGGGCCGGCCCTGGCTGCTTTTATACTCTGATACTGAGCTGTGATGGAAAGTTTGAGTTTCATTTAGGGGCAACAGAGTGAAGGGGTTCAAAAACAATGAAGTTTGAGGATGAAATGGGACAAAATGTGGAAAATTCATACGAGATATTTTGGACTTAAATAAAAATCTGGTTCAATTATATGTTAAACATTAAAAATCACCAAATGTAAATATGTTTTAACCATTAATGCAGCCTTCATTGTTTATTGAGAGAAAATAAAACAAAAACTTCTACGTGTGCAAAGTAAATAATTATGTTTATAAATCTGCAGCCAGAAAAATGAATTTTACAACTTTAATTCACGGGATTAATCAGAATAATTCATCTGAGTCACACAGAGGGATCAGAAGCTGCTGCAGTTTATTCAGAGACCAGTTAGAGCAGTTAGAGCATGCAGCTGGACTGGGACTGCTGCAGGACCACACCGTCCTCTGCCGCCAGGGGGCGACACCGACTTATTCTGACACAAACAGCAAATCAGGAGATTTCTGACCCAGAATGGAGCTGCTGGCTGGCGACCCGGAACCAGCGGAACCGGACAGGAGAACGTCCTGCATGCAGAAACACCAGGCGGTTCGGGAAGAACATGGCCGGACCAGAACACACAGGAGCTGCAGTATTACAAATATATACAGAACCGGAACCGCAGGAGAAGAAATGAAACTAAACTTTTATTCCTGCTGAAACCAAAAATGATCATCATTTCAATATTTCTATTAGTAAAATCAAAGATTTGCTCCTGGGCTCAGGTTCTGGTCAGAACCGGACCAAGGTCCGAATGACTCGGAACATTTCGTCTCATCCACATGATACCTGAACGTCTTTTCCATCATCTTATTCCACAATAAATTTATATTAACCATTATTAATTTCTTCTAAAGGTTAGGAGATGCTGACTTCAGAACCAGAACCTTTTGGGTTCTCCCACAAAACCTAACCCTACCATCATCCAGAGTCCAACTGGATCCAACCCGACCCAGTTTCTGCTCTGATCCATTTCCAGTTTAACTCTGACAATTTTCCCAGAATGCTTCAGCTCAGACTGATGGTGGTTCTGACCCGGTAGAACATCCAGAACCTTCTGGAACCAGCAGGCTTCTCATCCAGTCACAGCTCTGTCTCTGGAGGACTTCCTGGTTTCTGTCCAATCAGAGCCCAGAGAGCAGAAAGACACGCCCACTCTGATCTCTGATTGGTCCTAGAGAAACTGGACCTGGAGGTTCTGATAAACCTGCAGCAGAATCAGAGCCATGGGGCCCAGCAGGAGGTTCTGATGCTGCCGGGTCAGAAAGAATATTTTGATATGATTTAAAATTTTCTGTGACAAAAGGAGGGAATCACCATGGCAACCAGTGACATCACTTAGCAGCTTCTTCTTAACCCTTCAGAACCAACAGACGGGTTCTGCAGAATTTTCTCAAAAATTTTAACTTTTTTTTCTTTCACATTTCAAGATCAGAACCGGCTGCAGAACCCGATCAGAACCAAACGGTTTTGTTGCCCAACATGCAGCTGCAGTGAATCATGGGAAACTATGAAGCCGGTCCGTTTGTCCTGGTTTGGTCCATGTTGGCACTTAAAGAGGCGACCTGTTCAGGAACCGGCCCGTTTGGATGCGCAGGTCAGCGACGATGATGATGATGGTGAATATTTACAGGTTTTTAATCCTTCATGGAGTTTGATCTGAACCCAGTTCAGACCCAGAACCCGACCCGGATCATTGATTAGTGTTTCTGTCAGTGATGATTAAAGAATCGCTTAGTTTCCTGTCAATGATAACTTCACCATCATCCTCCAGAACCCTCCCGGACCCGTCAGAACCCGGCCCGGTCGGCTAGCAGAACCAGCAGCGGGCCGCCCGCTGCTGGTTCTGATCAAAACGAAAAGTGCAAACAGAAATCCAACATGTGGAGGAAGACGCGCCGCTCCTTTAACCAGAGTCCTCCTCTCTGGTTGGCCGATCTGTCGGACATCTCAGCCAATCAGCTGCAAGTGAAGATGAGGTGGAGATGAAGAAGCAGGTGAGGGGGAGGAGAAGGGAGGAGCTGGAGGTTCACCTGCCGACAGGAGGAAGAGGCGGAGCTCCCCTCATCACTGAAACAGCCAATCAGAAGACAGGATTCAACATTCCCCTGCCCAGGACGGCTAGCTACGCTAATGCTAAAGCACAAATCATAAGCATTAGTTTTGCTAAAGAGCTAATCACAAAAATGTGTTTTGCTTATGCTAAACAGCGAATCGTCAACATTAGTTATCATAAACTTAAGCTTCTCTAAAGAGCCGATTCTAAAAATCAGTAAATCTTAAAAAGCTCGTCATAAACTTACAGAAGCTCATCATAAACATGAGTTAGGTTGTCAACGCGCTAAGTAGAAACATTTGTTTTGCTCACACTGAAGTGCTAATTACTTACTAAACACTAAAGAACTAATCCTAAGCAGTAGTTCTGCTAATGCTAAAGTGCTAATCATTAGCATTAGTTTTCCTACAGAGTTAATCATAAAAATGACTTAATGCTGAAACGCCGGGCCTATGGAGTGGAACCAACAAGGGACCAATGGAAGCTAAAACTAGCTCTGCTATTAGCACATTAGCAGCTCAGCGGGTAACGTGTGTGTTAGCGCGGAGTTAGCGAAGCTGCTACCTCGGCTAGCTCTGCTCGGGTAGATCTTGGTGAAGTGTCGGTATTCGTCCGGAGGCGGGAAGTCGTCCAGAGGATGGAAGGAATACTTGGACTCGAAGTCGTCTGCAGGAGAGACGAGTCACGTTTTAACTTGCTAACAAGTCATTTCTAACAACATGGAGGGTCAGAAACAGCCGAGTCTCAGAGAAACAGGAAAACACAAGAGGAGCCGTCACAACCGACCAATCAGGAAGAGACTCACCAACGAAGGAGCGAGGGATGGAAGAGGAGGAGGAGTGTCCGTTACGGAGGGGAGGGGGCGGCGGGGGAGGGGCGGCGGGGGTGCGGGAGGGAGGGGGGGGAGGCTTTCCTCTGGAGGGGGGATCCGAGGAGAGGGAGGGGCTACCGTGCGTCCTGTAGGGCGGAGGAGGCGGGGCTTCTCTGCCGGCCGCCCTCGATGACGCCGGAGCCGCAGGAGCTGAGGAGAGATTGGTTCAGGAGATCAACGGCGTCCTGTGATTGGCTAAGAGCAAAACGTGGTGGATGATGATGTCACTCACCTGCCCCCCTGCTGGGCGGCTCTCTGACGGGGGGCGGCGGCCTGCCGGCGCCCTGCTGGGACGGCGTGGGCGACGCCGGTGGCGGCGGAGGGGCGGGGCCTCTGGTAGGGGTGTGGCCTCCCGGTGAGGGGGCGGGCCTCTTGTTGCTCAGAGAGTTGTGGCGCTGCGGCAGCTTGGGCGCCGCCTCGCCGCCCCCTGCTGGGCCATTGATGCGGTACGGCGGAGGGGGCGGGGCCAGCGTGGAGCTGGAAGGGGCGGAGTTTCCCCCAGAGGTGGGAGGGCGTCTGCTGTTGCTAGGAGACGGGGGAGGCTTGGCGGGGAGGGGAGGGGTGTTGCTGGGCGTTGGGGGGAGGGGTTTCTCTCTGTTGTAGGATGAGGAGGGAGGGGAGGGGGCATTGCCACGGCGACCGAGGGGGGGAGGGGGAGGAGGGGCGGAGGAGGAGTGCTTCATGCCGGCAGACGGAGAAGAGGGGGAGGCGGGGGAGGAGGAGAGGTTGGGGAGCGAAGGTCGCTGAGGTCGAGCCGTCTCTGTCGGCGACAACGCCTGAGGGGAGGGGCTGTCTGCATCGTCATGGCGATGGCTTGGAGGGCGAGGCGCTGCAGGACGGGTGGAGGGCGGTCGCCCCGACGACGAGTCTGAGGGAAAAACGGAGGATTGAATAAAGTATTCACACCCTGGAGCAAGTCCACTGAAAATTCAGTGGAAGGAAAACCTGTCACAAACTATGACTGTGTGGTGTGCATTAAACCCGTCAGATATAAAGCTTCACCCTGAACAATACGTGGTGGAGGCAGCATCATGCTGCAGGACAGTAAAACCAGCCACAGATATTATGGGATGGTTTAGACTGGCCTAGTTAAAGTCCAGACCTGAATTCAGCTGAGTCATGAGTTAAACTTTGATGATCCAGACTGACGAGCAGCTGGACTGACTCCAGGGTTAAAACTAGAAGCACGCCACACTTTTCAGCTGTTTAGTGACGAAAGGTCTTCCTTCCACCGAGTGTTCCTGATCGGTTCCTAACCTCCTACTGGCTTCAGCTTGGGGACTCCGCTGGTGAACAGGCCTCCGATTGGAGGGGCGGAGCTCGACTTACTTCCTGCCACGCTGCCATTGGCTCCTGCGGTGGCTCCGCCTCCTCTGGGCTCTGGGGACCACAACCAGGGACAGGTGAGAAGGGGCGGGGCCTGGTGTTGGGCTGTGCTCTACCATGGGTTAGTGTGAGGCGGGATGCGGGTGGAGACGGTGAGGTGGGATGAGCTGGGATGAGGCGGTGGTGAGTGAGACGGTAAATTAAAGTGTTTACGCTCGCACGCCGCTCCGATGACATCATCGCCAGCACAAACAGTCAGAAACATGTTAAGAATCAGTGACATCACAGGTGATCAGAGAGCACAGGAAATCAAAACAACGGGTCATCAACTCTGAGCCCCTCCCACTCAGGCCCCGCCCCCACAGGGCTGCAGATTTCAAAATAAGAGCGTCAACATGAACAGGAGGAGTTTGTAGGAAGGGTGGGATGAATGTTGACGCACATAATTTTACTGAAATAAGAAATATATTTTTAAACAAGCTCAAATTAAAATATTACCATGAGACACAGGATTATCACCACATGTTCTTAAAGGGCCAGTGTTTGTTAAACACACAGCCCCACTTTATAGAACAACCCAGTAACTTTATGACCTTCTGTTGGTATCAAAATGCTATACGCACCAAACAGAACTTACAGAATTGGCTTTAAGGGTCTCTGTCTCTTTAAGAAAGCTCTTAGCTAGCGTTGCTCTGAGCAGTAGCTGCTGTAACGAGCTCAGACAGCTCCTCCAGGTGTTTGCTAATCGCTGCTGACTAGTCTGAAGGAGCCGAGCGGGGGAGGAGCTTTGGCTCAAAGGCGGGGCTAGGTCCACCCAGGCGTTTTGCAGCTGAATGGTTGCCATGGAGATTTAAGGCCGTCTCAGAAATGCATGAAAGGATCAAAACAGGAAATAACATGAAAACATGATGGAAAGATTAAAAAATGAATCTTTTCAGGGATGGAACCCAGAAAACTTCCTGAAGCAAACTCTAAACTAACAGCAGCTGCAGGAAGCTGCAGCGTCTGGCTAAGCAGCCGCTCTGTCACCTGACCACCTGCTCCACACACACACACACACACACACACACACACACACACACACACCTCAAACTCAGCAGAGACAGGAAGAGCAGACACGTCGGTCGAAAACGGAGAGAAACGGGAATGGATCAGATGAGAAAAGAGACAAACAGGAAACATGGGACGACCGCGTCGGGCGCTTCACGAGTCGCTGCGTGTGTGTGTGTGTGTGTGTGTGTGTGTGTGTGTGTGTGTGTGTGTGTGTGTGTGTCCTGGAACCAGGGGCCTCAGAAGACACAATACAACAAAAATTCAGTCATAATATTTCAGGAATGAAGTCATTTCTGACACGGAAAATAATTAAATAATACAATAATATTATATTACAATATTATAATTATTATAAAAATAATTTAAAATGGGAAATAATGAATCTTAACACATCAGCAGTAGGCCTGTCACGATAAATTTTGCTGAGCGATTGTCTAAAAAATTATTGCGATAAACAATAATATTGTTTCAAGACCTTTTGACACTGATTTAATGGAAATGACTAATAATACATGCGATTTCCTGCCATAGATAGATGAACCTTATTTTCAAAAGAACACATAACACTGGCTGTAAACTATGTTGCCCTTCAGGAATCCATCAATCCATCCATTTTCTTGCACCCTTGTCCCTTACTGGGTCAGGAGGTGCTGGTACCTCTCCAGCTAACGTTCCGGGCAAGAGGCGGGGTCACCTGGACAGGTCACCTGGACAGGTCGCCAGTCTGTCGCAGGGCAACACAGAGACACACAACCATGCACACACACACTCACACCTAGGGGCAATTTGGAGAGGCCAATTAACCTGACAGTCATGTTTTTGGACTGTGGGAGGAAACCGGAGTACCTGGAGAAAACCCACCATGCACAGGGAGAACATGGAGACTCCATGCAGAAAGACCGGGAATCGAACCCAGAACCTTCTTGCTGCAAGGCAACAGCTCTACCCACTGCACCACTGTGTAGCCTCCTTCAGGAATCACTAGATTTAAATAGAGTAGATGGGCACATCAGACCACCTAATGCAGTGGTTCACACTACACGATATTTTTTTGCCCCCATTTTTCCCCTTATGACGATCTTGGATCGTTGGCCGATCTAAGATCGTCGCTGGTGATTCGTAGCCGATCATCCTGCAGTGTGGTGTAGATCGTCGTGGCGCTCCGATCTAAATCAGGGGTTTTCCCCGACTGGGAGTTTAACGCTGAATGTGACAGGTAGCCAATCAGAAAGCTGGATTCTCCTCCTGCTCTGAGGGGAGATGACGGAGGGGAATCCCAAACAGCTGACACGGCGCAACATGAAGTCCAGCCGACATCGGAGATGATATGTGGAAACATTAATGTTAAACATTTCGTGCAAAGAATATAGAAATGACAAGGGGAGGAGTTGGAGTCAAATTACTATAAACCTGGTGAGTTTTCAGCTGTTCTTCGTTAACGTGACATAAATAGGTTATAATGATTTTCATTCAGTCAGGACTTTAGCTGACTCTAGCCATAGGCGTCACAGGTAGATTCTAGTAAAGCTTTGATTAATGCCTGGTTTAAATTAGTTAACTGGACTTGGAGCCATTACTTTGTGTCCATGTGGCTGGACACCACACGGCACGACGAACCCGATCGAACCTGATCGAACCAGATCGAACCCGATCGAACCCGATCGAACCTGATCGAACCAGATCGAACCCGATCGAACCCGATCGAACCCGATCGAACCAGATCGAACCCGATCGAACCGTTACACCTGGGATTTCTGTCGGCTAATGTGTCTCTCAGGTTTAGAAAATGGCCGACAGCTCGTGTAGTGAGATCTGGACATTAGACTAAGGAAATGAGGGAGGGAGGGTCAGTGCAGAGACTGGAGCCTTTTTCATTCAGTGTCATCAAGAGAAAGAAAAAAAGGCAGGAAGAGACGATAAACCGATAATTAAAATGAGATCTATAGGTTTAATTTATCGTGCGATTAATTGATTTATCGTTTATCGGGACGGGCCTATCAGCATCCAAATATTATGAGCAGAACTTTGAAACGACTGAGTGTGTTGAGAAGAAAGAACTGGAAATCGCTTTGAAACACTTTTCTAGTAGTTCATGACTTTATTCTGTTAACATTATGACTTTATTCTGTTAACATTATGACTTTATTCATGTAATAATAATAAAATGTTTTAGTTCAGCCCTGATTTTCCATCGCAGTGGCGTGATTGACTGTCGAAGGGTAACTATGTTTTATTTTTACTTGGTCAACATTCAGCCTCAGTTTCTACTGCTGACTGCCAGGAGGTCATGTGACCCAGAGGTCATGTGACCCTCGCCCTGTGGACGCTAGCGGCTGATTAGCCCTGAGTGCAGCCTCCTGCAGCCGGCCTAAAGCATGTCAGAACACAGAGGTCTTACTGTGGAGGGACGGCGAGGAGCTCGGTCCTCCAGCCTTCTTCTGGGCCTCCTCAGACAGCGCCCCCTGCTGCTTGGGCTGGCTCTGGCTTAGGTACTGGTATAAGCGAATGTATGGGTGCTCTGTGGGAGGTGTTTGGCTCTTTGGTGTTTGAGTCTTACTGTCGAGCAGAGGAGCGCTGCGGTCGTTCACCACCGCCACCTTCTTCAGCTTGGTGCCTTTGCAGATGTCCGACAGCAAGGCGCCGCGACCTTTGACCTCCTCCCTGTTCAGCTTTGGAGGGGTGGTGTTGGCCTGAGGGGGGGAGACGCTGTCAGTGTTTTGGTGATAGCTGCTGCTGTTCTGAGGCTGTTTGGAGTTTAACCTCACCTGGCTGAAGGTGGGGGGGGGAGGCGGCCCCCCTGGGGGAGGAGGAGGGGGCGGGATGGGCATCCTACTGCTGAAACACCTGGAAGACAGCAACCAATCATCAGCAGAACGTTTCCTCCAAACCCAGCATGTAAATCAATGATCTGCGCTGGTCAATCCGGGATATGACTCCCTGATAGATCCGTTTTATGAATGGAAGATTATGAATAAAGACTCGTTCAGCACCGGAACCATGCGGAACCGGTTCCTTAAAACTGGAACTGGACCAGTCACCCCCAAACAGACGGGCTCAGCCGCACATCGCATCTTCTTCTGGTCCTTCAGCTGCTCCATTAGCATGATGCTAACATAGGCCTGATTCTGCATTAAGCTAGGTTAGCATCGGCGATGAGCTCACGTTAAGCACTTATATAGTACTTATATCCGAACCAGAACCATCCAAAGTTCGGTTCAAAGCCTCTCTGCGCTACTGATCATCACAGAGCATCGCTAGCTCCGCGGCTAGCTCCCCCTGCTAAAAGCTAACCGCAGCATCACCGTCACACCTGCACAGGTGAGATTGGCTGCTCCTACCTGAGAGCCTGAACGCCTCTCCAGCGGTTAGCTCATCCTCCAGCTGTCGGTTAACAGGCCGAAGCTCGGTCCGGTTCGGTTCGGTCCGGTCCGGACGCCACTGAGAACACCGCTAGCTTGAGAGCTGCAGAGTCAACACGAGGTCACGTGATCTGACTGTCTCGCTGCTGAAGCTGCTTTTATATTTATTTGTTCTTTTCAGCTACCTTAAAAAAAGCTGTTTATTTTTCTTCCTGAGGTATTTTTTCGACATGTGTTTTTAAAATATATTTTTATTTATTATTATTTGTCATTTTTACTTTAATCAAATTTTTTTATTTGATCAATTTCACTTTTATAGCTGCAGCTGCTGTTTATTTTTTACTTCGTTTCGGTTTATGACAAACTGTCCATAGAATCTAACAAGGACGAAAGAGACAAAGATTGATGTAAAAGCAGAACCTATGATAATTTAGCAGAACACACACACTATATATATATATATATATATATATATATATATATATATATATATATATATATATATATATATATATATATATATATAGCTGGACAGCTCTCCTCATTAACATATTGATGCAGCAGAAATACAGCAAACGGAAAAGGGAGAAGCAAAAAAAGCAAAACATAATTTATTCTTGACAAACGCATGTTTAGGGGAAATGAAAAAGAAAATATATACATTACTTGACAGAAACTCATGTGTAAAGAAAAGGAAAAACTAAATATACACTGCTAAAAAAAATAAAGGGAACACTTTAACATTTAAGTGAACGCTGAAGTGTATATCTATGCTTTTATTTTTTATCTATATATATATATATATGCTTTTATTTATTCTTTTATATATTTATTCTTTTATTTATATATTCGTTATTTTATTTCTTATTATGTCCGTTTTGGTCCTCCATAGAGTAGAGATAAGAAATAAAAAGCTCGGAGTTTTTCAGTTCTTCAAATAGGTCACGTATCTTATGGAAAATGTTCGCCACATTAATGCAAGAAATTAGGATTTTAACCAATCCCTGAAAGTTAACATAATTAAAACAAGAAATCTATTATTAAAAAGCAGAAATTAAAACTCTTAGGAACATGTTTATGTAACGGGTATTAGAGATACAAATGAAATTCATAGTTGTTTCATAGTTGTCCTGTGACTGGTGGTTTTTTGCGCCCCCTACTGGTTGCCTATAAATTCGATGAGAATTTATAGGCAAGATTGTTGATAAATGTAAGAGAAAGTTGAATATATGAAGGTGTTTGGCTGGTAGTGAATGGGGGGCAGATCGTTAAAACAGATTTATACAGGAATGATAAGATCTGACTTTGATTTTGGTTGTTTAGTTTACAGTTCAGCAGCTAAAACTCATCTGGATAAATTAGACAGTATTCAACATCAAGCATTAAGATCAAGCATTAAGATTGTGTACTGGAGCATTTAAAACAGCACCTACAGCAGCTTTAGCCTAACCCACATTTATACACACTTTATAAAGGAAGTAACAATCCAATCAGATTTATTAATACAAATAAACGGAAAAGCTTAAAGAATTGAAACGGTGTGGATATTAAAATAGACGAAGAAAGACAGAAAGAAAGACAAAATCTACTGGGAAACATCCCGCGAATGATGATTTAGTAGTTAAATTCTTTTAAAATAAGACTATTTACTGTTTATCTGCTGTTTTACCCTGCAGTCCAGTAGGTGGCGGTAATAAACCTCCACGCTGGTTGCCCGCCGCTTGAAAACACTGACAGATGAAGAAGAAGAAGAGAAGGAAGAAGAAGCGGGGCGATTTGAAAACAAAAATGGCGGAAGTTCGGAGGTAAGTTTTCTCTGAAAGATTTGAAAAAAGATTTGAAAAATCTTTCAGATTGTTGTTAAAAAGTTTAAATTTTAAGGAGTTTTAACTTCCTGACATACAAGTATGACCTGTAAAATGATTAAAAACTGCATTTTTATTCATCCCAGTCCGGTTTCGTCTGAAACTAACGCTCTGTTTCTATCGGTCAGAGTTCTGGAGCGCTGTGACCCGGTTCTGTTGGAGCCCTGCGGGGAACCCGAACCGGACTGCGCCGAGGCAGCAGGGACGGTTCTGTTCCTCACGGTCAGTACCTGGTCTCTGGTCCAATCATTCACGGGACACCCGAGGTCCGTGGTTCCAGAACCAAATGAGCCCGGAACAGAATAATTCAAACGTTTCATTCCGGACCAATGATGCAGATACTCAGAGGGAGACGGAGAGTTTGTTTGTGCTGCTCAATTTTGACCTTTAGTGTTAAAATATCTCACCTTGTGAGGACTGATAAATCGAGCTGTTAATAAAATGAACGGAAAGCCCTCATATGTGGAGAAATACAAACGTGTGTGTGTGTGTGTGTGTGTGTGTGTGTGTGTGTGTGTGTAGGACAGTCGACGAGTCCAGAAGGTTCTGTGGCGTCAGCTGTTTGTTCTGGACTCCATGATGTCCTTACTGAAAGGCCTTAAATCTGTCCAGCAACTGATGACACTGCCCTGTCCCTCGCCTCCCGGTACACACACACACACACACACACACACACACACACACACACACACACACACACACACACACCTGGATGGTGTCTTTGAAGTTTTACTGGGATGTGTTGGAATGACTGAAACTGGAGGTGCTGTCGCTTTAAATACAGAGGTGTATTCATTTAGCTGTGTGTGTGTGTGTGTGTGTGTGTGTGTGTGTGTGTGTCAGAGGGCGGGGCTCGCGGCAGGTGGAAGGCTCTGAAGGCGGAGACCAGGTCAGGGATGGAGGAGACGGAGTCGCTGCTCAGATCCCTGCAGGACCGAGTCCAACACGTCCAACAGAGGAGAGACAGAGTCGCAGCGCTGCTGCAGCTGCTGCACATCAAGGTGGACACACACACACACACACACACAGCAACACACACACACCCCTGCTCCGCCCGGGTTGTTCTCATGCCCCGCCCCCGTCACCCCGGCAGCGGCAGCATCAGGATCAGCTCGCTGTGTCACTGCTGAAGGCTCAGAAGGCTTTGCAGTCATGTGACCGCCAGCTGGAGCAGCTGAGGGCGGAGTCAGAGGCGGCGCTCCATCAGCTGGTGTCATGGCGGCGCCTCAGAGACCTGTGAGTACACGGGTCACATGACTGGTGAGGGAGAGGCTCTGATTGGCCATTAACTCTTACTTCCTGTCAGGCTGCAGGAACACGCCACCGCCACGCAGGAAGTGATGCAGATCCAGCTCATCTCTGTCGACCAATCAGAGCTGCTGCTGGAGATCAGGCCACGCCTCCCTTCCCAGCCATCAGCCAATGAGCTGCGGCCGCCGAGGCTGGCGGTCAGCTGGCGCCATGACGACAGATTCACCCTGCAGGTAACGCTCAGACCTGTAATCGCTGCTGCTGATGTCACTTCCTGTCGATGTGACCAGGCGACCTGCGTCTCCAGGTGGGGGAGGAGTTAGCCGGGCAGGTGGAGGGCTGCGGGTCTGGACGTCGCGACGTGCTGAGCGCCGCCCTGCTGGACGTCCTGCAGAGCTACACGGGCCAGGCGGCGCTGCTGGCCGAGATCCACAGCCTCAGGGCCAGGTGAGGCCACGCCCCCCCCAGCTGAGGCCACGCCCCCGTCCAGCCCAGGTGGTCCTGCTGTGTCGTATCTGATGTCCAGCGTTGTGTTGCAGCTTCGCCATCGACTGGCGCCCGGCGCAGCGCCTGCTGCTCTACCTGAAGTCGGCGGCGCTGGTCTGCCACCTGCAGGTGGAGCACGGCTACCCGGCGTCCGGGTCGGTCCGGCTCAGCTCGGTGCTGCGGGACGGACGGACGGTGGACACGGAGGGACTGAAGGTACCGCTGCCTCTGATTGGCCGCTCTGTGAGCCAATGGGAGCGTCTCTGTGCCGGCCAATCAGAGTTTAGATGTCACACCATTTAGGGAAAGTTTCAGCTGATTTGTCACCTGATTCCAGATTATTCTGAGTTATTGATGAGGTTATTGGATAAACTGAGTCTGATTATTGATTATTGATCTGATCGGTTTCCCTGTTTCTGTCTTCCAGCCTCGTAAAGCTGAACTTTCTCTGACCGACTGGCTGGTTTTCCTCTGCAGCTGTCCACTCATCTGAAGGGGGGACAAGCTGTCCACTCATCTGAAGGAGGGACAAGATGTCCACTCATCTGAAGGGGGGACAAGCTGTCCACTCATCTGAAGGAGGGACAAGATGTCCACTCATCTGAAGGAGGGACAGGCTGTCCTCTCCTCTGAAGGAGGGACAGGCTGTCCACTCATCTGAAGGGGGGACAAGATGTCCACTCATCTGAAGGGGGGACAGGCTGTCCACTCATCTGAAGGGGGGACAAGATGTCCACTCATCTGAAGGGGGGACAAGCTGTCCTCTCATCTGAAGGGGGGACAAGATGTCCACTCATCTGAAGGGGGGACAAGCTGTCCACTCATCTGAAGGGGGGACAAGCTGTCCTCTCATCTGAAGGGGGGACAAGATATCCACTCATCTGAAGGGGGACAGGCTGTCCACTCATCTGAAGGGGGGACAAGATGTCCACTCATCTGAAGGGGGGACAAGATGTCCACTCATCTGAAGGGGGGACAAGATGTCCACTCATCTGAAGGGGGGACAGGCTGTCCACTCATCTGAAGGGGGGACAAGATGTCCACTCATCTGAAGGGGGGACAAGATGTCCACTCATCTGAAGGGGGGACAAGATGTCCACTCATCTGAAGGGGGGACAGGCTGTCCACTCATCTGAAGGGGGGACAGGCTGTCCACTCATCTGAAGGGGGGACAAGATGTCCACTCATCTGAAGGGGGGACAGGCTGTCCACTCATCTGAAGGGGGGACAAGATGTCCACTCATCTGAAGGGGGGACAAGCTGTCCTCTCATCTGAAGGGGGGACAGGCTGTCCACTCATCTGAAGGGGGGACAGGCTGTCCACTCATCTGAAGGGGAGACAAGCTGTCCTCCAGTCTGTCCTCAGTTTGTCTCTCAGGTTTTTGTCTGTCCTTCTTTGTGTTACTTTGATATAACATAATAAAATAAATCTATAACCTCAGTAATGATTGTAACATGAAAATATTCTCTGTTTCTGGTTCAAGTTTGTGGGGGAAAATAATTATTACATTAATTTATCTATTTGGATCCATTTGTTATAAAATACTTTTATTTATGAAACTATATATAGTTGAACACATAAATATCCTGTATTGATTAATTTGTATGAATTTACACATGTAATCTAGAAAAATTATTTTTAGAAATCATTTTAAAAATATTTCTGTAAAATACAAAAATTTTAAATAGTAAATAAAATCAAAAATACTTTGATCCGTATATCTAATGACATTCTGACTTAAGAATAATAATCATCACTAGTCAAAATGATCATTTTAGATAATCTGAATTAATGACGTGAAGCCCCTTTGAGGTGTCCAGACAGCTGCCTGCAGAATTTCATGTTTCCTGAACAAAATTGTCAGAAAATGCCACAAATTAGAAAAAGCTCCATGTCGGAAATGACAAAACGTCATAAACTATAAAACTGATTCTGATATCTGCAAAGAATTTCCTGTTTATTCATTTCCGACGAACCGAATGCAGTTAAAAACAGGAACAGCTGAAACCGCTTTAGTCAAACCTTTTTCAACATCTTGTTTCATTTTCTCTATTTTTCATTGTTTTATTAAACTTTCAAATTGCTACAGAAGTCTGGGACATTTTGACTGGACAGAATATTAAGTCAAGATACCGGTGACGTCATTCTGACTGGTCGGAGCGTCAATTTAAGATATCTCTAATTTACGTCATGACTAGTCATAATTTAATTATATCTGAAATGTGTATTTCAGATAGTAATTCATTTTACATATCTTGAATTAAAGTCTCCATACAAGTCGACGGTAAATCTGACGTCATTTCGACGAGTCAGGATGTAATTAGAAATATCTCAGTTATTTTGTCTAGTTGAAATATAATTAGAGATCTTAAATCGCTGAAACATCTGGTCACTAAACAAGTTGAGAAATCTGGAGTGTAAGGGCGGTGAAACCGAATTTATGTTAAAACGGCTTGCCGTACTGCAGGTAAATAGAGTCTGCCTCTCTGCTGACTGAAGGTTTGAAACTTTCCCCTGATCTCAGTTTAACACCGGAACCAGAACCAGAACCTTCGGTCCAGTTTAAACCCGAACCAGCAATTTGAAACTGCTGGAAAATCCCTGATGGCTTCTTTCTTTCTTTCTTTCTTTCTTTCTTTCTTTCTTTCTTTCTTTCTTGGGGGACCCTGTGGGGGCTCTGTGGGAACTTGTGGGGCCCTGGGGGACTCTGTGGGGCCTTAGGGGACCCTGTGGGGCCTTGTGGGGGCTCTGTGGGACCTTGTGGGGGCTCTGTGGGACCTTGTGGGGCCCTGGGAGACTCTGTGGGGCCTTAGGGGACCCTGTGGGGCCTTGTGGGGGCTCTGTGGGACCTTGTGGGGGCTCTGTGGGACCTTGTGGGGCCCTGGGAGACTCTGTGGGGCCTTAGGGGACCCTGTGGGGCCTTGTGGGGGCTCTGTGGGACCTTGTGGGGGCTCTGTGGGACCTTGTGGGGCTCTGTGAGACCCTGTGGGGCCTTAGGGGACCCTGTGGGGCCTTGTGGGGGCTCTGTGGGACCTTGTGGGGGCTCTGTGGGACCTTGTGGGGCCCTGGGAGACTCTGTGGGGGCTCTGTGGGACCCTGTGGGGACTCTGTGGGGCCTTGGGGGACCCTGTGGGGCCTTGGGGGACCCTGTGGGGCCTTGGGGACTCTGTGGGGACTTGGGGGACTCTGTGGGGTCTCTGTGGGGACTTGGGGGACTCTGTGGGGTCTCTGTGGGGACTTGGGGGACTCTGTGGGGCCTTGGGGGACCTTGTGGGGCCTTGGGGGACCCTGTGGGGCCTTGTGGGGGCTCTGTGAGACCCTGTGGGGCCTTAGGGGACCCTGTGGAACCCTGTGGGGTCTCTGTGGGGCCTTGGGGGACCCTGTGGGGCCTTGGGGACTCTGTGGGGCCTTGGGGGACTCTGGGGCTTTGGGGGACCCTGTGGGGACTCTGTGGGGCCTTGGGGGACTCTGTGGGGCCTTGGGGGACTCTGGGGCTTTGGGGGACCCTGTGGGGACTCTGTGGGGCCTTGGGGGACCCTGTGGGACCCTGTGGGGACCCTGTGGGGACCCTGTGGGGCCTTGGGGGACTCTGTGGGGCCTTGGGGACCCTGTGGGGCCTTGGGGGACTCTGTGGGGCCTTGTGGGGCTCTGTGGGACCTTGTGGGGGCTCTGTGGGACCTTGTGGGGCCCTGGGAGACTCTGTGGGGCCTTAGGGGACCCTGTGGGGCCTTGTGGGGGCTCTGTGGGACCTTGTGGGGGCTCTGTGGGACCTTGTGGGGCTCTGTGAGACCCTGTGGGGCCTTAGGGGACCCTGTGGGGGCTCTGTGGGACCCTGTGGGGACTCTGTGGGGCCTTGGGGGACCCTGTGGGGCCTTGGGGGACCCTGTGGGGCCTTGGGGACTCTGTGGGGACTTGGGGGACTCTGTGGGGTCTCTGTGGGGACTTGGGGGACTCTGTGGGGTCTCTGTGGGGACTTGGGGGACTCTGTGGGGCCTTGGGGGACCTTGTGGGGCCTTGGGGGACCCTGTGGGGCCTTGTGGGGGCTCTGTGAGACCCTGTGGGGCCTTAGGGGACCCTGTGGAACCCTGTGGGGTCTCTGTGGGGCCTTGGGGGACCCTGTGGGGCCTTGGGGACTCTGTGGGGCCTTGGGGACTCTGTGGGGCCTTGGGGGACTCTGGGGCTTTGGGGGACCCTGTGGGGACTCTGTGGGGCCTTGGGGGACTCTGTGGGGCCTTGGGGGACTCTGGGGCCTTGGGGGACCCTGTGGGGCCTTGGGGACTCTGTGGGGCCTTGGGGGACTCTGGGGCTTTGGGGGACCCTGTGGGGACTCTGTGGGGCCTTGGGGGACTCTGTGGGGCCTTGGGGGACTCTGGGGCTTTGGGGGACCCTGTGGGGACTCTGTGGGGCCTTGGGGGACTCTGTGGGGCCTTGGGGGACCCTGTGGGACCCTGTGGGGACCCTGTGGGGCCTTGGGGGACTCTGTGGGGCCTTGGGGACCCTGTGGGGCCTTGGGGGACTCTGTGGGGCCTTGGGGACTCTGTGGGGCCTTGGGGGACTCTGTGGGGCCTTGGGGACTCTGTGGGGCCTTGGGGACTCTGTGGGGCCTTGGGGGACTCTGTGGGGCCTTGGGGACTCTGTGGGGCCTTGGGGACTCTGTGGGGCCTTGGGGGACTCTGTGGGGCCTTGGGGACTCTGTGGGGCCTTGGGGACTCTGTGGGGCCTTGGGGGACTCTGTGGGGCCTTGGGGGACTCTGTGGGGCCTTGGGGACTCTGTGGGGCCTTGGGGGACTCTGTGGGGCCTTGTGGGGCCCTGTGGGACCCTGTGAACTCTCTGATTTCAGCAGGAACTCAACGTTTAGCTCAGATCCACTTCCAGCTGGCGCCTGATTGGTCAGATTTAACCCAACAGCAGCAAAGCCACCAATCAGAGCTAAAATTGTTTTTTGGTCCACAGATGGAAACTAAATAAAAATACTTTAAAAGCAAAAAACAATAGATTTTTCCAAAAATAGTTAAAACGACGTGAAATGAGTGAACAACCATGTTGAGCTCCGGCTCATCTGGACGCTCAGCACTTTCAGATTTCCCTGGTTTTCCTTTTGTAATGTGTAACCCACGTAGTGGTGAGCATCCCGCCTGTCACGCGGGAGACCGGGGTTCAATTCCCCGACGGGGAGCCAATAGGACGTGGTCTTTGATTGAACGGTGTAGGGCCAGACAGTTTTATTTGATGTTTCACCTTGTCTGTTCGACCAAAATCTAGGTCATGTTTGGCAAAGACGTCTGGTATGCTGTTGAGCTTTGAAATGATCCGACTTTTCCATTGTGGCGTTAAAGGCGATTCTCCAAAATTGTATTGAAGCTGAGATGTTAATGGCTCCGCAGGCTTGTCATGGACTTTAACACTGTGCTCTTTGGAGATAACAGACTCTAATGCGGCAATCTCTGCAATGGCTGCTCTCGCCGGGATGACAACCGGATGGTCTGACTCATTGGTTACTACAACTGGCAGGTGACAAGGCCGATGTTGGGGCATGTTAATGAGACAGGCTTTAACCATAAGTCCCCCAGGCAGACAGGAAGAGGCTGGGTGTTCAGCAACAACCGCCTTCTCTTCCCTCAATAGCCGTGTGGTCAACCATCCCTCAAGGACAACAGTTTGGCCAGATAACATGGTTTGTGGCTGATCAGGCTGCAGAGTTAAAACAACTGGATGGCCTGTGCTGTGAGAAAACATCTTCAAGAACTGCTTGAGTCTGGAATAATCCGTGAGTCAGAATCTCCATTTGCTTCACCCGTTGTGGTGGTGCGCAAGAAAAATGGCTCTGCACGCCTCTGTATGATTATCAGAAACTTAACAGACAAACCATTAAAGACGCTTATGCCCTTCCGAAGCTAGAAGATGCGTTCACTGCACTGGCAGGCTCTAAATGGTTCTCTGTGCTGGACCTAAAACAGGGGTGTCAAACTCCAGTCCTCGAGGGCCGCTGTCCTGCAACTTTTAGAAGTGCCTCTGCTGCACCACACCTGAATAGAACAATTAGGTCATTAGCAAGGCTCTGGAGAACTGAGGAGGTAATTAAGCCATTTGATTCAGGTGTTTTGTACCTGTGGCTCATCTAAAAACTGCAGGACAGCGGCCCTTCAGGACTGGAGTTTGACACCCCTGACCTAAAATCTGGGTTTTACCAGATCGAAATGGAAGAAGCTGACAAGAACAAAACCGCCTTTGTTTGTCCTTTAGGCTTCTGGGAATTTAATCGCATGCCTCAGGGAGTGACCAATGCTCCAAGCACTTTTCAACGACTCATGGAAAAATGTATGGGTGAGCTCAATCTGGAAGAAGTTCTGGAAGAAGTTCTGGTTTTTATTGAGGATTTGATCATCTTCGCACCAACTCTTGAAGAACATGAAGAAAGATTGATGAAAGTTCTAAAGGACTTTGGACTAAAACTGTCCATTGAAAAATGTGTGTTCTTCCAAACTGCAGTGAAGTATCTTGGCCATGTTGTGTCCAAGGACGGTGTGGAGACGGATCCCGATAAAGTTTCCACCCTCGCATCTTGGCCAATGCCAAAGAACCTGAAGGAACTGAGATCGTTCCTGGGATTTGCAGGATATTATCGGCGATTTGTGAAGGACTATTCTACAATCGTCAAGCCGTTACATGACCTTACTGCCGGCTATCCACCTAGCCGAAAGAAACTGAAACCTATGTTGAAACCCCAGAACTATTTCAACCCAAAAGAGCCTTTTGCTGAACGATGGACTGAATCCTGTCAGCATGCATTTCAAACCATTATCGAAAAACTCACTACGTCTCCTGCACTTGTATTTGCAGATCCTCACAAGCCCTACACTCTCCATACTGATGCCAGTTCCGCAGGCCTTGGAGCAGTGCTATATCAAGAACATGATGGCAAAAATCGAGCTGTAGCTTATGCAAGTAGATGTCTGTCCAGAAGTGAATCAAACTACCCAGCACATAAATTAGAATTTCTGGCACTAAAATGGGCAGTTACTGAAAAGCACACAATTCACTGTGGTCACAGACAGCAATCCGCTGACCTACCTTTTGACATCAGCTAAACTTGATGCTACAAGTTATAGATGGCTCTCTGCTCTGTCCACATTTACCTTCCAGATTGTCTACAGAGCAGGAAAACTGAATGCGGATGCTGATGGCCTGTCCCGACGACCACATCCTGCACTGCCTGATGATCTTAAGTCCTGCAAAGGAGAGAGTGTTGAAGTTCGTTCAACATCATCTGGAGGAACCAGGTTGCACCTCGATTGACCAGCACATGGTTTGAAGCCATCTGTGACCGCCAACTGGTGCTCAGCTCAAGCAATGGCCATGCCCTTGTTCTCTCTTTGTCTGCCCATGTGGAAAGCCTACCTGACAGTCACACAGATGACACCCAATTTGCCACCTCTGTTCTGCCCAGGTTCTCCACTGCTGATCTTGCTGCCAAACAGCGAGCTGATCCCATCATCCAACATGTGATTGCTCAGCTTGAGAGAGGGGAATCTCCACCGCCATCGCTGAGGGATGAACTTCCAGACCTGCCACTCCTGTTGAGAGAAGTAAATAAACTGGAGCTCTGTAACAAACTTCTTCTCAGGAGACGGCAAGTGGGAAGCAGTGTTGCCTATCAGCTAGTGTTACCAGAGGAGTGTCGGCATATGGTGATGGTTCAGCTTCATGATCATATGGGCCACCTTGGGATCGAGAGGACATTGGACTTGATTCGTTCCCGGTTTTTTGGCCACGAATGTCCACTGACGTTTACAACAAAATCAAGACCTGTGAACAATGTGTAAAAAGGAAAACTTTATCAGACGGGCTGCACCTCTCGTTAACGTCAAGACTTCAAGACCTCTAGAGCTAGTGTGCATGGACTTCCTGTCTCTGGAGCCAGACCGCAGAGTGAAAGATATTCTTGTGATTACAGATCACTTCAGTACAGAACTCCCAACTTGGTCACCCGCTGTTGAAGAGTATCCAGTTGTTGTTTCATGGGCATTTACACATGCTGTTCAAGAGACTGAGGAGGATGAACACATGACTGTTCCTGGTATCATCCAGCCAGGTATCCAGACTCAACCTGGTCCATGTACGGGGACATGCATGGATCAGTGGGGGAACATGTAGCCCACGTGACCGCCATGACACACCCACCTTCCCTTTAAGCTCTGGGATCCTCATGTGTATTTCCGGGTTTCCACTCTGCTGCTGCTCACTGTTGGTCGTGGCGTCGATTGTTCATAAAACAATCAAGTTCTCCAGATCGACACATCTCTAAACAGTTTCATCCCTAAAAGTCGACGATCTGCGGTTGTTAAATACCATCTGAACTTGTTGTATCTGCAATGCTAGCGCCGCTAATGCAGCCGCTGCAATGCTAGCGCCGCTAATGCAGCCGCTGCAATGCTAGTGCCGCTGCAATGCTAGCGCCGCTAATGCAGCCGCTGCAATACTAGCGCCGCTAATGCAGCCGCTGCAATGCTAGCGCCGCTAATGCGGCCGCTGCAATACTAGCGCCGCTAATGCAGCCGCTGCAATACTAGCGCCGCTAATGCAGCCGCTGCAATACTAGCGCCGCTAATGCCGCCGCTGCAATACTAGCGCCGCTAATGCGGCCGCTGCAATACTAGCGCCGCTAATGCGGCCGCTGCAATGCTAGCGCCGCTAATGCAGCCGCTGCAATGCTAGCGCCGCTAATGCAGCCGCTGCAATGCTAGCGCCGCTAATGCAGCCGCTGCAATGCTAGCGCCGCTAATGCAGCCGCTGCAATGCTAGCGCCGCTAATGCAGCCGCTGCAATACTAGCGCCGCTAATGCAGCCGCTGCAATGCTAGCGCCGCTAATGCAGCCGCTGCAATGCTAGCGCCGCTAATGCAGCCGCTGTAATGCTAGCGCCGCTAATGCAGCCGCTGCAATGCTAGCGCCGCTAATGCAGCCGCTGCAATACTCACCAGGTTGGGATTCGTTGACGCCTCGTTTACATTCTGATGAGAACAAGTCAACATCGGATCCACCTCCTCAGACAATCCGTTACTCCACGGTGAGTAAATATCATTCATATATATATAATGGGGCGTTTTACTTCAGAAACGCTCAACCAGTTAGCATTAGCTGCCAACTCCACAATCAGTTGCCCACATCAGATCAGTCTGTTTACTAATTACTTACTTACTAAAAAGTCACACTGTTAAAGCCGAATTAAAGACCACACCTTTAATATTCAAAGGCTTCCCCTTCAACTTTAGATTTGATTGATTTTCATGGTTTCTTTGTTGTTGCACTAAATGATGGTGCAGCAATGAAGTCTGGTACCCGATGTGATTTTGTTTGTAGCTACTTTGATCAATCACATTCTTAATTTGATTGATTTATTAGTTGTTGTTTGTAGCGACTGATAATTACTTTATTTGAGAAATGTTGAACTTGAATTATGAAGTGCACTTTTTAAAGGGACTTTTTCTTTATTTTTCCTTTCCCATTTTTATGAAGTTGTTGTCAATACATAGCAGTATGTGTTTGATTCTTTGTTTCCCCATTTGGCTGATATAAATATAACCTTTATATATGAACTTAATGTGTGTTTCTGGCCGTTCAGGTTTTTTCCCCCTTCATCGACTCACTTGATGACGGAGGATGGCGAGCTGCCCACAACACCACCTGGTGGTAGGAAAACCAAACTACACTCTCCTCACAGGACATAAACTAAACTCCAAGGGAGAATTTAAAGGAAAAAGACTTTTTCTCCCTTTGCTCTTGGACTTCTTTTGAACTACATTTGGTTTTGAAGTATCACTGATTATTATTTATTTGATCAGACCTGCGCATTTAGAGAGAGCGTTACAAAAGTCTGTTTAAAGATTGATCTGTAAAACCTCCCAAATAAAGTCAATAACATTAAGACCTGGAATCATTAATGTATGTTTTCTTTTTATCATGTATGTAAAGTTTATTATGCAGCTGAACAAAATGTCTGGAAGAACGTTTTCAATTTAACCGTTTTTGTTTAAATTTAACCGTTTTTGTTTAAATTTAACCGTTTTGTTTATATTTGTATTTCACCCAAAGCTCTCAAATGGAGATTTTTACTAATTTAGCAGAACATTTTTTATTTAATATTATAAAAGTCATGAATTGAACTCCTTCATCGTAACGATTTATCATTAAAAGCTGTTTGTTTTTATGGTTTTAGGCAGGAAATGAGTCCCAGATCAGCATCTTCAGAGAGAATTTATGGAATTAAAACATTAAAATACAGACATGAGGAGATTAACACTTTGTGCCTCTGCTGCTCATCCAGAGGCTTCAGTGTTTCACACAAACGGTTCAAGTTGATCTGGATGGTTCAGTATTTACAGGGTTCACAGGTCAATGCTCAGCATCCCGCCGTCCCATTGGTCCACGGAGCTGCCGCCGTCCCATTGGTCCCCGGAGCTGCCTCCTCTTCTCATTGGCTGCTGGTGCCGATGGGGCGGAGCTAAGCCCCCAGAGCGAATGGAAGAGCTGAACCTGAAGCACCTGGTTCTGGAAGTCTGGGTCTGCAGAGCTCTAAACATCTGGATGGACCGATCCTGGGTCTGCAGAGCCCTAAACATCTGGATGGACCGATCCTGGGTCTGCAGAGCTCTAAACATCTGGATGGACCGATCCTGGGTCTGCAGAGCTCTAAACATCTGGATGGACCGATCCTGGGTCTGCAGAGCCCTAAACATCTGGATGGACCGATCCTGGGTCTGCAGAGCTCTAAACATCTGGATGGACTGATCCTGGGTCTGCAGAGCCCTAAACATCTGGATGGACCGATCCTGGGTCTGCAGAGCCCTAAACATCTGGATGGACCGATCCTGGGTCTGCAGAGCTCTAAACATCTGGATGGACCAATCCTGGGTCTGCAGAGCTCTAAACATCTGGATGGACCGATCCTGGGTCTGCAGAGCTCTAAACATCTGGATGGACCGATCCTGGGTCTGCTAAACATCTGGATGGACTGATCCTGGGTCTGCAGAGCTCTAAACATCTGGATGGACCGATCCTGGGTCTGCAGAGCTCTAAACATCTGGATGGACTGATCCTGGGTCTGCTAAACATCTGGATGGACTGATCCTGGGTCTGCTAAACATCTGGATGGACCGATCCTGGGTCTGCAGAGCTCTAAACATCTGGATGGACCGATCCTGGGTCTGCAGAGCTCTAAACATGGAGCTCCAATCTGCTGACAGGTGCAGATGTTTGGTGAGTGAGGGGCGATCGAGGGTCCTGCCACAAAGCAGGAGACATTTGAAAGAGGATCTTTGTTTCCATCCAGCTGCTCTGGAGAACATCAGGGATGATGATGATGATGATGATGATGATGATGATGGTGGTCTCAACAGGAAGTGGGAATGCATGATAGTTCGGATCAGGCGAGCAGACTCTTATTTTGGAGGGTCATGCGTCTGGGTGCGCTGCGGGCCATCAGGGGTCGATGCGGAAGGACAGCAGCTTCTCTGAGTGCATGTTGTTGAGCGTCCGCAGGTCGGGCAGCCGCAGCAGCAGCTTGGTGAAGCGTGGAGAATCCATGACGGGCGGCTCGCCGGCGCCGGCCGAGTTGTTGACCAGACGGCGAAGCGCCCGGATCAGGTTCTCCTGCAGATGCTCCACGGACGGCAGGTCCTCGATGCCAGACCGATCTGTGAAGGAATGATGACAGTGAGGTCACCGATATCAGCTACCTAGCAACCAGAGCCCATAACTTAGCAACCAGCAAAGGAGGAGGCGGCTACTTGTTAGTGTTAGCTTTAGACAAGCTAACAACCTAGCGCCTACTAACCCCGATTTGTCCAACGCCAACGCTGGCCTATCCAGTGTTAATGCTAGCATATCCAAAGCTAATGCTAGCATATCCAAGGCCTATGTTAAACTACCAAATGCTAATGTTAACGTATTTCATGAAAAAGCTAATCCTAGTCTATCCAATGTTACCGCTAGCCCATTCAAGGCTAATGATAGCATATCCATTGCTAAAGCTAACCTAACCAATGTTATTCTTACCCTAGATTATCTGTGCTAACATTCAGCAGAGGAAAAAGGCTATCCAGTAGGTGGCCATCAGCTTAGGTATGCTAACGCTAGCTCATAGCTTGTAGCCTCTTTGTCATTAGCCAGTGCTGGCAGCTCCACTTCCTGGCCAGGATGAAAAATGGCAGCCAGTCAAAGGAAGTAGCCAGCGCTGGATGCGCAGCAATCTTAGTCTGGTTTGTTTAGGGTTATGGTAACTGACTGCAAGACTTTCAAACCTAAGGATGTTTTACCAACTGTATGGCAATGGCAGCACCATACTGTGGGCTTTTTCATTGCAAATCAAAGTAGTGCAAAAGGAGGACGGCTGTTAGCTGGCGGTCCAGGAGGCGACCCAGCATGTTGACGCTTACCTGCGGACACCAGCACCACAGCGGTGAACAGCCCCAGCTCTTCGGCGCTCAGCGCCAGCGAAGCTAGCTTCTGGCTGAAGTCAAACATGGCTGCCAGCAGCTCGTTCATCCCCATCGCATGGAGCTCCTCCAAAGAGTAGGTGGCGCCAGAGACAAACGTCACAGTCTGTTCCTTCATATTGAACAGTGACGAGAAGCGCACCATCAGCACCTGCAGCGAGAAGAAACAAACGTTTCTATATTTCATCTAGAAAAATAAGAACATAAAATATATAATCAATATATAAATGTTCTCTCATTGTTTCCTTTAATTAGGCAAGAATCACTAACTTTAAATCATTATTAGTCTATTTACTAAACGACAGAAGATAAACTCTCTTGGTTAATAAGTCAAATAAACATGGATTTGGTCAACAGCAGCTAACTATGTTAAGATTGATGTGATGTCTACGTAGGCTAACAGGTTAGCTAACTTTGCTGTACTAATGTAGTAACTAGCATTTAACATTAGCTAGCAGTTAATTTATATTACATTTAAAAATATGAATTATTTTGCAATAACGTACTGATGAACCGGATCTCTTTAGAGCACAAACAGGTCAGGCTAACCTTAGCTAACAAACGTTGTTTTGTTAGGCTAACTTAGCCTAAAAATCAGAAGGTAGAAGTATAAACTTATAAACTCTTAAATCATGACCCTGACGTGTGTGATGACATCATGGTTTAGACTAGTGGTTCTCAACGTGGGCGGTATCGCCCCCCAGGGGGCGTTCAGAGGACGGCAGGGGGCGCTGGAGGACATTTTTACCAAAGGGGGGCGCTGGGATGCCTTTGGGGGGCGTTTGGTCGAAGGTAAACTTTACACCTTAAATCCACAACAATACCAGTTTAGACTTTGAGCAACTTGGTAAAACTGTATTGTGTAACATTAAATCATGCTTGGCTGCAACTGTATTGATGGCAGCTCTTCTTCTATTCAGTGTTTGTAGCTTCATGGCTCTGCATCAGTTCAGCGTTACACCGGCTGATGACGCTGCTGTGATTCACTTTGTCTGGTATTTATGTAGCTACGTATGTTTAGGCAGTTCTGTGATCATGTCAAAGCAGCAACTTATATTAAAAAGTGTTTTATTTTCGTTTGAAAGCTGCCCGCTTCCATGGAAGGACAACAGAAAATCGCTCTTATAAACATGTAATTATTAAAATCACGATACCCTCACTGTGTATCCCTCTGAAAAATGAACCAATTTAAATAAAGAAATCCCTCCATGGTGATACCATGATAGAGAGCGTTCATTTTATAGCGTATGGCATAAAAACAGAGAATCCGACGCTGAACAGTGAAAAATCAACACATGATGTGAAACATGATGATTAGGCGGCGCAGCAGGTGATGAGTGAAGATTACTGATGGTTAATAAACGATAAAATAAATGTAGCAACAGGAAGAAACTAAAGTGAACATAGCAATAAACCAAGAGAGGATAAAACTAATCAAAGGAAACTAAATGGAAATGAATGAAGAACAAAATGCAAGAATAAACTAAGAAACTAAAGTAAATACAGAGGAATAAACTGGTATGGCAAGACCTTTAGAGCAATAATTAATTGAGAGACTGTATGGCAAGAATAAACAGACACTATTTCCAGATAAAAGGTAAAATAATATTGTTGAAATGTCATGGGTAGGGGCGCGACTACACATTATTTAGGTGGTTGCGAAAACATAAATCGGCGCCCCCCCACAAAGGAGCGTAGAAACATACGCTCCCCCCCGCGCGCTACATTTACCCTGTTATGTGCGTAAGGTGAAGGAGCGTAAGGTGCGCGAGGTGTACGGGAAAACATAATCGGTGCGCCGATTCAAAACATCTACAATAATGATAGTAACATTAATAATAAAATAATAGTCAGTGCAAAGTAGCCTACAAATTTTTTGGTGGGGGACGGTGAGGGGCCTGGATTAGGGCTGGGGGGGCGCTGGCCCAAAAAAGGTTGAGAAACACTGGTTTAGACCCTGACGTGTGTAATGACATCATGGTTTAGACCCTGATGTGTGTAATGACATCATGGTTTAGACCCTGATGTGTGTAATGACATCATGGTTTAGACCCTGATGTGTGTAATGACATCATGGTTTAGACCCTGATGTGTGTAATGACATCATGGTTTAGACCCTGATGTGTGTAATGACATCATGGTTTAGACCCTGATGTGTGTAATGACATCATGGTTTAGACCCTGATGTGTGTAATGACATCATGGTTTAGACCCTGATGTGTGTAATGACATCATGGTTTAGACCCTGATGTGTGTAATGACATCATGGTTTAGACCCTGATGTGTGTAATGACATCATGGTTTAGACCCTGATGTGTGTAATGACATCATGGTTTAGACCCTGATGTGTGTAATGACATCATGGTTTAGACCCTGATGTGTGTAATGACATCATGGTTTAGACCCTGATGTGTGTAATGACATCATGGTTTAGACCCTGATGTGTGTAATGACATCATGGTTTAGACCCTGACGTGTGTAATGACATCATGGTTTACCTCGAAGGTGCCTGCTTTCAGCAGGGTGACCTGGTCGTTCTGGGTCAGACTGTTGAATCCTGGGATGTGCTTGGCAAACTCCACCACCTCCCTGACGGCGGGCGTGAACGACAGCGAGAAGTCCTCCCAGATCTCCTGGGGCGCCTTCAAAGGGTCTGCATGGGGCTGCAGGTTCATTGGACAAGCCTGGGAACGATAAGAGCCCATTAAGCTAGCAGCAGTTAGCAGAGTTTAAGCTAGCAAGCTAGCAGCAGCACTTATCGATGGGTGTTAGCATCCGGGTCTTACCAGAACAATCCCAGAGCGACTCTTCGGCGGACATCTCTGCCGCTGGGTCACATGACTCTGTCCTCCAATCACGGTGCTGGAATGCTGACTCCACCCCTTGTTGCCATGGTAGTTGCATGTGTTGTTGTGGCCCTGCTGCAGGAAGCAGTCCATGGTGTTTTTGTGATTACTGTTTTTGCTGAAGGCGTTCCGAAGGCGGTTGGGACAAAGCTCCGCCCCCCCAGGGTGGCGATGGGCGGGGCTAAGCTGCGGATCGCTCAGCTTGTCGTGTGCATACAGGAAGGTTTCACGGTGCGCGCAGGCGATGGCGCTGATGGTGGAGTCGATCCCAGGGCTGGGGGGCGGGGAGGAAGGGGGAGGAAGAGGAGGAGACGGCTGGGGGTCGATGGCGCCCTCTGGTGAGGAAGAGGAGGAGGAGGAAGAGGACAGGCTGGCGAGCTGGAAGTCGCTCTGCAGCTGGTCGTTCACCATGTTGTTCATGGCGCTCTGCATCTCCGCCAGCATCCGCTGCTTCTCGCGCTTCGGGATGCGGCCAAAACGCACGGCTGCAGACAGAAGAGGAGGAGGAGGGTGAGACAGGAAGGGGCGGAGCCTGGAGACACCTGGACAGCTCCCCCGGTGGACAGGTGAGGTGTCACAATCTACCGAGTATCTGACAAATTACAGCAACTTACAAATATTTAAACATGTCATCAATTCTTAAAAATGGAAATAGAAAAATAATTTATTAAATATAGAATTTATTCTATATTTAATAAATTATTTCAGAGAAGCAAACAAGGAATAATTTGTCTCGACTTGTTGAAGCAGCCAATCAGGCGTCAGGGTTTCCTCTAGTCCCGCCCACTCAGTTTAATGGCTGAAGTTTAAATTCACGATTCAGAAAAGAAACATGAAATTATTCATTCATGAAATAATTATATCGAGTTTTGAAAACAGAATCAGATCATTTAATTGCGACGCATAATTGATTCTACATTTAATGACGTTTCACTCAATAACTGTCATGTTTTTGAGGGAAACGCCGCGGTGGGTCGATGCGACGGCGGCGTGACAGCGTGTCGATGTGACGGCGTGTCGATGTGACGGCGTGTCGATGTGTCGATGTGACGGCGTGTCGATGTGACGGCGTGTCGATGTGTCGATGTGATGGCGTGTCGATGTGACGGCGTGTCGATGTGTCGATGTGACGGCGTGTCGATGTGACGGCGTGTCGATGTGTCGATGTGACGGCGTGTCGATGTGACGGCGTGTCGATGTGAAAGCGTGTCGATGTGAAAGCGTGTCGATGTGACGGCGTGTCGATGTGACGGCGTGTCGATGTGTCGATGTGACGGCGTGTCGATGTGACGGCGTGTCGATGTGAAAGCGTGTCGATGTGAAAGCGTGTCGATGTGACGGCGTGTCGATGTGGCGGCGTGTCGATGTGACGACGTGTCGATGTGACGGCGTGTCGATGCGACGGCGGGTCGATGTGACGGCGTGTCGATGTGGCGGCGTGTCGATGTGACGGCGTGTCGATGTGACGGCGTGTCGATGTGACGGCGTGTCGATGTGACGGCGTGTCGATGTGACGGCGTGTCGATGTGACGGCGTGTCGATGTGACGGCGTGTCGATGTGACGGCGTGTCGATGTGACGGCGTGTCGATGTGACGGCGTGTCGATGTGACGGCGTGTCGATGTGACGGCGTGTCGATGTGGCGGCGTGTCGATGTGACGGCGTGTCGATGTGAAAGCGTGTCGATGTGACGGCGTGTCGATGCGACGGCGCCGTGGCGGCGGACTCACCGTCCCGGCTCATGCCCACAGAGAGGCACTTCTTGAAGCGGCACTGCTGGCAGCGGTTCCTGTTGGTCCTCATGATGCTGCAGCTCTCGCTCTTCACACACTTCTTGTACTGGATGTTCTGCTGGATGCTGCGCCGAAAGAAGCCTTTGCATCCCTCGCAGGCGTGAACGCCGTAGTGGAAGCCGGACGCCACGTCTCCGCAGACCTTACAGAGCAGCACCATGCCGTTCAGCCCTGAAACAGACCGGAGCGTCAGGAAGCGCAGAGACCCGCCGCCTGTTTGCTGCCCGCTGCCTGTCAGCAGCCCGATTCCACTGGGCGACAGTCTGCAGCTGGTCAGTCATTCTGATGAGCTGAATCCTAAAATCACGTTGGTTTTACTCAACAGGTCAACTTTCTGAACTGTGGATGCAACATGAGCATCAAAATGCATTTTCACACGTGGATCAGTTTCCTGAGGATCAGTGAGTGAAGAGCAGGAGAGACGAACATGTAATTAACTTAATTAGTGTTTATTACATGTAATTAACCCCATCAGTGTTAATTACATGTAATTAACCCCATCAGTGTTTATTACGTGTAATTAACCTCATTAGTGTTTAATACATGTAATTAACCCCATCAGTGTTTATTACGTGTAATTAACCTCATTAGTGTTTAATACATGTAATTAACCCCATCAGTGTTTATTACATGTAATTCACTTCATTAGTGTTTAATACATGTAATTAACCTCATTAGTGTTTAATACGTGTAATTAACCTCATTAGTGTTTAATACATGTAATTAACCTCATTAGTGTTTAATACATGTAATTAACCTCATTAGTATTTAATACATGTAATTCACTTCATTAGTGTTTAATACATGTAATTAACCTCATTAGTGTTTAATACATGTAATTAACCTCATTAGTGTTTAATACATGTAATTAACCTCATTAGTATTTAATACATGTAATTCACTTCATTAGTGTTTAATACATGTAATTAACCTCATTAGTGTTTAATACATGTAATTAACCTCATTAGTGTTTAATACATGTAATTAACCTCATTAGTGTTTAATACATGTAATTAACCTCATTAGTGTTTAATACATGTAATTAACCTCATTAGTGTTTAATACATGTAATTAACCTCATTAGTGTTTAATACATGTAATTAACCTCATTAGTATTTAATACATGTAATTCACTTCATTAGTGTTTAATACATGTAATTAACCTCATTAGTGTTTAATACATGTAATTAACCTCATTAGTGTTTAATACATGTAATTAACCTCATTAGTATTTAATACATGTAATTCACTTCATTAGTGTTTAATACATGTAATTAACCTCATTAGTGTTTAATACATGTAATTAACCTCATTAGTGTTTAATACATGTAATTCACTTCATTAGTGTTTAATACATGTAATTAACCTCATTAGTGTTTAATACGTGTAATTAACCTCATTAGTGTTTAATACATGTAATTAACCCCATCAGTGTTTATTACATGTAATTAACCCCATCAGTGTTTATTACATGTAATTGTTAAATGTTAACAAGCTAACATTTAGTCAGAAAGCTAAATATTTACCTGCAAAGTGAATATTTTGTTCCAAACTCAACATTTAGTCAGCAAACTAGATATTTAGCCAAACAGTTTGTAAATTATATATTTGGTTTGAAAATGCGACATTTATAAATGAATGAAAATAAGTTTGAAAATAAGACTAAATTATTTTCAGCATTAAAAAACCAAATTATTGCTGCTGATGTTTAACTGCCTCACAGGAAACGGATCCAAATTCGCCACTTACTGGTCAAACTGGCCACGGACTGGCTGGGCGACGCTCTGCGAGGGCCGGCGGCGTCGTCGTCCCGCCTCTGCGGAGAGCCGCCTGCCGAGGAGGAGGAGGAGGAAGAGGAGGAGGAGGAGGAGGAGGAGGAGGAGCTGTCGCTGTTGAGGAAGGACGGCAGCGAGGAAGAGGAGGAGGCGAAGCCGGCGTCCGAGTTCTCGCTGTCCATGGAGTCCGGGCTGGCCCGGGATGGGGAGCCTCGGCAGGAGCCCACGTAGGAGATGACGCCCCCTGCTGGAGAACAGAGGCCTGCAGGTGAGCATGGGCCTGTTTCCATGGCAACTTCCTAAAGTATTCACGCCCCGGTCCAAACACAAACTGCAAAATGTTTTCAGGGAAGACAAAGACTTTTTGAACAAATCTGAAAAGTGCGGCATGTGAATGAAGCCAGCCCTCTTTATTCTGATGCCACTAAATGAAACCTAGAGCGCCGCCGTCTGTTCATCGTCACCACATGCAGCTTGGCGTCGTTTACCGCCTGCCGCTGTCCTCATGGTCTCACTCCACATGCGTGTTAAAGATGGCCGAAGCGTGATGGCAGAGCGAGCTCCAGGCTAACAGAGATTTCACTGAGACACCGTCAACTTAGCCTGTCACTTAGCATCCCTCTTGGATAGATTAGCTTCCGTCTCGGTTAGCTTAGCATTACTCTGGGATAGTTTAGCATCCCTTTGGGGCAGCTTAGCATCTCTGTAGGTTAAATTAGCATCAGAGCTATGGTAACCCAGCATCCCTGTGGGTTAGCTTTCCATCGCTCTGTGGTAATTTAGCAACCTAGCATGTATCTATTGTAGTTTAGCATATCTGTGGAGTAGCTTAGCATCTTAGCTCACATATATGATATGGTAGTTCAGTATCCTTGCAGGACAGCTTAGCATGTTTATGGTACTTTAGCATCCTTCTGGGTTAGCTTAGCATGGAGAAGGTTATTTTCTCTTTGTTGTTGTTTTCAATCCCTCTGAATCTTTTGCCTCTGGGTTTTATTCTGGCCCCTTCTGGGTGTTTCCTGCATTTCTGGGTATTTTTTGCGTCTCTGTGAGGGAATTTAACGTCTTCGTCTTATTTCAGAGGCTACATGTAAACAAAGACCAGCTATGAGCAGAGAGGCAGAGAGGCTTGATCCCTGCAGGCCGGCCATCGGGGAGCCTCAGACAGGAAATGAGGCCGTAAAGAAGGAAGGAGGCCTGGAGGCTGCAGCATCTTCCTCCTCCTCTTCCTCTTTGTGCAGGCGGAGTCACGCCTCCAGGCCATGTGCCTCCACACACACACACACACACACACACACACACACACACACACACACACACACACACACACACACACACACACACACACACACACACACACACACACACACACGGCCCTACAACGAGACTGAGGAAACCCCGCCCCCAGCTCTCACGTTCCACTGACAGGAAGTCCCGCCCCCAGCCCTCACGTTCCACTGACAGGAAGTCCCGCCCCCAGCTCTCACGTTCCACTGACAGGAAGTCCCGCCCCAAGCCCTCACGTTCCACTGACAGGAAGTCCCGCCCCCAGCCCTCGCGTTCCACTGACAGGAAGTCCCGCCCCAAGCCCTCACGTTCCACTGACAGGAAGTCCCGCCCCCAGCCCTCGCGTTCCACTGACAGGAAGTCCCGCCCCCAGCCCTCACGTTCCACTGACAGGAAGTCCCGCCCCCAGCCCTCACGTTCCACTGACAGGAAGTCCCGCCCCCTCTCAGCCTGTAGCCAGCCGAGGTTTTTCCTGTTTCTCTGCTGGTCTAGTCTGTCTTTCTCTGGTTTGAATATATATTTACATTAGATCACTTTTAACCAAAAACAATAAAAGATTTCAATCCTTATTTAGGAATAAACTTCATACAGTAAGGAAAATCCAAGAAAGATGTTCCAGTAAAGGAAACATGTAATAAAGTTCTTCTGTCTCTGAGGTCACGTGTGTCTGATAAATGACCTGGACGTGTTTCACCCTGAAGGTCTGCAGCGTCAGAACAGCTGCAGCTCATTGGCTCCTTCCTTTTCCTGGGAAAGCAAAACTCTCCGTCCTGATTGGTTGGGAAATGTGACTCTGATCTGACTGGTCAGTGGACATACCTGACAACAGCTGACCTGCAGGAAAGCCCCTGCTCAGGCAACACATGCTGCCCATGAGCAAACATCACAGAGAACTACAACTCCCAGAATGCTTCACCACCAAACAGCCAATCAGGGAGCAAAACAGGGCTTCATCATTATGGACAGAAACCTGAAGCGCCTCTGACCTGCATCGGTTTAAGAGACAGACGGTAACCATGGAGATGGCTCCGGCTGCAGCAGAGACTTATGGGTAACGTAGTCAGTGATACGTTGGCTGTCAGAGAAGCTGGACCAGGGTGTCAAAAGTATTCGCAGGTTAAAAATAACACAAAGTCAAGCATGAAAAGTCTTTTTTTCTAATCCAGCAAAAAGATTATTAATTATTAATTGTAAATCTAAAACTTAAAAGGGAATGTTGCAGATTTCTATATTAACAGAAAAGCATCTGGGTTTCCTTCAAACTGGCTGCTTTTTTTAGCCAAACTTTAAAAACTCAACGAAAGCTGCGAGGCTCTGCTTATTGCTAAACTTAACATTCTCCTGTAAGAAAATGATGTGAAAATAATGTTAGTCTGACTACTAATGAAACGCCTCCACCTGCGAGATGCAGCTGGGGGCCACACACAATCACCCCGCGGGCCCCAGTGGGCCCCGAGCCGCCCTTTAGACACCCCGAGCGAGACATTTCTGTTTGGACCGAGTCAAATGATTCACGTCATCAAAACACCAAGCGAGGCAAACGATCCAAACTTCTGGGACGAATCCTCAGATTTTATCTGTAGTCAGACCAACACAGGGGTCACCAGAGGTCAATGAGCAGGCCTGATCAGTCACTGATCAATCACTGATCAGTCACTGATCAATCTGCTATCAGGAAGCAGAGAACCAGCTTCCTGTCATGTTTCACACATCTTCACCCAGATTATCCTGGAATTAGCGTTAGCATAATCTGGAGACATCTTCCCAGAATTCCTTCAATGCTTCTGAAATCCGGGAAGCAGGATGATTAGGTGTGTGTGTGTGTGTGTGTGTGTGTGTGTGTGTGTGATAATGCTTCCTGCTGCAGGTGAGTCACTGACTGGACCTCCTGACTGCAGTCACGTCTGACAGGATTCAACTTCCGGTCCCGATCAGGACAAAACTCCTGCGTCCGGGCATCTACCAGCACGTCTCACCTGTTCTGTTTGCTACCTGGTTACTGATCAGCTGATCGCCTGCTGCTCCAGGGGGCGGGGCTAGAGCAGGAGGGGCGTGTTGCGCAATGAGCTCAGAGCCCGCAGCAGCCAATCAGAGGCCGTGCTGCTCCGTGAAAACAAAGCGCACATGGCTGACTGCGCCGCTCCATGTGAACTCAGTCCACCAGAAACCGAAAGACCTGCGGTCATCCAGACCTACTTCCCGTAAACACGAGCGCATTCACGGTGACGGTCCTCGTGACAGACTGGCCGACATGTGCGCGAGAGGTCCGAAAGAGAGCGGGGTCCAAGGCCCGGCTGATGGGCACGGCCCCTCCGTGTGGCTAATGTTCCCTACAGCAGAACCGGACTCCTGCTACGTTCTGGCCGTTTTTACGCGAACTCCCCGCAGCGCAGCCGCAGTGACCTCCTCTGCTCCACTCCGAGCCCCGCACCAACCATCACGCACGCGCCGACACATCGGCAGCTCAACAATTCCCATTAAACACCGTGCACGCGCGCCGTGCCCGACTCTAACCCCGCAGACCAGGATCCAGGACGCAGAGACGTTATTTACCTGAGTTGTTGTTGTTCGAGTCCATGTCGGTGGTCGTCAAGCCGAGCTGCGGTCCAGTCACGCACACTTGCCGCCGCGTCAACATGCGGGAGCAGCTAAGGAGCAGGAATCCCGCAGGAAGAGTGCGGTTCTGCCGTTGTTCTGGTTCTGTGTCTGGCGCAGCTGCTGCTCGCGCTTCAAACTGCGCGCAGACCCATCATCATCATCATCATCATCATCATCATCATGTTCCGGGACGCTGCTGCCGCACGCGGCAGAAAACGGGACCACGTGACTAGGGAGAGCCTCGTGCCCCAGTGACACACTTTCCCGCCCCTCCTCCTTGCACGTGAGCGGAAGCGGACTGTTCCTCTGGGCAGGCAGAGTGGGATTGTGGGAAGTGTAGTTTGTTTCTTTCATTTCATTTTCATTTATTTATTTATTTCGAACAGACATTAAAAACAGTAAAAAAAGAACAAGAAAACAAAATAGAATGAGACAAACTTAAGAAATAAAATGTAAAACAAATTATTTTGCCCATCTGACATGCAATTTTATATTTTCTGTTCGAAAAGGAGCAGGTAGAAAATACATCTTATAATATCCTGCCCCTTTCATACTTGTCGATGTATTATCAATTAACTTTCAGAACATCAACAAGAGACAACTTGTTTCCATTTTTCATTATGTTTAACTATGTACAATTATGTTAAGTACTATTTATATAATCATTTACATTATAAACTATTAACATGTTATATCGCATATTTTGAAATGAGTTCTGCTTTAATCAATTTTTTAAATTGGTTTACATTTGTAATTTTTTTAATCTCATCATTCAATCCATTCCACACATTTACTCCACACACAGATAAACAAAAACTCTTCCTGGTTGTTCTAATATGTTGTTTTTTAAAATACCCTTCACCTCTTAAATCATAACCACCCTCTCTGTCACCAAACATTTCCTGTATATTGTGTGGAAGTTTTTTATTTCGGACCTTAAACATGAGGTGGGTCTTTCTCATTAATGCAGCGGGTTCTGGTTCTGCTGAACCTCCTGGATTTCTCAGGTTTTAGCTACAACATATTTTTATCGTAATTAAACAGAACTTGTTTTTTTAATTGTTCATTTTTTGTTTTTACATTTCATAATTTTACTCTTTCAGATCATAATTTTTATTTTTCCCTTTTGCTTGATATCCTTTCAGTTAGCTGTTCCCGTTTAGCGTTAGTAGCTATAATGCTAACGCTAAATTAGTCTGTAATATGACAGAAACTTACAGAGCCGTACCCCTTTCATTGTTTCAAATCAATCATGATCAATACAATTTGTCATATTAGACAAAAATTAGTGGAAAAAAGATTTAGTTTCAAAGTGAAACCTGATTTCCACAAAATATCAATCATTAAATAAAAGTATTAAACATAAAATAAGTGACCCCTTCCAGGTGCTCTGGGCTGCTCATCTGGACTTTGCAGTTTTCCTCCATTTATCCTCTCAGGTTGGTGGGGATCAGCCATGAACAGCTCTGGGCTTTAATTAGGCCACTCCAGAACCTCAAACCCTCTGTGTAGCTGTAGCTACAGATGTAGCTGTAGCTACAGTCTCAATGGATAGTAAAAGTTCTCTGAAGCCACAGTCCTGTTCCTTTCATTCACCTCTGAGCTTTACAAGATTCTAGTGTCTCCTGCTAGATGCAACCCCACAGCATGATACTGCCACCACTATGTCTGGACCTTCCACAATGACTCTCAATAAAAACAAGTAAATGAATCAATAATGTTTTTTATATTGGTATAAGAAACGTGGGTTTTGGCATGATTTCTGTTGTTTTTAAATTTGCTCTGAACTTCCAGAATTAAATGACATTAAAACAAAAAGAAAAAAAACAATTTGCAGGTTAAAGTCTGAAATCTTATCCGTGAGATTTAAGATCCTGCTCACATTTGTCGGTCGTTAACTACTTATGCTATCTTCAACTAATTGTGCTAATTCATATATCAAAATCTTCTTCTGGAGATTTCTGCTATGACTTTTGCTAAACTTCACTATTGTACTTTTTAAAATAATTTAACTTTTGTGCATTTTTTTTGCCCCATTGAAATACATGGTGGAATTCACTAACTGATGTCAGTACACTATACTAACTGCTGTTTTTGAGCTTTTAATGCTTTTTTACAAACAAAATAATGCTGTTCAGACATATTTCACTGTGGAGAAATAATTTATGCTTTAAATGTAGCCACATGTGTCTATTTTATGGAATTATTGCTATCATTGCTCCAGCTCTTTCTGTTTTCTGTCAAACTCCTCTGGAGTACAGACATGTCACACCTCCTCCTATTCCTTCAATGTATTTCTCTGCTGTGCTCAGTTTCTACCTGTGTCAGTTTCTGCTTGTCTACCTGTCTGTGCACACCTTCTGCTTTACTGGTTTTACTGTCTAAAAAGGTCTTTTGCAATTCAATTTACCAATTCATATATCAAAATATTCTGATTTTTGTACTATTTTTTGCTTTTTGCTATGATTTCTTTTCAACTCTTTCAGGTTTGTACTAATTTCTGCTCTTCTAATTTATGCTTTTTGCAAAGTTTTCCTTTTCAGCGTTTTCAAATATTTCAGAGTTTATACTTATTTCAGCTTTTGTTAATCTATACTATATCTTTTGTCGTATGTTACTATTGTACTTTTCAAATATTTAAGGTTTTATACAAATATTCTGTTTGTCTACCTTTCTGTATATAACAGATACATACTTACATACATACATACATACATACATACATACATACATACATACATACATACATACATACATACATACATACATACATACATACATACATACATACATACAGTGTGTGTATGTTTGATACACTGTTGATTTTCCAGGTTTTCCACTTGCAAAGCTTGTATAAAACTGTAATTTTTATCATAGATACTCTTCAACTGTGAGGGATGGAATCTAAAACAAAAATCCAGAAAAATACAATGTATGATTTTTAAATAATTAATTTCCATTTTATTGTGTGAAATAAGTATTTGATCATCTATCAACCAGTTAGAATTTCGTCTCTCACAGACATGTTGGTTCTTCTTTCAGAAGCCCTCCTGTTCTCCACTCATTACCTGTATTAACTGCACCTGTTTGAACTCGTTACCTGTATCAAAGACACCTGTCCACACACTCAATCAATCAGACTCCAGCATCTCCACAATGCCCAAGACCAGAGAGCTGTAAGGACATCAGGGATAAAATTGTAGACCTGCACAAGGCTGGGATGGGCTACAGGGCAATAGGCAAGCAGCTTGGTGAGGAGGCAACAACAGCTGGTGCAATTATTAGAAAATGGAAGGAATACAAAATAACGGAAACTCTCCCTCGGTCTGGGGCGCCATGCAAGATCTCACCTCGTGGAGCATCATTGATCTGGAGGAAGGTGAGGAATGAGCCCAGAACTATACGGCAGGACCTGGTCAATGACCTGAATAGAGCTGGGACCACAGTCTCATAGAAAACAATCAGTAACTCTCTACGCCGTCAAGGATTAAAATCCTGCAGTGCACGCAAGGAGCCCTTCCTCAAGCCAACGCATGTCAAAGCCCGTCTGTTTGCAAATGACCATCTGAACGATCCAGAGGAGGAATGGGAGAAGGTCATGTGGTCTGATGAGACAAAAATAGAACTTTTTGGTCTAAACTCCACTCGTCATGTTTGGAGGAAGAAGAATGATGAGTACAACCCCAAGAACACCATCCCAACCGTGAAGCATGGCGGTGGAAACATCATGCTTTGGGGATGCTTTTCTGCAAAGGGTACAGGACGACTGCACCATGTTGTGGGAAGGATGGATGGGGACATGTATCGTGAGATTTTGGCCAACAACCTCCTTCCCTCAGTAAGAGCACTGAAGATGGGTCGTGGCCGGGTCTTCCAGCATGATAATGACCCAAAACACACAGCCAGGGCAACTAAAGAGTGGCTCCGTAGGAAACATCTTCAGGTCCTGGAGTGGCCTAGCCAGTCTCCAGACCTGAATCCAATAGAAAATCTTTGGAGGGAGCTTAAAGTCCGTGTGGCCCAGCGACAGCCCCAAACCTGAAGGCTCTGGAGGAGATCTGTATGGAGGAGTGGGCCAAAATCCCTGCTGCAGTGTGTGCAAACCTGGTCAAGAGCTACAGGAAACGTCTCATCTCTGTAATTACAAACAAAGGTTTCTGTACCAAATATTAAGTTTCTTTTTTCTGGTGTGTCAAATACTTATTTCACACAATAAAATGGAAATTATTTAAAAATTATACATTGTATTTTTCTGTATTTTTGTTTTAGATTCCATCACTCACAGTTGAAGAGTATGATAAAAATTAGTCATTTACAAGCTTTGCAAGTGGGAAAATCTGAAAAATCAACAGTGTATCAAATACTTGTTCTCACCACTGTACGTACATGCATACATACATACATATAATGTGTATAAATAATTAGAAAAAAATCCTACAAATTGGAGCTGCAGCATCAGGGTCTTTCTTCTGCTATTAATGATTTATTTTTGCTTAATCTGATTTCTCCTGCTCAATTTCATTTCTTGTTTTTCTGATTTTTTTTTTTTTCTGGTCCTTCCACTTCCTACTACACATGGATGTAGCATTTCTTGTGCTTTTTTCCTACTTATGCGTTGTTCAGATCTTTTTAAACTAATTTCTGTTTCTTCTAATTTAAATATTTTACTTTTCACCTCTTTCATCTATTTCAGGTTTTATATTCTCTACTTTTGCTAATTTGTATGACGTCTTTTGCTATTTTTATTATTACATTCTTCAACTATTTCAGTCTTTATTTTTTTTTACTAATTTCTGATTCTCCTAATTTTTGCTATTCTTTAGCTAAATTTCACAAATTGGCAAAAGATTTCTACCATGCATGACAGTAGCTTTCTTCTGCTTTTTTCTATTTCTTATGCTTTGTTCTGCTTTTTCTTGCATTTCTGCAAATATGCATTATCACTGCTGTTTTGCTATGGACAGCAATTTTTCTAGTTTTCTGTCAATTTTTGCCCAAGTCTTTGTAAACTCTGCTTGAAAAAAAAGGTTTTTCACAGACGTCAATATCCTGCAATGTCTTCGCAAAGGTTGTAGACTTTTCTTTATTTTAATACCTAAAAACATACTATTTGTCTATTTAAAATTCGTATAAAATATTCTAATTTGTTTTGTGAGGGTTAGGCCGTGGTGTTGTGTCGTGTTGTTGTTTTGGTGCCATGTAGTATCTAATTCTGACCAGTGGGGGGCGGAAGCGTTCATCAGCGCTAACATCCGCCGAACCGCCGCCATTATCTCTGCAGCGGAAGAAGGAAGGCGAAAACAGTTGGAACCGAGAGAAATTAAGTCCGTTTTGGATCAGTTCTGCCATGGAGGTTCCTGGAGCCGACAGCGACTGGAGGAGCCCTCAGTTCCGACAGAAAGTCGTGGCTCAGATGTGAGGAAGTTGCTTCTTTTTCACGGTTTTGCGCTCAGCTAGGCTAGCTTTGGGTTTAGCTAACCGCTAACATTTTGTAAAAACTGCCAATTTAAGAAAAACTGAGGACAAAAATCCGTTTGGTGCTAAACTTCTACTGCATTTCAGGTGGTCTTATGGGCATGAAACCGATGTTTAATTCGGCGCAAATAAAACGTCTAAAATCCATTGTTTTGTCTTTTTCTGACCAGATTTTGTTGTTGGCATCATTAGCTGTTGAAGATAGTCAGTATTATAAACAAGAAGTTTTTACTCCACTACGCAATTGTTTTATATATTATTCTTATAGAGATGCCTGTTAAAGTGTTTAAGCAGCATTTTTAATTCCTCTTTCTCTAAATAAAACCAAAAGTAACTATTAGAATCAGCGGGACACTGTTGGACAGATGATCTCATATTTAATTCAGATTAATGAGGACATGTGTAATACTTTAAATTGTGCTTAGGGATAAGTTTAGAGAGCTGCACTGGCTGGAGTAAAGGAATAAGACGGGATGCAGAGAGGAGAAGTCTGTTCTGATGGTGCAGGACAGCAGTGAGGTGTGCTGTAGGAATGGAGGAGCTGTAGGAAGGGAGGAGCTCACTGTGGGACTGGATCTTGGTCTAAGACTCGTGTTTCAACATTTTTATGTTGCAATAAACAACATAAAAATGTTGTTTATTGCAGAAATAAACAACATTTTCTGTGTTTTTAAAGTTCGACATTTATTCAGTTTTTGGAAAATGTTTGTTTATTTGGGATTAATGAGATAATTTGAAGCATCCACATGAAGTTTTAATAAAATGGTCAGATGTATAAAAAACTATTTTAACTTTTTAATTTATTAAACTGGTACTTTTGGCTTTCCATGCTTGCTGAATTCTTTGTATTTAATGGTATTTACACATGACTACAAGGATAATTTAGAAGGAAAGATGCAAATACTAAAAAGATTTTATGTAACTTAACCTGCATTTTTCTTCTCAAAGGGCCTACTGTATTTCTAAAACAATAATCTGACTGAAAACGTAGTTAAAATCATTAAAACCTTTTATTTTGAAGGGATTTTAGCACCAGGGCCAAAAAGAGGAGGCGTATTAATGCACATTTTAAATGGACAGATTGACTTGTTCAGTTTAACAGTAATTAGAAAAACGTGCAGCATGAAAAATAAACGTGAACTTTTTAAACACAACCACAGCTGAAGCATAAATAAAATTAAAAAACTTAAAACTATGGAGCTGTTAGATTTATCATTGTTGATGTAATTTAGGTTAAATTCTGATAATTGATCCTGAAAACATTGAAACTATTTAGAGACAAAGATTTATAAAGCAGAGAGGTCTCACTGAGACACAGAAAAAATGAAATGAATAAAGTGTCTGAAGAAGAAGAGATATGATGAATGAGAAATGCTCCTCTGTCATTTCTGTGGCTTTTGTTGAGATTATTTTTGTATATTTTGGACAGTTAAAATGAATGTTGATGTTTCCTCTGCTGAGCAGTTTGTGTTGGTCTTCCTCAGTGAAGACGCCATGAGGAAGGCCGGCTCTGGAAACACGACACACAAGTCTGGGACGGACATGGAAAACCACGTCTTCATCAAAGCCAAGACCAGAGTGAGTTGTGCCCAGGTGGCTGATGGGAAACGGGTTGGCAGCCGACACTAACAGCAGTGTGTGCGTTTCAGGAGGAGTACCTGTCCCTGGTGGCCCGGCTCATCATCCACTTCAGGGACATCCGTGAGTTCTGCAGCTTCCTGTCTCTCCGGTTGCCAGTTGTGTTTGGGTGAGGCTAACCGCCGCTGGGCTTTGTGTTGCAGATAAGAAGGCGCTGGGTGGAGCCGGTGAGTGCAGCTCTGCTCCCTGCTGGGTTCTGGGTGGGGTTCGGCTCCGGCCGGGCCCAGCTCTACCGGGTTCATGGGGGTTCTGCTGAGCATGTCGGAGCTGCGTAATGTTGTCTGTTGTTTGCCCTCTGCTAGATCCCATGAATGCCCTGACTAACCTGACGGGGGTAGGCGGGGGCATGGGCATGGGGCCCCGGGCCCCAGGCGCCACGGTGGGGGGCATGGGGGCCATGGGGCAGATGCAGCTAGGCCAGCATGCCATGGCCGGGGTGCCGGGAAACCCACAAGCCAGTGAGTGTGTTTCCTGCTGCTGCTCTGAGCGTGCTGCTCTCTCTCCCTGCTTCGGCATGTTGAGCCGACTCCAGGCTGGCTCCGGCTCCAGAACCGGGTCATTCCTACCCTCCCTGTGTCTCTGCAGTGGGCGCTCCGGGCCAGATGTCGGTGCAACAGATGGTGCAGCAGCAGCAGCAGCAGCAGTCCATGCAGTTCCAACAGTTCCAGCAGGCGCAGCAGCAGCAGGCGCAGCAGAACGCCGCGCTGCAGCAGCAGCAGCAGTTCCAGCAGCAGCAGCAGCAGCTCCGCGCTCTGCAGCAGCACGCCCAGAACCAGCAGCTGCAGCAGCAGCAGCAACAGCAGCAACAACAGCAACAACAGCAGCATGTCCAGAACCAGCAGCAGCAGAACCAGGTCTGTCCACAAACGGACCCAGCAGAACCGAGTCCAGATACCCTGAGGGTTCTGCAGATGTTCAGATTCCATTTACCTCAGAGCTCTGAGTCCCACCAACGCAGCAGCATTTGAGTTATTAACACGTTCCAACATGGTGGCGCCCAAGTAGACAAACACTCTGTTCAGTCCGACTCCGGTCCGCTTTAGTCCGAATCCAGTCCGCTTTAGTCCGACTCCGGTCCGCTTCAGTCCGACTCCGGTCCGCTTTAGTCCGACTCCAGTCCGCTTTAGTCCGACTCCGGTCCGCTTTAGTCCGACTCCGGTCCGCTTTAGTCCGACTCCGGTCCGCTTTAGTCCGACTCTGGTCTGCTTTAGTCCGACTCTGGTCTGCTTTAGTCCGAATCCAGTCCGCTTTAGTCCGACTCCGGTCCGCTTTAGTCCGACTCCGGTCCGCTTTAGTCCGACTCCGGTCCGCTTTAGTCCGACTCTGGTCCGCTTTAGTCCGAATCCAGTCCGCTTTAGTCCGAATCCAGTCCGCTTTAGTCCGACTCCGGTCCGCTTTAGTCCGAATCCAGTCCGCTTTAGTCCGACTCTGGTCCGCTTTAGTCCGACTCCGGTCCGCTTTAGTCCGAATCCAGTCCGCTTTAGTCCGACTCCGGTCCGCTTTAGTCCGAATCCAGTCCGCTTTAGTCCGAATCCAGTCCGCTTTAGTCCGACTCCGGTCCGCTTTAGTCCGAATCCAGTCCGCTTTAGTCCGACTCCGGTCCGCTTTAGTCCGAATCCAGTCCGCTTTAGTCCGACTCCGGTCCGCTTTAGTCCTAACCCCGGTCCGCTTTAGTCCGACCCCGGTCCGCTTTAGTCCTAACCCCGGTCCGCTTTAGTCCGACCCCGGTCCGCTTTAGTCCTAACCCCGGTCCGCTTTAGTCCGACTCCGGTCCGCTTTAGTCCGACTCCGGTCCGCTTTAGTCCGACTCCGGTCCGCTTTAGTCCGACTCCGGTCCGCTTTAGTCCGACTCCGGTCCGCTTTAGTCCGAATCCAGTCCGCTTTAGTCCTAACCCCGGTCCGCTTTAGTCCGACCCCGGTCCGCTTTACTTTTAGTGATATTAATGAATGAACGAAGCTGTTTGAGTTAATTTCACCCTCAATCTGCAACTCTGCCATCTGCTGGTGGAAACTGGTTCTTTCAGTGTAAAATGTTTGGCTAAGGCTATCGCCAGTGGGTTTATCCCGCACGCAGCGCAGCCCTGAAAAAGGCTTAGTCCACGCCCACCTACTGGGGGACAAACGGTCCCCCTTTTTCTTCAGCGTACAGCACTGTCTAACGCGAAGATGTCTTCCAGTGGTACCGTCCGTTTGTGCCATCTGCTGGTGGAAACTGGTTCTGTTTGTCAGCAGCTGCTTCCTGTCCTCCAGCTCTCATTTCCTGTCTCTTCAGATGCATCAGACGCGGATGCAGCTGCAGCAGCAACAGCAGCAGCAACTGCAGCAACTGCAGATGCAGCAGCAGCACCAGGCGCAGGCCCAGTCCATCCAGCAGATTGTGCAGCAGCAGCAGCAGCAGCAGCAGCAACAGCAGCAGCAGCAGGTCCAGGTCCAGGTCCAGGTCCAGCCGGGTCAGATGCCTCCTCACTCCCAGCCCGGACTCGTCCCCCAGTCTCTGCCGGGTCAGATGCCGGCGCAGTCCATCCCCATCAGCTCACTGAGCCAGCAGCAGCAGCTCAAGATGCAGGCCTTCCAGGTGGGTTTGGACTGGTGCAACAGAGCCCAGGAGAACCGCACTGGACTGAAGCTGGACCCACCCCTCCACCTCCACATCTAACTAAATCAGTGTTACATTTTTTCCCTTGCCACTTTCATTTTAGAGATATTAGTGAAAAAGTTTCCAGGGGTCATCAGAGGTTTATTAACATCTTTAAACTGAAAGCAGCTCAAACGTTGATGCTACGTTAGTTAGCTTTGTAGGTGGTGGGGGTCCAGCTCCCCACCCTAACCCTCGCATGCTCTGCTCTGCCTGCAGCAGGCTCGTGCCACGCTGCCGCTGCAGCAGGCCCAGCAGGCCGCTGCGCACGCGCAGCTCAACGCCGCTGCAGCCGCCGCAGCCGCCGCCGCCGTGCCTGGACAGGTGAGTCACCTCGAGGCTGGCCTCCACATGCTAACGTCGTGGCCTTTTATCATGATAAATAAGAACTTTGATTCGTTGTTGTGATAAATTCCAAACAAGCTGAAAGTTTAAGGTTTTTCTCCTGTTTGTTCAGTGAAGTCGTCAGTAAATTAAAAGTACAGTTTCAGCTTAGTGACCCAAATCAGGCACTGCTTCATGTGGCGAGTCCTGAACAGGAGCGTTTCTGGTTTTCTGTTGGGGTAATTGCTGCGACACAAAGTCTCACTGTTACTTAAAGAAGAAGAAGAAATAAATATTGTCACTTTTATTGTTGCAAAAGTTTATTGCTGTGATAGCGTAGCGTCAGGCTAACGTTAAGCTAACCTCTGCAGATGGTCCGGCCCCCGATGCAGAATATGCCCCGCCCCCCTCGGCCACCTCTGAACGCCACCATCCCTCCTCCAAACAGCACGGCCGGGGTCGGAGGTCAGATGATGACCACACAGGTGTGTTCTCCTGCTCTGAGTCATCCAGGTAACAGGAGCGCAGGCTGAGCTGTCCGTCTCCCTCTCCTCAGGTGCCACAGCATCCCATGATGTCATCACCCTCACCTGTGCAGGTGCCCCCCCCTCAAATGCTGCCACCCCCCCAGCCGTCCCCACAACCCCCCTCCTCCCAGCCCAACTCGGCCAGGTAAGACGGCTGCCCGGAGGCCACACCCCCTCCCTCTGCCTGTTAACCACTTCCTGTTTCCTGCCTGCAGCTCCGGCCCCACGCCGTCTCCGGGCGGCTTCCAGCCCAGCCCCTCCCCTCAGCCGTCGCCGAGCCCGGTCACAGCCAGAACCCCCCAGCAGAACCACGGGGTGGCTTCGCCCGGGCCCCTCAACACGCCAGGTAACAGTCACACAGTGGGTGGAATGCAATGCCAGAGGAGCTGCGACTAAACGGTGATGGCGGCCATGTTGTGAGTGGCTTTCTTCCTCCAGACTGGAGCCAGAGATTGCTGATGTTGTTGTGTCAGCACAAGCCTCTGCTCTTTAAAATTAGATTAGATGGTAAAAAAAATTATTATATCTCAACAAATATGTCATATTCCTCATTTCTCACATCCACAACTAAAATACTTTAATTAAAAATAAAATAAAATTTAATAGGTTAGTTGTAACCAGGTTGCAAGCAGAGTAGTTTTATTTTCTGAGATCAACTGGCCTCACAATATGGCTGACGATGCCATTCTGTGTGTAGGTGAATAACACTGACAGTGGAAGGTCTGCAGCGCCCCCTGTGGCCCTGCTTGGTAATGCATGCTAGAAATATGGATCCATTCTGACTGAACATCCTAATCCAGGGTTTCCCCCATAGGCCTGGCGGCCGCCATGCTTTAGTAGCGCCACCGCCAGGCGAAGCCTTTCTTGTTTATGTTTTTAGGAAAATAATAATAAAAAAAACAAAACTTGTTTTTTTAACTCCAACCAACCAGAATAGTTTCTGTGACGCTTATTAAAAACTCAACAGACACGAAATGTTAGAGCTACTAAATCCACATTAGCAGCATTGAATTAAACCTCCTGTTTGTTGTGAATCTCTGCGCAGTGCAGCAGGTTACCTCAGCATGCAGGGCCGGTCCAAGGCTGGATGAGGCCTGGAGCAGAATCCGATTTAGGCTGCGTTCACACTGAAGTGACCCAGTTCAGATTGTTCTGACGTAATGTGACCTGTATCTGACCTTTTCATGGCAGTGTGAGCAGCTCAGGTCGGATTCTTTTAGAATGTGATCCATATCCGATACGTATCCGATTCAAATGGACCAAACGTTCAGGCTGCATTCATCAGAACTAAACAAATTCTGCTTCCTGATACGCAAGAAAAACAACCATGACGACTATAATGAGGACTAAGTTGTTAATATGCAACAACTTCAAATATGTAAGCTAAGCTCCACCGTTAGCCTCCATGTTTACTTCCACTAACTCTGAGCTCTTCTTCTTTCTGTGGCGGTTGGCAGAACACAGAGAACGCTGACGCTATGGCGCCCTCTACTGCGCATGCAGGACACTTTCAGGTCGTTTTCCGTTCAGACTGCAGATCACATACAGGTTGAATGTGTGTGGCAGTGAGAATGGCCCCTTAGGGGCCCCTTCTGTTGCTAAAAACATCAGCAGCTCTAACAGCTTCTGTGTTACATTTAATCTGGGAGAGGAGGAGGATTTTAACTGGCCAACCTAAAAACAATCAGTTATAATCCAGTTTATTACTTTCACAGCATCAGATTGTTGCTATGGTAACAAAACAATCTTAACTATGGATATTGTTCTTTGAACTTTTACAAAGTAAACCTACCAGCTCATTAAAATCTTACATTTAAATGTTAAACAATTTAAAATCTTTTAATTTATGCTGAAATCGAACCAAATCTAGCAGCATTGATCATCTCAATAAACCAATATTACATTCATGTGTCTGCGGTCTGTGTTAAAATATGATCATTTATGGCCCCTGAAGTCCTGGGGGCCCGATGGAGCTGCTGACTTAATTTGGATTAAACAGAAGTGCAAATAATTCATTTTAATTGTATATTTTGATTTGTTGTTTTTAAGACTAGTTGTGGGTTTAAGTAATGTTTCACTGGTGATGTTTTCTTGTAACGTATAATTAATTACCGAGTGATATTTAAAAATTTCCTGTCTCCTTAACATCTTTTAATACAAAAACACGGCGGTCCACCGGTGACCCGCCTGCCGGTGGACCGCCCGCCGGTGACCCGCCTGCCGGTGGACCGCCCGCCGGTGACCCGCCTGCCGGTGGACCGCCCGCCGGTGACCCGCCTGCCGGTGGACCGCCCGCCGGTGACCCGCCTGCCGGTGACCCGCCCGCCGGTGACCCGCCTGCCGGTGGACCGCCTGCCGGTGACCCGCCTGCCGGTGGACCGCCCGCCGGTGGACCGCCCGCCGGTGGACCGCCTGCCGGTGACCCGCCTCGGCACCCTGACCACCGGGCTTAGCAAGTTTTCTGGGGGAAACCCTGCTAATCCATTGTCAGACTTTCAGTTGGTGTTTATTCATATAACCACTGGTTCTGAACCAGTTCTGAACCAGTTCAGAACCAGTTCTGAACCAGTTCTGAACCAGTTAGTGGGAGTGTGATAAATCTGTAGGAGGCGCCACAACCAACAACCTCCAATTCACAGAACTGGACTTGAGGCCCAAATAGACACAGAACTGTTGAATGGTTTAGTGAAAGTGAAACCAGAACCGTCAGTCGGTTCTGTGTCATGTGACTCCAGCTGGCTCCTCCCCCTTCCCACCTGTGCTCAGGTAACCCCGGGTCGGCCATGAGTCCGGCTGGAGCCACGTCTCTGGAGGAGCAGCAGTACATGGAGAAGCTCAAGCAGCTGTCCAAATACATCGAGCCGCTTCGCCGGATGATCAACAAGATCGACAAGAATGAAGGTGAGCGGCTGACCTTTGACCTCTCTTTGCAGATGATTAGTTCCCCTCAGAGAAAATCCATCGAGAAATCGAGCAATATTTATGACATTATTATTTAATCTTCAATTCCTTTTGTATTTATTTGTTCTGTTTTTATCTTAAATATTTATTGTCTTTGCAAAATGTTTTTATTGTAATTATAATTTTTGATGTTTTTTGAATTTATGTATTAAAACCTGGTTTCCATGGAAACGGATCATATGCAAGACTCATTTATAAAAAATAAAAAAAAAGTAATCTGAAAACAATAAAAACATCCTCAGACATTTTAAAAATCTTAATAAAAGAAAATCTTAAAATCAGTCTCTTAATTTGAGGTTTCTACCTTTTAAACATTTTAAAGGTAAATTTCTGAACCGGGAAGCTGTGGGAGGTTTGGGTCCACATTTAATGAGCATTTATTACGTGAAATTGTACAAAGACAGGAAGTTGATGTTTGTGTTGTTGTGCTGCCAGACAGGAAGAAGGACCTGAGCAAGATGAAGAGTCTGCTGAACATCCTGACCGATCCAACCATCAGGTACTGGTACCGGTACCGCCTGCAGAACTTTGACACCACAACGGCCATTTTGACCTCACTGCACTCGGGCTGTCACGCTGCTGAAACTTAAACTCAATACCGATGCTAAGAAAAATATTTTACACCATGGCACAAATTTCTTTAAGAATAAATACGATATGAAAAAAACCTGTAGTCTCCTTAATTAGCCAGGGAAGAATTGAGCCATTATTTATGAAAATATATCATTTAAAAACATAATCTGTTTAGCAAAGCAGTAAGCAGGATGGTAAAAGTGTTCATGTTATGTTAAAAACTGTTCAGTATTATTTCCTTATAAGTTTGCATCTTCCCTCTTTGGGACAATAACAGATATTTCTATTCTAATAACCTTTATGGAAGCTAGTGTCTGTTGTGCAATTATTTTTATTTATTTTATTACAGCTGCGTATCTTTACTGTGTGCTTCCATTGGAGGGACAAATAAAGGATCTTTGTACCGAAAGTAAAATATTTACTGTGTCGATGATTAGCCTGCTTAGCTTAGCTTAGCTTAGCTCTGTACAGCTCTTCATCGCTTAGCGCCGTTATGCCAACTGTATTCCACTTGAAGTCTTTATGTTTGACTCGTTATAGAAAATACTTTGCACACAACTGCTACTTTCCCACTTTTCTCCTTTATGACTTAAATAGCAGGTGTTTTGTGCCGTAGTCGGACGCTGCTGCTCCTTTTTACAGGCGAATGTAAAACTAAAGGAGCATTTCCGCCACCTACTGGCCCGGAGTGTGAACTGGAACGTAAAACCTTCAATACAAATCGGCTTCCAGTTTTGAAACAATAATTTATTAGCGCGGATGTGAACAGACCGATGGAGCCGGAGCTCTGGTCGGAACCGGAGCTCTGGTCGGAACCGGAGCTCTGGTCGGAACCGGAACCGGAGCTCTGGCCGGAGCCGAAGCCGGAGCTCTGTGCGGAACCGGAACCGGAGCCCTGGTTGGAGCCGGAGCTCTGTGCGGAACCGGAACCGGAGCCCTGGTTGGAGCCGGAGCTCTGGCCGGAACCGGAGCCGGAGCCCTGGTTGGAGCCGGAGCTCTGGCCGGAACCGGAGCCGGAGCCCTGGTTGGAGCCGGAGCTCTGGCCGGAACCGGAGCCGGAGCCCTGGTTGGAGCCGGAGCTCTGGCCGGAACCGGAGCCGGAGCTCTGGCCGGAACCGGAGCCGGAGCTCTGGCCGGAGCCGCCATCTTTCCCGCCTTGGCGTCCTGCTTTGATTTGACAACAGCACAAAATGGCCAGAATAGATCAAAATGATAGTATTTAATCTCTGTTTCTCTTAAATCTGAATTATTTATTTTACTGAAGTTTTACACCATTTTATTTGATGGCGTAATGAAACCAGGCAGTCGGAATGAGCGCCATGTCCGGTCTGGAGCTGGACAGGAGCAGCTTGCAGGTGAAGCAGTGCAGCAGCTGAGAGACTCTGGCTCACCTGCAGCTACTTTGTTCTTCTGACCTGCAGGTGTCCCCTGAAGACGCTGCAGAAATGCGAAATCGCTTTGGAGAAGCTGAAGAACGACATGGCCGTGGTAAGAAGAGCTCAACTTTCTGCTTCAGCTGTTCAACTGTTACTTTAGCATCTCATCACGTCCACATGATGAGGAAAGCAGGAGGTCCTGTGGCGGAACTTTTATTTTCATTTAATATATTAAGGCTTTTCAACATAATCCCTTCTTTTGATTATAATAAAATATTCAATATTTTTTTATTAATCACATAAAATGTCGGTTTATTCTGGCAGTTCTTGTGGTTTTTTCCTTTGGTTATTTTCTAAGAAACTTTAATTTCTTGTCATTACACCAACTTCAGGAGCAAAGAGGATTTTTACTGGCAGATTATCAGAAATAACATTTAAATAAATTATTTTAACTTGTATTTGAAAAACGTTTAAGATTAAAATATTTGTTATTAAACTAATTTTAGTTTTGCATGTTTTTCCTCATCCTCTCTCCCCCACAGCGCCCCCTAGCGGCCTGTAGAAACACTGCTGAAGCCAGTAACTCCGTGTTGTTCCCAGAGACGTTGACTCTTCACTGATTATTGTTTAGAATCATAAAAATCCTCTGAGTTTCAGCGTTTGCTAAAGCAAAGTTTCTCCTCTGACTCGTCCCGTCAGTGTTTCTGTCTTAATGGCGGTTCTCGGTTCTGACAGGATTCCCGTCTGTTTCAGCCGACGCCGCCCCCCCCTCCGGTTCCCACCAAGCAGCAGTATCTGTGCCAGCCGCTGCTGGACGCCGTCATGGCCAACATCCGCTCCCCGGTCTTCAACCACTCCCTGTACCGGACCTTCGCCCCCGCCATGAGCGCCATCCACGAGCCGCCCATCACGTAGGCCCCGCCCCAGCGCTCCACGCCGCTTCGCCTCGCCCCGTCTGACCCCCTTCTCTGTTCCCCAGGGGGCCCAACGTCTGCGGGAGGAAGAGGAAGCACGAGGAAGACGAGCGGCAGACCATCCCCAACATCCTGCAAGGGGAGGTCGCGCGCCTCGATGTCAAGTTCCTGGTCAACCTGGACCCGGCCTTCTGCAGCAACAACGGCACCGTGCACCTCATCTGCAAGCTGGGTGAGACGCTGTGATTGGCTGATGGATCCTCTGATTTAGCTCCAATCATTACTACTATTGATTAGACTTGTGAGAAACGGAGAATTAAATGATAAACTAGAATGTCTGCAGCTCAAATCTGAGCTCAGGAAGTAGACATTTACCTGACGATGATCAGGAGGAGACCTAACAAACCAGCATGCTAACCGGGGAGTTAAAAGCTCTCCGTGCTCAGCGTCAGTTTCACTTTCCTCCACATAAATCAGGCTGAACTGCAGAACCGTAGCCGTCGGCGGGATCAGCCTGCAAGATCTTTATTCCGATTTCCGACCTAAAGACGTTCCAGTCATGTCGGTAGCTCTGATCCGATCTTCCTGCTGTGAGTTCAGACTGATCTGATTCACTCACGTCGGCTGCAATCAATAACTGATGATATTCAGCATGTTGAATATTCAGCATGTCGTCCCAGAGGACCAAGGACAACGCAGCCTGGTGAATGTGGCGTTCAGCCAATCAGAAAGCAAAGCACTGGGAACATGGAGGGGAACCTAAAACAACCACCATGGGGCTGCAGAAAGTTCAGTGGACGTCGTAAAAAAGAAATAAATCTACAAAATAGCTTCACTGCTTTTGTCTTGTCAGCCATGTTTGTTTACTCTGGACTCTCGTTTGATCTCGAGAGATTTTGTGAGATTTCCCATCTGATATATTATAAACCTGTCAGCCGTTTTATTTTTTATGTGTGATCAAAGACCGACTTTCTAAACCAGGCTTCAGCAGCAGGACGTTATTCGGTCCATTAGTTCTCTCAACAGTTTGATTCTTAAGTAATTGACGCTGAAGCTAACGCTACGCATTAGCTCAGTGGAATAGAGACGTTCTCCGTCCTTTGGCTCAGGCACTGAATAAAAACAATGGAGGAAAGTTTAGAGGAAGTGGTTTCAGGTTTAACGTGACCAGCTGTAACTCCAAGGCACCGCCCATATAAGGAAGTGCTTCCTGCTGTTTGTTTCACCAGAAATGCTGCAGGATATCAGATTTGATCGTTTCCTACCATGATGATTTGCTGTAGTCGTCGGGTTTTCTGAGACCATCAGCTCCAGTTCTGGTTTCCTCACCTTGTTGCTCTTTTTGTCCCCAGACGATAAAAACCTGCCCAGCGTTCCTCCGCTGCAGCTCAGCGTTCCTGCAGACTACCCGGATCAGAGTCCGCACTGGGCCGACGACGGAGACCAGTACGGTGAGGAAACGGGACTCCAGCGTCCTGACGGGTTTATTTCTCCAGGACTGAATCTGCTGCGCCTCTGAAGCGTCTAAATGTCTCTGCTGTGTCTCAGGTGCCAACGGCTTCCTGCAGACGGTCCACAGGAACATGACGTCCAAACTGCTGCAGCTTCCTGACAAACACTCGGTGACGGAGCTGCTCAACACCTGGGCCCAGAGCGTCCGGCAGGCCTGCCTGTCTGCCGCCTGAAGCCCCGCCCACTGCTCGGAGCTCCGCCCACTCAGCCACCACAGTATCTCACTACATTCAGGTCCGGTTCAAACCTTACCGGATTAAATGAACTGCTGCTCACCTGGTTACCTGGCGACCAATCAGCCGCCAGCCCTGAATGCATCACACTTTAGTTTTTCTGTCAATGTTTGAAACCCGGCAACAAATAAAGATTTATCTGCTGTTTTTATAAATAAAATCCATTTCATCATGAACTGCAGTCACTTCTCTGGTTTCTTTAATAAAGTTTTTACACCCCTGTTAAAGAGCCAGGATGTGAAAATATATCCAGTAAACATTCAGCTGAGGTCAGAGTTCAAGCTCAGGTTGCTTAAAGGTATCAGTCAGGGCAAGTCTGAGTTGATCAGTTTTCTATGAAGGGGTTAATTAATTTCTCTTGTTTGAAACTGATTAGTTTTGATAAACTTAGTTTCTCATTCTTGGTTCTTTACTGATACATTAAAATAAAGTGATTAAATGCGTTTCTCATTTAACTTCAGTATTTGACATGTTTTCTATATTCTGATCACCTTTTTTTCTTAGTCTGGTTCCAAAATGGTGTCATAAAGACGGAGCTCAGAAAAGTTCACTTTTTAAAAACATTTATTTCCTGCCTAAAATCTAAAAGGAGCAAATTTAACAGGTTCTGGATGCGTTAACGGGTCACAGCGGACTGCAAGTGTAACAAAGACTGGATTTTATTTGGAGTTCGTCCTGGTTCTGGATCCGATCCGATCCTGGTTCTGGTCAAAAGCTGAGGGAGAAGGCTCTGTAGGACAGGTTGGTGAAGACGTCAATCTTGCTGCTGCCGCCGCCGACCGTCAGCACCTGGAACACCAACACACCTGTCACCAGGCCCCGCCCCTCACTCTTAGCCCCGCCCCCTCCGCGGTGCGTTCAGGGTCTCACCCGGTGCTCAGAGCTCTTTGTGTTCAGCTTCAGCGTGTTGAGGCTCGGTGGCGTGCACGGGATCTGACCTTTGACCTCTCCTCCCAGAAGGCAGTGGGAGACGAAGGCACCGTCGCCCACAGCGAGTATCTGCACACACGCACGCACGCGCACACACACACACACACACACACACACACACGCACACACACACACGCAGAGTGAGGCTGCAGCGCGGCCTCCGGCCTGCGGGGGCGCTGTGTGTGTCTCCTCACCATGTCCTGGTGGAAGGCGGCCCGGCGCTGGCAGCCGCTCAACGGGAACACCGAGGTCGGCGACAGCGAGCGCAGATGCCACAGGGACAGAGACGGGCCGCCGCCGCACAGCTGCGTCGCCATAGCAACCGGTCAGTAACATGAAACCACGTCTGGGTCTGCAGCTTCATCGCATGACCTCTTACCATCCAATCAGAGTCCGTGGTCAGGCAGCTGATCCACTTCCCGTGCTGAGGCCTGGCGCAGCTCTGAAACGAGAGGTCAAAGGTCAGCAGCTCTGAAAGAAGAGGTCAAAGGTCAGCTGGTCAAAGCTCAGAGCTCACCTCGTACTTATGAACCTCGATGCAGTGGACGCTCTGCCCCGTCCTGCAGTCTGAACGACACACCATCATCATCATCATCATCATCATCAGAACGGCCACGCGGCGGCGGCGCCCGCTGCTCACCCCACATCCTCACGGCGCCGTCCTCGCTGCCAGACAGAAGCTCCGCCTCCCGCTCACGTATGCACACGCAGTGCACGTAATCCGTGTGACCCTGCAGGGTTGCCTGAAGGGGTCAGAGGTCAGAGGTCAGTCACATGACCAGACATCAGCTGCAGAAGAGGACGAAGAAGAAGAAGCACCTTGAAGGCGCCGTGCTCCAGGTCCAGGATGTGGACGTTGTTGTCCCCCGCTCCGATCGCCAGGCTGTCGTCCTGGAAACACATCATCATCATCATCATCATCATCATCAAAAAGGTACAGCCAGTCAGAGGTCAGAGGTCAGTGTGTGCTCTCACTCGAGGGTTGATGGCCATGGAGTTGATCTCTGGAATCTCCAGACTGGACCTGAAGGCAGCAGAGACATGAGACAGGAAGTGGAGAACAGACAGACAGGAAGTTGAGGACTCGTCCTCACTTGTAGTTCGGCCTCTTCGTCCACAGCGGCTTCACGTTCTGATGAGACACAAAGGTCATCACTTAACCCTTGACCTTCCAGCTGTTAACAGCCATAATCAGACATTTCCTAAAAACCACCTGCAGATTTTGAACCACCTGAAACGCGTACGGTCATTGAACGCACCGCGTTCTGCTCTGTTGGTTTCTTTCTGGTGGGAGTTTCACCACTTTCACCTCACTGACATGTTGAACTGATTTTTACTTTCTGCAGCAGGTGGGGTGAATCTGTGCTGATTTTTGGCTCTGATGGCTTTCCGTACCTTCTTGATGAGTTCGGTCCAGTTCCAGGCGCTGACCTCGCCGTTCCCTGCGCTCAGCAGGACGGAGTCGGTGGACAGCAGACTGAAGACGGGACCTTCATGAGCTGCAGAGGACAGGCAGGATTCAGAGACTCACCAGAACTGGACCAGAACCGGACCAGAACCGGACCAAACTTCTACTTTATGCTATAAAACATTCTTTTTAATTCATCCGGGGAAAAAAACTAAAAGTTTGGTGAAAATGACATTTTTTGTTGTTGCTTGATTAAAAATTTTCCAAGTTGATTTGTACCTGTTGACTTGTTTTAATAACACTGTAAAAACTCTAATATCGCAGATTTTTGTTGCATAAAACAATAATCTGCAGGTTTTCTACTTTAAAAAGTTATTTTCTGTGTTTATCTTGACTCAGGTGAGGCTACAGGTGAGATTTGACTAATTTTTCATAAATCAAGCACGCCGCTCAGTCCGGCAGGCCTCACCTGTGAACGTCAGAACAGGCTTCTGATTGGCCGCCGTGGCGTCTGGACTGAGAGCCGCAGCCAGGCTGAAAACACAGCGTGGTGACAGGTGTGAGCTGCATGCTGAGGACAGGTGAGGGAGGTGGGTGCGTTTGTTTCGTCTCACCTGAACAGGGCGATCTCTCCGTAGTTGTTCCCAGCCGCCAGGAAGCGGCCGCAGGGAGAAAAGCTTTGGGAGAAAACCGACATGTGGAGGAGCTGCAGACAGAGAAGATGCCATGGCGACGAGTCGTTGGTTAAAGCCAGTTGGAGAGGATCAAAAGTTACTATGGTAACCTTAAAACGTTGCTTCGGTGAAAACTTTCAGGAAATGATTAAAAACAAACATATTTATGAATCTGATATCTCAGTCAGCTTTTCTGGATAACCCTGAACCTCCTCAGAACCAGAAAATGGTGTCTTCAGTCAGAGGCTCCTACATATTCGCTGTGACGCAGACTGCTACAGGAGATTCTTGCTGCTCAGAGCCGTCATCATCTACAACAGCTCTGATGGGAGTAAAGCAGCATTTACTTTCCCTCTGGGGGAGCAATAAAGTACGAAAGGCCCATCTTAAAGCGCGCATGCTCAGTTTTAACTTGGCTCTAATGAGCCCCTGCAGAAACAATGACACGGGAGGTGGTGACCTCTGACCCAATTCAAACTATTTCCTGTTTAAAACAAACTCTAAACTGATCCAGAGTCAGCCCGAATTAAACGCCACACCGAACCGAACCTGATCATCTTTCTAATGTTTCATTTCATATCTGCACTTTTAATTAATAAGGAAACAAATTTTATTTTTGCTTAATTTAAAACTGACTCCTGTTCTTCGTGAAGAATAAAACTTATGCGCCCGAAAAAGGAGAAAATCAACAGAAATTTTTACTATTAACCTTTTAGGTTCTCAGCTCGTTAAAGAAAGAATTTCAAAATATTTTAATGCTGCTTCTAAAATACGATGAACAGAAACAGCGCAGCAGGTTTTTAGCGTTTCCGTCCCTGAACTTCCAGAGATCCACGGAAGCCCGGAGGAATATTGACTGAAGCAAAGTTCACCTCTACGGGTCCCATCCCGGCCTCTGGATAATCCTGGTTCTGGAAAAACAAAGAACTCAGGAACAAGCAGGAACCCAAACGGAGCCACAGGAGGGAAACACACGGCCTGGACGCTGGAATATGACGTCAGCGCCACAACACGGCATTCTGGGACATGTAGTCCAGCAGCGGCCAGGAGGAGCTCAGAAACTCAGAACCCAAAGTGGAACCAGAACTTTACGTATGTTTGAGGCGTACTGGTATTTGTGTGTGTGTGTGTGTGTGTGTGTGTGTGTGTGTGTGTGTGTGTGTGTGTGTGTGTGTGTGTGTGTTTATGCAAAGGGTCAACTCATCCAATTTTGGACGTCAGAAGTTGAGAACTACCTGAAATTTACGTGAAGATTTAATACGGTTTGAAATATGCGCTTCCTGCAGCAGCTCAGGGGTTTGTTGTTGTTGTTGTTGCTGCTGTTGTTGCTGCTGTTGTTGTTGTTGTTTTTGTTGCTGTTGTTGCTGCTGTTGTTGTTGTTGCTGCTGCTGTTGCTGCTGTTGTTGTTGTTGTTGTTGCTGCTGTTGTTGTTGTTGTTGCTGCTGCTGCTGTTGTTGTTGTTGTTGTTGTTGTTGCTGTTGCTCCTGCTGCTGTTGTTGTGTTTTTAGATTGTTCTATGAGTTGTTTTCTCTTTTCTTTGTGTATGTTGTTTTCCCATCATTTGTGTTATTTCCTAGTTTTTGTTGTGTTCATTCTGACTGACTGTTATAACCTCAGCTACCAGGCTGAGGTTGGGCGTGTTGGTGTTTGACCACACAGAGGGCCGGCCCAAAACACAAGCAAACTAAGCTGGTGCCCTTAAACCATCAGGGGCTTCCCATTGATACTTGCTTTTTTTGCTTAAACCATTGATGAACATTTTTCACATTTGTTCACTGAGAATGAGAATATAATTACATTTGTTGACACTTTCAGCATTAATAAATTAAAGTATCTATTATTTTACAGTGAGATTTAAAGGGATTATCTTCATTATTAATTATGTTGTTACAATCTAAACGTTGAATTCTTTAGATTTGAGTTTGGTTTGTTCACAAATAACTAATTATCTGTGACTGCTTAGGGTCAGCCAATTAAACGGAGGCGTTTTAAATAAATGTGTTGAAACTGTTCAACTGGAAGAGTTCAGACCTGGTGGGTCCTGACCGCACAGATTCATTCACATAATTATCAGACTAATATCTGAAGATGTTTTCTTTAGAGACGGGGTTCGGTTCGGTTCGGTTTGGACCTTGATGCCGCGGAACGCTGTCATGTTTGGGCTCATGCGCCGCGCCGCTCGGCTCGCCGCGCGCGGCAGCGGCAGGAAGTGTGCTGCTGAAGCGGCGGCGGGGGGACACAGCAGAAAAAGTCGGAGGGTGAGCAGGAGGAGAAAATAAGCATGTCTAATCTGTGAAAGGTGCACAATCTGCGGGTCCAGGCCGTGATTCCTTCTGCTGGCGGGCGCAGAGGCCAACCGAGGGGTGAGTTTGTGGCGGAAAAAGGAGGAAAGCCGATGTTTTCCATGAAAGGGGGGCCGCGGTGTGTTTGTCGGGATCTTTGTGTAGCTCGGAGCTAGCTGCGCTGCTAACCGCGGCTAGCTGCTGCAGCGGAGGCAGCTTTCCGGCACCAAATGTGAAGGAAATTCCGAGATCAGCCTCCAAGCTGGACACGCAGCTATGCGGGACTACTGGACGTGCGTTTTTCTCTTGCTGTTTGGTTGTCCCTAACTTCCGCTTTTCTGTTTTCTCTCATCGCGGAGATGCTAATCGCTAGCCAGGCGCTAACCGTTAGCTCGGCCGAGCATCAGCTCCCTCCTCCGCCTCCTCTGCTCTAAATATCCGTTATTTGTCTCTGAAATGACCGCGGGACACTCTTCCGGGGTTCGGCACCATGTTGGGTCGGTGGACTGGGCTTGGAGCTCGGCTGGACCAAAGAGGGCCTGTGTTTGTGATTAAAAAGGGAGCTAACCCCGTTAGCTGCGGTAAAATGGCTCGGCGTCGCGGCTGAAAGCCATTTCAGATATTCGTGGGGTCTCGGTGGGAGTGGGCTGATGGCTGCAGGTGGCGCCCCGCATCATGTCGGTAACACTCGGCGCTCCGCCGCGCCCCGCAGCGGAGCGGGGGACGGAGCGCGGCTCCCCGCTCAGACTGGAAGGTCCGCGGCTGGAAATGTCGGATCGCCCCGCTTTGTCCGGATGGACTCCTGCCGAGGCCGAACCGGGGCGGGAGGAGACGGGCCAAGGTCAGGCGGCCCCGGGCGGCTGTCTGGGTCCGGTCCGGCTCTGTTCGGGCCAGGAACCGGGTGGGGATCCGGAGCAGCGGCGGGACCGTTAAAGCGGGTCAGACCGGGGGGGTGTGAACGGAGCCGGGCCGTTCCGGTCGGGTTGAGGCCTCGGCAGGTTTGTTTACATGATGAGCTGAAGGGAAAGTTGTGATTGGCTGCAGCTCAGCTTCACACCTGAACTCTGACCCCGCTGCTGCAGCATCATGCTGAGGGGTGAACAGTTCCCAGGTTAACCGGCTCCTGGGGTCATAAACTGGACCAGAGCCGCCGCGCCAGGATGACGGGGTGTCAGTTGTTTGGCGGCAGTAAATCTAAACTAGCTCAATAATTTCATTATTTATCGTTTTTCTCTTTCTACCATAATCTGAATGATGAAAGTCTTCAGTCTGGTGTTTTAAATTTTATTTATTTTGGATATTTAAAATGTATCCAGTTCTCAAATGTTAAGTAGATTTTTTTCCATGAATTAATCCTTTTATTTCTGTTAATTATGATGGTTTTCATTCAAATTTAAATATTACATCAGACTGATTTTTAAAAACAAAAGTGTGGATTGATGAAAAGTGTGTTTAATACTTATAGACCATTTCAAAATGTGCTTTTAACAATAATAATATATAATATCAGCTTAAATATGACTATAAATAAGTTTATTGGTGTTGGTCTGATTGGCTGCATCACAAAACATGAACTTTTATTTTTCTGATGTTTTTGCAGTCGGTTCTTGGAGGCTGCAGGAAAACCGTCCAGCTTTCACACTTATGGGTTTTTATTGCTTTATTATCAGCATGAAGCCCAAATCTGGACCAAACTCTGAAGACGGTTAAACATGAAAACATTCACTAATAGTCTCTGTGCTATGAGTTGATCATATGGACTTAAAGTTTTATCCTGATATTCTGTGATAATGATAGAAGTGATGATACACTGCAAAATCACAAAATCTTACCAAGTATTTTTGGTGTGGTTTCTGGTGCAAATATCTTGGTACAATTGAAATAAGATAAAAATAATTTTAATTTTTATATTAATGAAAAAGTTTTATTCCTGCTGGCAGATTATTATAATTATTATACTTATAACAAAACATTTTTCCTGCCGATGGAATTGGAACTTTTTCATCAATATTGAGGAATTATTGACTCATATTTCATTCTGAAAAGTTACATTTAAGATTTTTGTATTAGACATGATATTTGTGTTATATCTTAGTATTTACTAAGGTTTTGTTTTGCAGTGTAAAAATAATTGATTACTTGTTTTTTAGGTAACTGTCTGGATGGCAACAATTATAGCTTCACAAATTCAAATAACGCTTTTGAAAACTTTCCCATTTGTAATGAGCATCTTTAGCCACACAAAGAAGTGATTTACATCAATAAATGCACACAGTAACTGTATTTCCTAATGTATTAGTATTTATTGATGCTTTCGTTACACAAACAGTGGAGAAAATAATGAAACTATTAATCCTGATGAGAAAAGTTTTGGTTTTTTAAACTTCATTAATTGGAATTTATTGTGACAATGATAAATCAAAATTGTAATAAGAAATGGATGATGATGGATGATGATGGATGATGATGGATGATGATGGATGATGATGGATGATGATGGATGATGATGGATGATGATGGATGAATGCCCAGCCCTTCTGTGGTTTCAGCCATAAATAAGAAAACCAAAAGGTTGATCTTCATGTGAGGGAAACTGGAGGGGCAGGGAGGACGTCCAGCTCTGAGTGGATCTGCTCCTGTTTGCTGTTTTATTGTACATCCTGTTGACCTGCAGGCAGGTGAAGCGCTGATGGTCACATGACCCAGAACAAACACGGGCCGGGTCAACACTGGAACCGGCTGCTTCCTGCTGCTTCAGGCAGCGGACCAGTCAAACCCAAACTCCTTCCTCCTCTTCTTTCAAACAGGAGCCTGATTTTAACTGGGCCAATGTTGTCCCGTCTGGCTGCCACAGGATGTCCAAAGTGTGGCCCGGGGGCCGTCTGCAGCCCTCAGAATGATTCTGTGTGACTCCCAACGACAATCGCAGCTTTGGCCCAGCAGAGACACTTAAGAGACTCGGACGCAGCTAGTGATGCGTCTGAATTAGCTTTTCCTAAAGTGGGACATGCTATGAATAATCAAGTTTTATGTTTAAAATCAAATTTCATAGTAAAACCAGCTGTCTGTCTGTGGTCTTATTGCTAAAGCTACATGGTTGCTAACAGAGGTTAGAACTGTGAAATAAACCTGCTGTATAAATGGAACCTTTACTTCTGTAACGTTGAATGTTGTACAATGAAATTTGGATGCAATTTTCCAGTGAAAAACAAATGTCTCATAAAAAAATATACTATGAATAATTAGACTTTTCCTTTGACAAAAAGTGAACTGAAAACTCAAATGGACATAAAAACAGGCGAGGTCAAACTGGCGAGTGAGCGAAGTGATGGCTGATGGGTAAAAACGGCTTCTCGGCCTTTAGCGATCTGGAAAGCGGTGCTTGTCCGTGGAGCCATGTGTCTGAATTTCCTTGATGTTCTTGAAGCATTATTGGTTCCTGGTAGCTCTTTTTACTGTGCAACTGGAAACCATGCACAGTGACGATAAACCACAATAAATAACATTAAATATTGTGAAAATAAGTAGTTCACATTGCACACCGCTAGTACTAACCCTTGACTTTCCCAATAATTTACCTTGTAAGCATTTTCCATCAAAACTAAAGATTTCACTGTAGAAATCAAGAGTTGTTGTCGGGTGAATCCAAAAGTAACTGTTCTTCTTCTCTCCACAGTGATTCCTCATTGGTGTGCCCATCGCCCCTTGCTGGCCCGCCACCCCCAAGGCGGGCCGTGATTGGCTGGATGTCCTTTGGTGGTGGAATATGGCCTGGAGTCTCAGCTAAAGAGCTAAGCAACCTTGTTTTCTCCCCTCCCCTACCCCCCATGGTCCCCCAACCCTTCACTGTTCATTACTACGTTGTGAACCGTGACTCCTTCCAACTGCTCCGGGGTAGAGTACTATGGCAATGCATGATATGAGTCGTGCCAAGGGATTCCCCTGTAAAGAATGTGATATGGTCTGCCCGAGTACTCCAAGTCTTCTAGAGCATATGAAAGCACATTATCAGCAGGAAGAGAGCGGTCGTTTTGAGTGTGAACAGTGTGGACGGATTTACAAGCACGCAGCCAGCCTTGCCAACCATAAGAAGTCTCACGAAGTGGGTTCGTTCCAGTGTCCAGTCTGTACGCGTACGCTGCCGAACGCGGTAGCTCTGAAAAACCACCTTCGGATCCATACTCTGTCCCCAAGCAGTGCACACGCAGAGGAGGAGAACGAGGAGGCCCCTGAGGAGGCGGGCCACGACGAGAGGAGCTTCGGCCTTGCCCAGGACCTCTCGGATGGGTTTGGCCGTTCCCATCTGAACAACAGTGGTGTTGGACATAGTGTCCTACCTGGCCACGAGACAGACGACCACGGGAAAAAAGGCTCCCCTGAATCTGACGACGCCTGGGACAGACCGTTCAAGTGTGACCAGTGTGACCGAACCTATCGGCATCACGGTAGTCTGGTGAACCACAAAAAGTGTCACCAACAAGGAACTTTCAAGTGCTCTGTGTGTTTTAAACAATTCAGCAATCTGGCTGCGTTAAACAGCCACGAGAGGACTCACTCAAAGTTCAAGACTCCAGGGGCGACCATGGTGAGCAGCGGCGCTGGCAGCAGCCTCCACGATTCGGAGCGCAGTGCCGGCTCGCAGTCATCTCAGAGCGATGAGTCTGCCTCCTGTTTCTGCCACTTGTGTCAGATAGCGCTGCCGAACAAGGCAGACTTCCAGGAGCACATCCTGCTGCACAACACGGCCTCGCCCTCACTCGGACTGCCGCGCAGCTTCCCCGGCATCATGCCTCACAATCTGAGTGCCGTGCGGTCCCCGGCGTACACCCCGGCACTGGGTGACCCTCTGCCCCTACCCCCACTTCCTGCAGATAAAAGGGGCCCGTACGACCCAATTATGGGTCCCCCAGTCAACAACCCCATTTACACATGTGCATACTGTGGGGCTGGACACCCAGACCTAGAGACTTTAAAAGTTCACTATCTAACCCATGATCCTCATCCACCGTCCCACAGTCAGGACAGCTCCATACTCAACTCGGACACACTCAGCTCTGGATCACAGGGCTCGGTGGCATCGCCCTCTGGTGGCCGTGTACCTCAGGCCAATTCTCCAGATGACGAAGAGCGCCGCTTCAAGTGTGGAGAATGCGGTAAAAGCTATCGGCATGCAGGGAGTCTGGTCAATCACAAACGATGCCATCAGACCGGCCACTACCAGTGCACCATCTGCTGTAAGCAGTACCCCCACCTGGCGGCACTACATAGCCACCTGAGGAGCCACAAGGGCCGCCCCTCCAACCAGCCAATCGGCAACGACAGCGGCGACTGGCTGTCTCCTGAGCCGCTCACTCTGGATTCCCAGCAGAGCTACGTCCAGGAGGGCAACACCACAAACACTCCAATCTCACTGCCAGGAAACCTTGGTGATTCCTCTCACTTTGTGCCGGATGGCGGCCATAGCAGCGGGTTGGACTCCCTAGAGTTCCATGATCGGTTTGACGGCAGCTCGCTTTCCCAGAGCAGCTCTACTCACCGGCAGGCAGACAGACATGTTTGTGCCGACTGCGGTGAGATGTACGGGGATGTTTCAGGCATCAAGTCGCACATGTGTCCCCGCCGTGGACAGCAACAGCAGCCACCACCGCAGCAGCAGCAAAGCAACATGTCTAATGGCTTCATGGGGAACATGAACTACCACAGCTCCAGTGGGACATCCATGCCCTCCGGGAGCTCCAGCAGCATTAAAGAAGGCAGCAGCCAGAGACCCTACTCCCAGAGTGGGGGTAAGAGGATGGGCAGTAACGACAAAGACGACGACGATGATGGAGAGGTGTATCAGTGCTCGGTATGTGGCAATCATTATGCCAGCCTAAGAGCTCTGAGAAGCCACCTTCGCAGCCACGCCAATAACCCGATAGGAGCAGGACCATCCAATCTGGATCAGGACTGGAGGATGATCTGCTCCACCTGTGGCCAGAGCTTCTCCAGGAAGCAGGACCTCCTGAATCACCAGTTAATCCACGGCCCCCAGAGGCCAGACGGCCAGCAGCAGGGTATCACCGGCGGCTCAGCCAATGGCAGTGACAAGATGGATGGACGTAACCACATATGTGTGGACTGTGGCATGTTTTTTGCCGACCAACACCACCTGGTCACTCACTTGTGCCCCGGTAAGAACCGAGGAATGAATAAGTCTGGCCTAAATGGAGGCAAAGGGATGTCTGGTGGTGAAGCTGTAGCTGGAGCCAGTGGTGATGGGCGCAGGCCAATGGTTGATCAAAGTGACAAACCACACAAATGTGACCAGTGTGGACGAGGATACAGACACCCCTGCTCGCTCCTCAATCACAAGAAGTCTCATAAAACCGGCGTTTTCCGCTGCCTGGTGTGCCAGAAACGCTACTACAACCTGCTGGCGCTAAAGAACCACCAAAGGACCCACTTCGACCTCAAAAGGTACGCTTCTAGTTCAATTTTAAATGTCATGAAAAAGTGGGCTTAAAAATGGGTGCTATGGAGAATTATATTACATCATCTGAAATTCCACAAGAAATCTCAAAACATGTGAACAGTTAAATATGGTCGTAAATGTCTTGAAAGCTAAACCCTGCAACTTATTTGAAAAATAAACATGTCTTTAGTTTCCAAAGACATCATGCTGTTTTTCAAAGAGATGAACAAAATATGTTGGTAGAATTGTGGGCTACAAGCCAAACAGCCCAACATCAAGCCCTTTGCAGCGGGTCAGTGCGGCTGCGCATTCTGGGCAAGGGATGCCGGAGCATTGATCAGTTGATCGGTAGGATGGTCATGAAATCACCGGCAACCGATAATTGCAATGCCAATTTTCATTATGAGTGCTTATGCAGGTTTTTGCCCATACCTTGGGTAAAGGGACGGCTCACGCCGGTCCACTCTTTGAGCAGTCCTGGACATTAAGGTCATCACGGTCCTGTTGTTCCTCAGTCTATTGTGACTGAACACCACCGGTCTCAAAGGAGTCACACTTCATCTGCACAGGATTGCTTACTACTCATTAAGTGAGAAACCTGTTTGTTGTTGGCCTCACCAGAGACTTCAGCTAGAAACAGCATGAGCCTCCAGCCAGAGAGAGTGATCAGTCCATCCAGTTCCAGCCTAAGTTTCCTATGTTGAGTTAAATTAAGCCTCAGGCTCATGTGGTGGTGGCCTTCCATAATTTCTTTAATTCTGCATTCCCACCAGCCCGAGTTAACCCGCTTTAATCCAACACCAGTGTTTCTGCCTAGACAGTCCAGTTCATTTGGGCAGATTGAGCTATGATGGAGACCAAAAAAGTGAACTCTGGTCCGCTTACAAACGTAGGTAAAATCTGAGGCCACTCCATTCTTGTTCACATTTGGTAAAGAGGGAAGTTGTGCTCAGTGTCTTCTTCAGAGGTTTTTGTGTCATTCAGTTTTTCTTGGTTCAGCACCCTGAACTAAGGCAAGGGGGGAACAGGTTGCTCAAAGGGTTTGGTTGGTTTGACTCACTGCAGCATGTGAGAGAGTCATACCAGCTGAAAATATAGCAAATATTGTACCAGTCGAACCAATACCAAACTATACGTTTCAACTCTGCAACTTTAACTCCCTCAGATCCCAAAGACTTTGGTTTCAGATCCTTCCTCTGCTGGGTTGAGTGGCCGTTGTTTTTGGTTGGGCCTGTAACGGTGTCTGGTTGACTTCAGACCCATGGCTTGAGAACATTCTATATGATGTTATGCTATGTTACACTAAAAGATTAACTCTGTTATGTTGAAATACTTGGCATGCCTTGGATTTACGTGCCTTGACCCAGTTTAGATCGGGCTTCAGCTTGGACCTTCCAGATGTGTTGTTCTTCATCCAGATGCAGCTTTGCTAACCTAAGTCCTGCTGCCGTCCTGTTTTAGAGAGAGAGTTTCTCTTTCAACTCTTCCAGTCATTCTGGTTCAGTGCTGATACCATTCCTTTAACCTGCTAACTGAGGCCATTAGAGATGGAGCTCTGGTTGTTTGGTCATTTCTGTAAGCTTTGGACTGAATCTGCTGGGATGTCCGCTGTCTGAGGTGTTTTTCTGTAGAGTAAGAAATGTCAAATTCTTTAGAAATTATTACCTTATTCTCCAGTTGTGGGATTGCTCATGCTTTTTAGTTACAAGCAAGGGCCAGATGATCAAGAAAACCTCATCAACACAAGCATCCATGTAGTGGTAGGACTTCTGTTAGTTTATTGTCTCTGCCAAAGTACACCGACTGCATCACAATGTGCAATTGAAATTGGTTGAAAGTAATGCTTCTTATGTTATTGTTTTGAAGAACTTGATCATGTTGGTTTAGCCAGTCTACTTTTTAAGATAAATCATGGGTTCAAGAAAGCATCCTTGTGGAACACCACAGGCAGTATCTCACTCACTTCTCTCTGCTAACAGTTGTATGTAGTACAGAATTTTCTCTTTGTAGGAACATTGTGATTGTTACGCGTCTCCTTCACGTTTTGTCGTCCCTGCTCCAGGCACAAGTGTGAGGAATGTGGCAAAGCCTTCAAGATCCAAAAGCAGCTCATCAACCACCTCCGTCTCCATGAGGAGCACCGGGCCAAAGGTCTCGTCCGGACCGGTCCCAACGGTTCCCGCTTCCAGCAACCTGGACCATCTCAAATGCAGACAATGAGAGCAGAGTCCTCAAAGGGCCCAGTCATGGGGGTCAAGTACAGCCATCAAGGCTTTAAGAAGCCTTACTCGTCGGCTGGGACCTCCAGGCCCCAGAAGTTTGACCCTGCTGAAAGTGGGCGAAGACCTTTTGCCTGTGAGGAATGTGGAAAGACGTACCGCCATGCTGGCAGCCTGGCCAATCACAAGAACCTTCATAAAATTGGAGAGTACCACTGCAATGTTTGCAACTCCACGTACCCCAACCGGTTGGCCATGAAGAACCACCTGCGCCTCCACTTTGCCCAGAAGAAGCACAACTGTCAGGAGTGCGGTAAAGGTTTTCGCACTCAGCGGCAGCTTGCCACTCACACTACAGCTGGCTTGTGTAAAGGCCCGCAGGGCCCTGGGGCCCAAATGGACTTTGAGTGCGACGGCTGCTGCGAAGGATTCGCCACGGCTGACGAACTGTCTGCTCACGACTGCCCAGCTCAGCACCTTCCTTCGTCTTCCTCCACCAGCAGCTCCGCCAACATCAGCATGGAGAGGAGCTCTGTTGACATGGACTCTGACGAGCGGCCGTACGCCTGCGACCTCTGCAGCTGCACCTACAAGCACGCCAGTTCCTTGCTCAACCACAAGCACACCCACAAGACCGGAAACTTCCGCTGCAACTTCTGCGACAAGCCCTACACCAATTATATGGCCTTGCGCAACCACATGCGCATCCACACGCAGCGCAAGAAACACATCTGCCACACTTGTGGGAAAGCTTTCCGGTTGGCAAGGTTCCTGCGTAACCACCAGAAGGTGCATGAGGAGGGCGCTACGCCATTCGGCTGCCCCAGCTGCGGGAAGAGTTTCCAGGGGAGGTCCGGTCTGGCCCGGCACCGCTGTGGGGACAACCAGGTAGGCATGGAGGTCAGGAGGAAGGCCGCTGCACCCCCAGGAGAGGGAGAAGAGTGTCGGTACACGTGAGTTCTCGTCAGTTGTTTGTGATTCTTCGAAGTTGGAACAAAAAGAAGTAGTGCAGATAAATTTAGGTCTCTACGTGTCTATTACAGGTATATGATCTCCAATCCGGCTTCCTTGGGACCATACGCGTGCCGGAATTCGGATTTTTCTGAAGTTTGGACAGATTGAATTAGAGACCAGATAAGTCATCCCCGTTTGCTTTCAGTTAGCATATCACACATTGTAGTTTGTAGGCTGCCTTCAATCATTCATGTCATGTTCAGATGTTGTTTACATGCTGTTTTCTTCTCTGACTGAAGCTTTCCTCTGATTGTGTCTGATCTGATGGCTGCTGAGCAGAATGAGGCTGCTGCATTTTGATGTTTGTTTGGGAAGAGCAGGGAGTATTTGGAGCTAGCTGCACTGCACATGTACACACGTCGGCATTACCAACCGGGAATTTAGCGTAGCTGTGGCCGGTTCTTCCAATGGGCAGCAGACTCGCTCAGTGCATCCCTTTAGGTACAGAGGCTGTGTGTGCAGTGCAGGAAGCAGCAGATACTTCCCACTTTCCTCCTGCTTGTGTGTCCATGTCCCCCGTCCACACAGCAGTCCCCCCCAGTGACCTGTGTAGAAACGTTAGCTGGTGCACCAGTTTGTAGAAAGCTCTGAGCCGGATTTCAGATCATATACCTGTATGTAAACTTTATCAGGTGATGTTGCATGTCTGCCTCCCGTCACTAATTTTTCTCTGTCTCTTCCCCGCCCCTCCCCCGCTCTCTCCTCTTACCGTTTGTCTCTGCACAGATGTGATCAGTGTGGCCGCTCCTACCGCCACGCCAGCTCCCTGCTCAACCACAAGAACACCCACACCGTCGGCATCTACCACTGCGCCGTGTGCCTCAAGACCTACAACAACCTGCTTGCCCTCAAGAACCACCGCCGCATCCACTCTGAGACCCGCCGTCACCGCTGCCATGACTGCGGGAAGGCGTTCCGTGTCTCCTCGCAGCTCTACAACCACCGGCGGGTCCACCAGAAGCAGCGGGAGCTGACCTGCCGGTCCTGCCAGCGAGCCTTCCCCACGCAGGCCAGCTTCAGGCTCCACATGGAGATCACCCACGGCCAGATGCCGCAACCCCGCCAGCCCAGACCCCAGCAGCACCGGCCGGGCGGCTCCCAGGAGCTGGGCTGGGGGTCGGGCCTCGACCTCACCCTCATGCAAGAGCAAGGACTCAATCCCGGCAGCTTGGCTAAAGGCCGCAGCCGCGAGGGCAACGATGAGGTCGCCAAGCCCCACATCTGCAACCAGTGCGGACGCTCGTACCGCCACGCTAGCTCGCTGCTCAACCACAAGAACAGCCACAAGACTGGGACCTTCTTCTGCTCCTCCTGCCAGAAGGAGTTCCCCAACCTCATGTCCCTCAAGAACCACCGGCGCATCCACACCGAGCCCAAGCGCTACCAGTGCCCGGACTGCGGGAAGTCGTTCCGGGTGTCCACGCAGCTCATCTGCCACCGCCGGATCCACACCAAGGAGAAGCCTTTCTCCTGCCAGCAGTGCGACAAGCGCTTCTCCTCCAAGTCCAACCTGCGGCACCACATGAAGGTGCATTGGAGCGGCACCACGCCGCCGCCGTCGGCCATGGCAGTGCCCAACTACCTGGGCATGCCCGGCGGACCTTTCGTGTAGTCTAAGGGGGTGTCCAGTGCTGGCGGTGCCAAACCGTAGATAAACCTTCGTCCTCCTCGGTGTGTGGTGGCAGTGTGTGTGAGGACAGATAAACACACACACAGACCTTCTGCTAACCATGCCTCCCTGCATGATGCCCCCCCACAGCTGCAGCACCTGAGCCTGACCCGGACTGTGGGGTCGTTGGGTCGCTGCTGGTTCCTCTGGTGGCCTTCGTCAGTGTTTTGAAGCCTTCTCACTCTGAAACGTAGCATGAGTGGAGCTCGGCCGTCGGACCTTCATGCCCTGCTGTCGGGCAGCAGAGACTCATGGGACTTTTTCAGACTTAAGACGCGTGTGTGTGCTGTAACAGAGAGACACTTCCTATTATCTGGTTCACACACACGGACTCGGAGCGGATGATTTCTGTGCCAACAAGTTTGTTAAAACGCATTTCATTCGCATTTATCAAACCACAGATTGTATCCAACACTGTCTGGATTTACCATAGCAACGTCTCCTACTGCTCTTCTCTTTCCGCTGACGCTTCACAGGAAGTTTGATGTTCGGTGCTGGATCAGTCTCAACATTCCTGGTCCAACCCTGAAACGGTGCAGATGCTGGAAGAACGTCTGTTTGCTACGGTGGCTCAGAGAGCTCAACTTCAACTTCACAGATTTCCAGTCACAACTTTGAGCTGAACTGGGTCAAATTAAGTGAATCGGAGGAAAAACATCAGAAATGTAATTTTCAGAAAGAACAGCCAGCTTTTTATTTATGTTTTTATAGTAGTGAGACTCAATTTAAATCTGTTAATTTCAGGGTTTGAAATTAACTTGCAATTTAATCAGAAAACTGGCAACAAAGTAAACATTTTCAGTTTAAAAAAACATTTTTAGCTGCTAAATTATTGACTAAGTTCTGGTTCTGGAGACTTTTCCTCCTCCACCAGAACCAAATCCGGGTTAAAGTCTGAAGTCCTGGTTCTCCATTAGTAAATGTTGCTATGCCTGTTCTGCACCAGTAGAGGGCGACGATGTTAAAAACCCGGCGCAGTTCTGGGTCACAGATGATGTGACGTCAGTTCGTGTTTCTTCGCTCTGCTGTTATAAATATCATCAAAACGTTATTAATGCACACAGCGCATGTAAACGCTACATATTTAACCTTCATATATTTCTGAAAACGTGTTTCTGAAAGAAACATTTTTAACTTATTTCAGATAATTAACTGTTTTTAAACTTCACCCACAAAAACGGTGAACATAAAAACCATGTTGGGGATAAAATGACGTGTTAAAAACTGATCATCTGAACGGTTCTTTGAGCTGATCCTGAAGATTCGGTTCCCTCCAAAGAGCCGGAAGTCCCATCGCTGGTCAGAACCCGGTTTACTCTTCATGCCTGCGGAACCTGACGGGCTGAGCGGATCAGAACCAGAACCGCACCGTAGTTTACCGATCACAGCGTTTTTCTCAAATCAACCCAGAAACAGGTTCTGGTTCCGAATTGGAGTTTTTTTTTCTTCAGTTTTTCGGAGCCCGATCAGCTGGCTCTCCGACTCGAACCGGAAATTCCTCCATGTTTGTCCTGCTGCCTGCGGCGCCACCTGCTGGCTAACCCATCAACCTGCAGTCCGTGTGTGTGAACTGGACCCAAACTCTCATCTCTGCGGCTTTGACCGAAGGAAGCAGATCCTGTAGTAACTCATTTATTTATATGAAGCTGATTATTGATTATTGATGATTAACTCGTGTATCGGACCGCGCTAGTGTTTAGGCTGTGTGACTTTAGAGCCGTGTCGATGTGAAGCACCCCTCCGCTCGGAGCCGACGGACTCATCCGGATCCTGCCTCCTTCGCCCCGTGACGTCACGCCGACTCCCTGCTTCCGGACGGACTTCCGGCGGCGGGACGCCCGGCTCTGTCCCACTTCCTGTATTTATTGGTGTTTCTTTCCCGTTTCCCTTATTTAACTGTTGGAAGCCTGTGTGTGTCTGTCAGCGTGTCGAGGAGCGCCGGTGCTAGTCAAAAAATAAAAATAAAGTGAAAGCCGTGCAGTGACGTCAAGTGCTGTAGGAGTCCATGTGATCTAGAACACAGAAATGTCCCCATCCGCCGTTTGTCCTCCGACACTTCCTGCCTGCGTCTCAGTAGATTAGAGAGGAAAGTTTGGAGCGGCTGTAATCCTCCGTTTGAAGCTCGAACTTTCCGTTTTCATGCGTATATATGATGTAATGCTTACTATACACTTTTATAAACTATGTTTTGATAATTCATTTCTTAACAGAGAACTTGTCCATATACTATAACCCTTACTGCTGAGTACTGAAAATAAATAGATGAGAAAAAAATGATCGGTTTGCGAGTCTGATTCCTGGAGAAACAGTCCAACAACCCCAACAATTGTACGGAAGGCCAGAAGTGTCACAATTCAATAAAAAAAAACTACATTTTAATTTTATTATTATATGAATTCTGTTACACAGCTAATTATTTTTGCCCCTCATTGCAGCACAATATGGATTTCTCTGTGCTTCAGACAACAGTAATGGATTAAATAGGATGTGCTGTCTCGCTAAGTCCTGTATAAAATATCATGTATTTATTAAATTATTCATACTTTATAGTTTACCTATTACATATTTTGTTTTTATATGTTTTATAAACAAGAAGTAGATTTTTTTTTTGTTGGATTGTGGCACTTTTGGGTCTCCGTACATGTTTCATGTTTTTCTCAATTTTGTGTGGAGAGTGAAGAGTGCTAAATTATGATGAATACTTCTGAAATAATTAAACATTATTTTTTTAAAACTGGAAATAAATGGAAATTTATTAAATATACAATTAATTATATGTACATCAATTAAATGGTTTTCATTTTAAAAACTATATTGTTTCATCATTTCATAAATGATTCCTTTGATGAAGCACAAAATGGTGAGCGGGATGATTGGGAACCCTGACATCTGATTGGCTGCTCCTGCAGAGACCCTGACGCCTCTTGGCTCAGACATGAAGTAAATTAAGATTATTATTTCATATTATTTAAATTGACACTCTTCACTCTCCATAGTTTTTCCCCGTGTTTCCATCAGCAGAGAGGACAATCCCAGGCCAGCCACACGGGGGCGTGCAGGAGTCGCATCAAACGTCGGTGACGTTATTTTAGAGCCGATCTGACGTTTCCGGTCATGTTGAATAGTTTTACTGCTTTGCACTGAAATAGAATTCCTCTGGTGTTCCTCACGGTTCTGTCCTGAGTCCCCTCATGATCTCCATCCATCATCCATCCATCCATCATCCATCCATCATCCATCATCCATCCATCATCCATCCATCCATCCATCCATCCATCGTCCCATCCATCCATCATCCATCCATCATCCATCCATCATCCATCCATCATCCATCCATCCATCCATCCATCCATCATCCATCCATCCATCCATCATCCATCCATCATCCATCCATCATCCATCCATCCATCCATCATCCATCCATCCATCATCCATCCATCCATCATCCATCCATCCATCATCCATCCATCCATCATCCATCATCCATCCATCCATCCATCATCCATCCATCCATCCATCATCCATCCATCCATCATCCATCCATCCATCCATCCATCCATCCATCCATCATCCATCCATCCATCCATCCATCCATCATCCATCCATCATCCATCCATCCATCCATCCATCATCCATCCATCATCCATCCATCCATCATCCATCCATCCATCCATCATCCATCCATCCATCCATCCATCCATCCATCATCCCATCCATCCATCATCCATCATCCATCCATCCATCCCATCCATCATCCATCATCCATCCATCATCCATCCATCCATCCATCATCCATCCATCCATCCATCCATCCATCATCCATCATCCATCCATCCATCATCCATCCATCATCCATCCATCCATCCATCCATCATCCATCCATCATCCATCCATCATCATCCATCCATCCATCCATCCATCCATCATCCATCCATCCATCCATCCATCATCCATCCATCCATCATCCATCCATCATCCATCCATCATCCATCCATCATCCATCCATCATCATCCATCATCCATCCATCATCATCCATCCATCCATCCATCATCCATC
>NC_088837.1:26857795-26867795 GCF_904066995.2 Poecilia reticulata | reverse complement strand
CCATCCATCCATCCATCCATCCATCCATCCATCCATCAATCATCCATCCATCCATCCATCCATCCATCATCCATCCATCCATCCATCCATCCATCATGTATCCATCCATCCATCCATCCATCCATCCATCCATCCATCCATCATCCATCCATCCATCCATCAATCATCCATCCATCCATCCATCCATCATCCATCCATCCATCCATCCATCATGTATCCATCCATCCATCCATCCATCCATCATCCATCCATCCATCATCCATCCATCCATCCATCATCCATCCATCCATCCATCCATCCATCCATCCATCCATCCATCATCCATCCATAAAGCAATAATGATCACAGAGTACACTGAACAATCCTTTTCTTTATTAATTTTTTGTTTCATTTCAATATGTCTGTCAGGGTTTGTTTGTTTTTTTAGTTTTTATTTTAAATTAAAATTTTGACACACTTATAAAAGACAGCATCTGCATAGAGTTGTCATCTTAAAGATCCATGAAGAGAGGAAGGGCGAGGCTGGGGGGGGCGGGGGGGGGAGAGGAGGGGGGCCGGGGGGGTTAAAGAAGGGGGGGGGGATACTGGCACGTCACATGAACTAAACAGAACAGCCAACAGCAGTACGAGAGAGGGGGGCAGGAGGGGGAGAGGGCAGCGGGGGAGGAGGGGGGACAGATCGCTTTACATTACGCTACGCACACATACACACACAAAAAGAAACGGGACACGAGTTGCATTTCCGGTCAAAGTTGCGTGCAAAGAGCGACGTCACTGTCCTTTCTGCGATTTTTTACTGTGCGGACATTTTATTTTTTCTGATCTCCGCCTCTCCTCTGCCGCCCCCCACCTCCCCCCCCCAGCGCAGGATCAGCATGCAGCCGCCTAAACATAACAATAGCAAAAGTGGCGTATTTCCCCCGGATCATGGCGTCCGGACGGCGGGGAGTTCCTGCGGGAGAGCGCGGCGCGTCAGCCGGCCTGGTCGCCTCTGCATGATAAGGTCAGCCCTTGTTTCTCTGAATATTGCACGCTTTGTTAGAAAGGCCTGTGTGAGGCTGGAGACCGGGCCTGGAATTGGGTGGCGACTCCGGCCGGACCGCAGGCCTCGAAGCCGCCAAACGGCCTGACCGCGTAAAACGAGAAGAACTGGTTCACTGGGAACGCAGCTAGTTTACGCCGAGTTTAGCTAACTTTTACTAAGCTTAGCTAGCCTTTACTGAACTCAGTTAGCTTTACTTAACTTTAACTTTCGTTTAACTATGCTAGCTTGTTCTGGACTAAGCTAGCTTATTCTGGACTAAGCTAGCTTATTCTGGACTAAGCTAGCTTGTTCTGGACTATGCTAGCTTGTTCTGGACTAAGCTATCTTATTCTGGACTAAGCTAGCTTATTCTGGACTATGCTAGCTTGTTCTGGACTATGCTAGCTTGTCCTGAACGTAGCTTTTGCATCCCTTTGACGACTTCGAGAAACCGGAGCTCCGATCTCCTCCAGGAACTCCTCTGGGAATAAAAATGGGGAAAGTTGGGTAGTAGGAAGACTGTGGTGGAATTCTGAAGTACGCAACTCAGATTTAAATCTAGTTTTAATCTACTGGTGCCAGAGGTGGTTTGGTTAGTGACAGCATGAAGAAAGTCCCTTTGCTTCATCCGGTGGATGTGTGCTTTTTCTCTAAAGTTGATGCGTACCACCACCACCACCGATTCTGAGTTGCTGACCCCAGTCCAACTGGCCTGTAGTTTTGTAGTTTACAGACTGTCTGGGCACTTTTGTTTGGATATGGCTATGAACTGGTCGGTTTTGGAGGACGGGGTGCAGGCTAAGTGGGAACCAGACAGGAAAAGGTTGGATGTTTGGCGAAATGCGGCGGAGAGACGACGTCGAACAGAAAGGTGGTGACCCTGAACAGGACTTCCAGAGGGACCAGGGGCCTCTGAGGCCCTGGAGGCGGGGTTTAGTTTCCTAATATGGAGGGAAGCACTTTCATCAGAGGAGCCAGTGGACGGAGCCTCTGGGTTTGGGGTTCTGTGAGCGGACACAGCGTCCGGACTGAGCGAGGCGGAGAACGACGGCGATGGAAGCTACACGGCGCCGTCTCTCTGCCGCCGACGGAGAGCGGAGGGGCGGGGCTTAGGACACGCGAGGGGCGGGGCTTAGGACAGGCGACGTCCGGGAAATAAAAGCAGCGAAAAAGGACAGACATCGAAGTGCTTGTCAACTTTGACGGGAATAAATATCTCAGTAGATTTATACATAGACATGCAAGTCATTTTTTCTCTCTTTGAAGTTATTTACAATAATTACAGAACACAAAGATTCCAGTTTCAGTTTGACAAAATTGCGAGCATTCAATATTCAATATTACTACTATTATTTATGATAACATAACTCCTTTGTACTTTTTAAATCATGGAATCGTGGAAACCTCCCTTTGAAAAGTTTCCTGTTGGATCACTGCGTGAAGCCGTTCACTCTCCTGCGTTTTTGCAAATGTTTTTCTGCATTTTATTTGCCTTTTATGGTTAGAATTATAATAACAACAACAACTATGATAATAATAATGTTTTTAAGTGTATTTCTTAATATGGCAGGGACTATGTGGGTGTGGTCTGTCTATTTGACCCCTCCCCTAACTCCTCCCACTCAGGGAAAATAAACACTGATGGAAACCAAATACTGTCTCGCTTGATGAAGAGAGCAGAGAGACGTTTGGATCAAGCATAAAAAATCTGTTCACAACAAGTCGCAGCTTTTACTGCAACGTAAAAATCAAAGTTTTCACGTAACCAGAGCAGGACAGCAGCGCAGCAGGCTGCTTCCCATGAAGACGAAAATCATCGCAGAGCGGGTTCTGGTCCCACAAATGAGGAGGTAAGAAGTAGGACTGACTCATGTTTACTTCAAGCAAAATGACGACAGCCAGCGGTGGAGCAACACGGCGCCGCGTTTGGCTAACAGAGTCCATCTTTGGAGCCTCTGCGCCGCCGAACCCCTCGGGATGATCCACTTCCTGCTCGCTCGCTTCCTGCTCTGACAGGAAAACGGCACCACGCCCACAGAGGCGGCCATGTACACACAGTCAGACAGACGCGGTATGTTGGTGTAAGATTTACAGGGAAATATTGATATATTGTTTATATATTAGTCGCTGCAGTCTGTCGTCACGCCACGGACGACGCGCCGCTGGCGGTTTGTGGAATCAATGCTTTTATTTCACACTTTCTCCTGGAAAACATCCGAATTATGCAAACATCTGGATGCACATCTGCAGCAAACCGCATGTTTGCACAGAGATTAGTTTCATAAATCCATGTTTCTCCAAGGCAACAATCCGAGGTCCGTTTGGTGAAAATCATTTATGAATTCACGTCTCCTAAATGTTCTCCGGTGGTTAGGCAGGTTAACGGACCTCGGGTCGTATTTCAGCCGGAAAGCAACAGAAAACTGTTGGATATCCTGGAATTAAGTTGAGCTTTGAGTTTAATTTCTATATTTTCCCACAAATTTACACATAAATGTGCATCATAAATAACAATAATCTATAATTGGAATAGTTTTCCTCGTGCTCCCGCCGCAGCAGCGCGTTGATCCGGAGGCGTGAAGACGACTGATTAACTGTACAGGAAAAACAAAATGACACCAAAACAACAAGAGCCGTAATTGAACAGAAGAAGAAAGCACCGCCGTCGTCTCCGGTTATGATTATGCGCCTTATTTTCCACTAGTCAGACCACAAGCTAGCATCTACAGGAGAACAGGAAGCGGACGTCGCTCTGGTTGGTCGGATCAACGGATGGACCGTCATGCAGTGAGGGCTGGTGGTTTGTGGGGGGGATCAGGGCAGGCGTTTCACTTTTATCTTTGCTTTTTTTGAATTGCTGTGTCTGTTTGAGGAACGTCTCGGTGTAAACTTCACTTGCTTTGTGCTCTTCGATTCTAGCGGCGGACATTTTGAGAACACGAGTGGGAGGGAGAAGGCTTTGGTTTGAATCTAACAAACAGTGAACATCGCGTACGTTTAGGGCTCTGATCCTCTTAGTCGCAATTTTTTAACAACTTGTGAAAACAGCTGCAACCCGGCGGACTGCAGTCTGACGCTCTGCACGTTGAGACAAACCGGTGCTGCCAACACACGCTCACTAACACGCCGTCTTCACCGAAGAAACATGCCGCACAACGATGGGTGGAGGAGCCGCCGGAGGTCAGGCCATTTCTCAGCAAACAAAGGGTGGAGGAAACGAGCCCAGCAGATAAAGGCGGGGTGACATCCAGCGAGAAGTCCAGACGGACCTGAATGACCGCAGCTGACGGGAGTTTAGCCTTTCACATTTAAATAAAACACTCAATTATGTTCCAACAAAACACGTCTAACAGAAATACTGAAACGCAGATCAATTAGTGACAGGTAATAAGTTGTGTCTAGTAGCTAATGTGCTAATCAAACAGGTCCGATGAGTGGTAAAGTGCACGGTAAGGAGGGCGGGGTGGGGTACAAAAACACCTTCATGCAAACTCCACAACGCGTTGCATGCCTTTTTTATTATTAACGTCATAATTATTACACACAGCAGGATGGAGGGGAAGGTCAGACTCCCAGCGCGCGTCGCCATCTTTTTATACAACCAAACGACTACAACACAAGACGAGAGGGCCGGACACTCGGGCGAACCGACCCTCTGAATCGTTTTGGTGACGTCTTTGTGGTTTGATGTGTTTTCAGGGGCCTGATGGACGAAACGGGAACTTTACAGACAATACAGACACAAAACACAACGTCATTGTCAACAAACTGGCTGGTGCTTTGACGGCGTCCTTACACCGCCCATGTTCATCCACCTCAACCACCACAGGACAACCAGCAACTGTCCAATAGATGCTGAGGGAAGAAAAGCGCAGCTAACTTTTAAAAAATCTGATGCATGAGGTTACGATGAGATTTCAACTCGCTAAGTCATTAAATCCACTTCGGTTTACGTCTCTTTACCTGTTGGAAACCACTAAAAACCAACGACAACAGCTGAGAAAGGGTCCAATCGTCCTGAATCTACAGACGGACCGTTTGAGAGATTGGTTGGATTTCGCTGCTGGGAGGAGAGGGTGACACTTTGGTGAGCGCAACAGTTTTGGTTTATTGAAGCCAAAGAATAAATGAAGTAGACCCCAATCTTCTCCAAACCTGAAACTAGAACATCAAGCGCATCACAGACATCTAAAGCTAACGATGCTAACTTCTACATCTCAAGAAAAAACACGCTTTCCACTAAACAACGACTACTTCCTGGACTCTGTGAACTGAAGCTTATTGCTCTGGCAGGGAGTGCGGAGGGATCTGAAGGTGGTTTTTCCTCCAGCGCAGGCCTCAACAGAAGGACGATGACCTCCGTATCACAGAGCCTGAGCGCTTTCCTCCAGAACCTCAGACCCGACCAGCGTCCTGGCAAATCACAAACACCTCACCAAACCTTATAATAGACTGGCTATTATAAGAAGCTCAGTCTGAACCGATTCCTAGCGACTCGGATGCTTTATTAGTGGAAGAATCCCTCAGAGTTCGGATAATCTGAGCAAATTTGTCAATATTTTTAAAACATGCAGGTAAAGATTTCCATGAGCTGCCGCGAGACTGCATCGCTCTGTAAAACCAACAGTTTGTTCGGCCATTTTCAGCTTTTCATCCAGTACTGCTACCTTCCCAATAAACCCCAGATTTCTAACAGTGAAACATTCCTGCAGCATTTCTGTTCTTAGTATTGTAAAACGTGGGGGTTTGAGTTCAGCACTGCTAACTCTAATAGCTAGCTGAAATTAGCTAGTAGTTCCACATAGTTAGCATTCTAGTTTGCATGCTTTGGGCAATGGGTAGGTTGCTACTGCAAACACAGCATAAAAACCTGTTTAAACTCACATTTTACTGCAGGTTTTATTTAATTAGCTAACAAGGATTCGCTTCCAAATTAATTTGGTTCACAATTACAGACTAATAACGTACAAAATACAACACATAAATACTTTTTGTGTTGTAAAATCAAATGTTTTTACAGATATCTTTCCTTTAAGTTAGAATTAGCCAATGATTTGGGAGAATTGTCTGTTTTTATTTAGCTAAAATCTATGATTAGCTAAAATGATCCTCCAGTTTAACGAGGATTAGCTTCCAAATTAGCATAATGTGGTTCACAGGCTAACAGTCAAATAAATACTTTTCATTCTGTATAACATCCTTACAGGCAGCTTCCTCTAAAATTAGAATGAGCTCATTAACAGCAATTAGCTTCCAGATTGGGTAGTTTTGGTGCAGCTAGAATTAGCTTATTAACAACGATTAGCTTACAGATTGGGTAGTTTTGGTGCAGCTAGAATTAGCTTATTAACAACGATTAGCTTCCAGATTGGATAGTTTTGGTGCAGCTAGAATTAGCTTCCGAAATATCAAGGATCAGCTTAGCTAGAAATAGCTTTCAATAATGTAAAAAGTCATTTTCTTGCTATGTTGCTACGAGCCACAAACCCTTTGTTGTATTTTCTGAATCTTTTCCACCATACTGGGTCGGACTCCACGAATGCCTTTCACAGTTTTTAGAAAAAGTATCTAGAAAACAGATAAATCTTCAATAAGCTTCTGCACAACCTACACAAACACAAGCGGATTCTACACCATGCAAAGCAGCTCAGACTAACCCTAACACTGGCAGTAACACAACATTCATGGGGTCTGTCTACGTCAGAAGTTAAAACATATATGACATGTTCATGTTGTGAATGAATGTGTGTCACGTTGATCCACCTTCCAGGGAAATGCACCCATAGAGAATGTGAATTGGCCGTAGAAGCCGCCGTACTCCTAGTCCGGGTGGTGGGAGCATCCTGTCTCAGCATGCAGAGAGGAGTGATGCTCCTTTCACATTATCTACAGGAATGCCTTCATGTGTGGCAACCGAAACATCACAGCTTTTCCAACACAAACACACCAGAGACACGTCGGATCGCACAAACTCAACGTTAACACAATGTTAAGCAGATACAGCACAGGATACGTCACGCACACACCGGAACAGCAGCACGACAAAAGCAACAAACGCTCGCCATCGAAACACAAACAGCCACAGGACCATCGCCACACCCGGGTAACTGGGTTCGCCTGTTTGTTGGTTTTGATGCGTTTCTGTTATTTTTTTGTTGACTCCTCGAGAAGAGCAGCTTGAGGATGACGGCCCTGGCTTTTAACAGATTCTCATTGGCTATCTCTGTGTTGTAGGCGGGACAAGTCGTCTTTCTTGTATCTAAACTGCATAGTTTAACTGTCCATCTCCACCCAGCCCTCAGGTATCACCTTGTCGCCTACGCTGGCCAATCAGAATAACCAGGACGGTCAGAGGCCCTCCCTCCCCAACTCTTTGGTTGGATCGATGCAACAGTCAGGGGAGTCTGACCTCCCCCTTGTCAACGCGGTGTTTTCCCAACCGCAGCGAAAACATCTGTTCTCAGGGTCCAATCGGTCTCCGGTATCAGGCTGGCCGAGGTGAATGACGGGCAAAGCAGCCAATGAGAGGTGGACTAGCTGACGGCGAGGCACAACATTAGCATCGTTCCCCAACCTTCGGGTTTTCTACATCTATGCATTAGCTGTTTGTTTTCTGAAATGAACGTGAGGAACCCGGATGTCCCACAGGACTCCCACCCAGCAGCCGTCACTGTCCTCGGAGACTCCCGAAAAAACAAACAAGGAACTTCAAAACATAGGAAAACAGCCAAACAAACAACAAAGTAAAAGTTATAGTAGAGGTTATCATTTTTTACAGGTAGCTAACCCACGTGTTGTTCAATACATTTACATAAATAGGTTTATTTTTCCCTCTTGTTGTGTGGATAAGTCACCTATAATGTGGTGTTACTGTGTTTTCTTAGCTTTTTGTACCCCGCCCAAACCCGTGGTGTTTCCTCTTATTTGTGATTGGATTATCTCTTCCTAGCTGATTGGTTGTCGGTCTTGCATTTGTGTTTCAAGTTTTTTGTGTTGTCGTTGCTGTTTCTTTTCTCTGCTGGCTGTCGGTCAGTCGGTCGGCATCAGTCATCATGGCAGCAGGTGGAGGAACGTCTTAGAAGCCCAGCGTGCCGCCGATGGTCGACGCCAGGACCACGCCGAGGATGACGCAGCAGATGATGATCATGATCTTCTTCTGCAGGGCGACAGTAGGAAGCAAACGCATGAATGATGAGGGAATGACATTTGGAACCACTTTTTCATTTGACTTTTCCTGTTGTTTCAAACGTTGTCTTTTTGTTGGAAATCTTAGGCTGAATTCCCTCCAGCTCTGTTCAGTCCGATTTAATCCGACTCCAGGCCGTTTGCCTGGGCGGTTCATTTGAGGAGGCATGAATTCGTAATTGAACAAAAAATTTAACTGGTCTGCTCACAAACCTCGGCCTGGGTTCGGTTGAAGGGACCGGACAAAAGCAGCACAGGGCATTCTGGGTAAATGCAACTGAAACTCGCACGTTTTAAGAGCCGTTCCAACGGCCGAGACGTCCTCAAGATTATTGGAAAGGGAAATTTGGACAAGAATTATGTAAAAATCTTTCTGTGTGAGTTAGAACCTCTGGTTTCTGTCTTCATTAACGCGACGTGTCTATGCAGGACGCCAGGTGCTGTTGGTTTGACTGGTTGTGCAAATTTTCGTTTTTTAAAATGATTTTCTCACCAAATAGAGAAGCAGAACAGAGTCTGAAAGCATGCTAGCATAGTAAAATACTGGAATGTTAAAGATTCAAGAAAAAACGGCTAAAAACAGCATTTTGAGTTCAAACTGGATTGTTGGAGTCGTCTGATAGGAAAGCAACTCCTCAGCAGCTAAAATCCCGTTCTGGACATTAAAATTCCTTCAAGACACTGAAAGACCAACAGGAAGGTTTGAGTTCCTGAAGGGAGGCAGCTGCACGAGTTTCTGGAGTTGGAATCCAGTCGCTTGTCGGCTGAAGAGGTGACACTGCATGTGGAAGCGAGGTGATAAGACTGACTAAGTCTTCATAGATGTTAGCCACTGTTGCCATAAAGTGCCTTACGCTAAACGGAGGAATAGCTCCACGGACATTTTTTGGGTTCCGATTGGACAAATTGGTGCCTTTTAGCCTTTTTGCTAGTCTTTTGTTAGCAGTTTGAAAAGGAGCCTCCTGGATGGACGGTGGGGTCCGGAGCAGAGTTTCATCAGGAGCCTTACCTTGCGAGCCTGGCTCTGGTATTTTACGGCCTTCTTGGTGTCGGAGACGGCTCGCTCCACGTAGTCGACAGAGTGTTCTACGTTGTACTCAATTCTGTCAATCATTTCTCCCTAAAACAAACATCTGAATTTAAACGACACCAAGCAACTCCTCTATGGGATCAGGTAGCTTTCAACACCTGCGGCCTACCTGGCTCTCGACCAGCATGGCCATGTCGACAAACATGTCGTGGAGCTCACGGATGCTGTTTTCCAGCTTGATGATCTCGGTGTGTCGGGTCTCGATCTCGTTCAGGGCCTGCTTGGTCATCTGAGAGTCCATTTTGATCTGCAGAACAAGTTTACAGAAGCATGTTCTGTCTTCTCTGCCCGTCACAGAACGTCAAGTAAAAAAAACAAAGTCTGCAGAAGTAACTTTAGAAAAGAGGATGAAATCTAACATTTGGGAAATAAATTGTAAATTATTAGAACATTTTTCTGCAGTTTAACTCTACATCTACAGTATTTATCGACTCAAATTTTATACATCAATAGAGTTAAAAATTAGTTACTGGCTTCTAAAGTTAGCCAAGTTTATCTGTATGGACCAGTTGTACGCAAAGTACAAAAAATAAAGAAAAAAAAAATTAGACACGTTAGCATCCAGATTGCCTTCAAATTAGCAATTTGGCTAATTGCTAATTAGCCAAACAAACCGCAAATCCAAAAATCCAGATTTGCTGGAATTATTTTGTGATTGGTGACAATAAACATATTCTATTAAATTGTGGGGTTAGCTAAAA